>NC_090997.1:56210833-56551666 GCF_041146395.1 Eulemur rufifrons | reverse complement strand
ACAGAATTCCAACAATGAAAAATAACAAAGTGAAGGGGAGAATTACATAAATAGACATAATGCTTGGGTAAAATTAAGTTGACATCTCAGTGCTGAACCTTTTTTTTGGTATGTTTTATGGGACCAGAGGCTTTGTTTGTCTGTTCACTTTTGTGTTTCTGGGCCCTAGAACAATGTCTGTCACATGCTGAGTGCACAACAGGTTATTGTTTATTAAATGAATCAAAGATGAAAAAAACTGGGATTCAGCCAGATCCAGATATAACCATGTCCAATGACTAACTGGAAAAAGATTTGGGCTTATAGACCATAAATGTCCAACAGTGCCTTCTTACTGCTCTAAAATTTTGCCCCCCCCCCCAATCCTAATCTCTATTTCTCCCATGCCAGTGGATAGTGGTAAAAGGAATAGTATATTACATTATGCAAACTGAGTATGTCATTCAAACATGAACTAGAAGGGTTTAAGGCTCAAAAAAGTGACCACGACCCTTCATCCTCCAGATCCAGGATACCACCTAAGCCTCCGATTTGCAAATGCTATATGAAGCTCTTCCAAATGAGAACCACACCTTGAATAGTCAACTGGAATCCTGCTGTGCACCAGTGCCAAAAAGAAAAATCTGATATTCTTATAAATTTCATTCTTAACACTTTCTGGTCAAGCTCTCAGGAAATGGTCACCTCTAAGGATAACAGAGTAGGGAGAAGTTTGAGATCATAGCTGTCCATTTGGGGAGAAACTATAGCATCATTACAGGAGCCTTAGGTAAGTATTAACCCAAGGTTTCCTCAGCTCATCAGAGAAGAAGGGGCAGAGAGATGAGAACAATAAAATTCCCAAAATCATAAAACTTACATGATTCTGTCCCGAATATATTCCAAAAGATTTAGAATAACTCTTTCATTTCACAGGTAAGAAAACAGTAACCAGAGAGGTAAAGAAATGTACCCAAAGTTATTTAACTTCTTAGTGGCAGATGGGTATTCTATTCAAATCATAAATGCTTTGAAAGCAAAACTGTATCCACAGCACGTTTGTACATGCTACGACTGTCTACTTTTACTGTATATACAGGCACATGTCATTCACTGTTGACTAGAGAGGTAAAATTGAGCCAAATAATATTTAATTCCCCACTGTAATAGTAGTTTTACATTCCACATTCAGACAGCTGGCATAATTGAAGACAGCTCGGAACCCCTGAGGATATCCAAACTGTCACAATTGGAGAAAAGATTTAAGTATCCTGCAGTGTAAGACCTACTCAATGACATTACAAAGCTGATTCAAAGCATCATCTTTGTTGGATCCTCAATATCCAATCTATGAACAATAGACATAATTAAACAGAAAAAGCTGTAAATTAAGCATACTAAATGGTGGAGCAAATCACTTCATTTTTGCACCTGTGAAGTACAGTATGGCATTGTTATTTTCTCAAAGAAGACAGAACAGATTCTTCCATGGACAATTATCGAAAGGGTTCAGAGCAGCAGCAGCTATAACGGACAATAGATTTCTTTCCAAAGACTAAAAAGATATCAATGAATGTAGTTTCAAGTCAAAGTGAGAGTACACAGCTGCTACCATAGATTCTATTTAATGTATTTCAATGTCACTAATTAAAATAAAAACTTAAGTCTCCTATTATCAAGCTAGTAAAAAGCAGAGAACAGAGAAAAATAACTTCAAGTTATAATTTTGTATGTCTTGGCAAAAGAGCTTTTAGTTCATTTTGTGCTGGATAGTTACAGAAAAGAGTCTGTGCAATGAAGCACACAGCCTAGAGATGACTGCAGAAGGGGAGGTGGTGTCATGGTGAAGAGCATAGGTTCTGGGGACAGAGGCCTGGGTGCAAAGCCTGCTACTCCTAATCCTCCGGAGTAGCCTCAGGCTAGTTATTTAACCACTATATTTTCTCTATATTTTGCTTTCTTAATTGGTAAAATGTGGATAATTATAGTTCCCCCTTCATAAGATTGTTGTGAGAATTAAAATCAGCAATCTATGTAAAGCCCTCAAAACACTGACACTACGTGACCACTTAGCAGTGTTAGTTTTTATTATTTTGGTCTAAAATACTGCATATGATATTTTAAATTAAGTCAAACAAGAGCAGGTATCTAAGTACCTATTCTTAGCATAGCATTTTGATCACTGATTCATAATAGCAATCAAGAAAATTTCATGTATAAACTGGCTCTCTAAAAATTTAAATTGAAAGAAAAAAATTTGCTGCATTGAAATCAGATAAAATGTAAATAAAAATATATTCTAATGTGTACTGGAAAAATTTTGGGAAGGTGATCAAGGTCATTGTATGTATATTGCCAGCAGAGATACAGTGTCACCTCGAGCTTGGATTGAACTAAAAGAGCCAAGAGAAAGATCTGCCAATAAGCCCACCATGAACTAGCATAAAACCACCTGCACAATCCATTCAAGCATCTGTCTCTGCAAAATGCCAAGACTTCTCCTCCCACCCTACCAGGCTACCCCACTTTAGCACAGAGCAATACTACAGGCCATCTTTTTTTTTCAATTCATCATTGCTAGGCATCCTCTATTTGATTATCCCAGGAGGCTTTATGTGAAACCCCACTCAGAAACTCATTCTCATTTTATGTCACAATGCATACATTATGTCTCTCCCTGTGTTTCTCCCTCTAACTTGGTACCTGCCAAAACCAATCAGATTGATCCATGTGTTCAAAATTTGGATACTTTTATCAATAATATCTCCTAAATTGCTCCTCAAAATTTTCGTGAGGGCTATGACAGACATAACATCATCAACTCAATGGTCATTTGCTGTCTTCTGGGGGATCAAAGTAGGAAAAGGACCATGGATTATCTATAAGAGGATATTCCAGCTATAGGCTTCTCTGAGGCAATGCAAAGGTAAGAAAAAAGCAAGAGAAAGGACTACACTTCAACAACATTTCCATATCTATAACTGAGGATAATATTACATACTTCTTGTGATTTTTGTGAATATTAAATGATTCAATAATTGCAAAGTGCTTAGATTAGATCCTGGCAGGTCCAAAGCATTTAATAAATGCTAGATATGATAAGATGACCATTACAATCATGATATGTTGTTGATGAAGATGATGACAATGATGATGAAAGGAACTGCTAATAAGCAATGCACCTAATACCATGCAGCAGATATTTGTACTTTGGAAAGGATAATTAGAATACTCAGCTCATTCTTTCCTTTCATTAACTCCACATATTGTAGGAGAAAGAGAAGAATACAATAATGTAGATGGCAGGAATTTATTTCAGAATGAGACATAAACTAAAAAAGCAAGAATAGATTAGAGTTAGAGGAAAGCAGAAAAGCCAGGTATGAAAGAGGCACAAGAACTATGGAATTATCAAACAATTTAATTCAGGAGATAAAATAATATTATAGAATAATATTAACCAAAACATATGCAGCACTTGCAATGTGTCAGGCACTGTTCCATATTCTTTAAGATACATTGTGGAATTTAATCTACACAACAATCCTGTGTGGTAAGAACTATGTTATCCTCTGAAAGTAGGACATAGAAAAATTAAGTAGTTTGTTCAAGGTCTCATAGGTGGCAAATGGTGAAACCAGTGTTTAATACCTTCAGTTTGTCTCCAATCTTTGCTCTTGGTTGCTTTGCTACAATGCTCTTCAGTATATAAAAAAGACCTTTTTGAGAACTTTAATACTTAATAGTAAAGTTAAGACAAATTGTGAGTGGAGATACAGAAAATTATCAAATAAAAGAACAACATAAGGGCATCAGATTAATCATTAGAAGTGATTATTATGCAATGATTAAAGTGAGTAGATTCTGTTCCAGGACAAAAATATTTATTACATTTGCGGAAAACATTTTGGAAAGAGCTTCAATATTTTATATTCTCATTTTCATGATAAAGATGCCAGAAAAGAGTTTGCTTGTGTTTATCAATTGTCATTACAGTTCAATATCACTCTTGCCTATAGCATAAGTGAACAAACAAAAATAATCCATGCCCTTTTGAGAGCCTGAGATCTAAAAGTGAATAACCGTGAAAATTTCATGAAATACACTTAAAAAAGTAGGGTGGAGATTTTACCAGATTCAGCTTCATGGAAGAGATAAGTGGGGCACTGGGTGTGGGGGAATGAAAAAGCTGGAGGGATCTGCTTAGAAAAAAATATTGAGAACTTGCAGTTCCATCCAGGTTACTAAAAGAGGTTATTACTTTACCTTTGTATATGGCTGAATAGAACTCCATGGTATATATATAACACATTTTATTAAACCACTCATGTATTGACGGGCACTTGGGTTGTTTCCACATCTTTGCAATTGTGAATTGTGCTGCAATAAACATTTGAGTGCAGATGTCTTTTTTAATAGAATGTCTTTTCTTCCTTTGGGTAGATGCCCAGTAATGGGATTGCTAGATCAAATGGCAGTTCTGCTTTTAGCTCTTTGAGGTATCTCCATATTGCTTTCCACAGACATTGTACTAGTTTGCAGTCCCACCAGCAGTGTATGAGTGTTCCTATCTCTCCGCATCTATGACAACATTTGTTGTTTTGACACTTTTTGATAAAACCATTCTCACTGGAGTTAAGTGATATTTCATTGTGGTTTTTATTTGCATTTCCCTGATGATTAGAGATCTTGAGCATTTTTTCATATGGCCATTGGTCTATCTTCTTTTGAAAAGTTTCTGTTCATGTCTTTTGCCCACTTTTTAATGAGGTTATTTGGTTTTTTCTTATTGATTTGCTTCAGTTCTTTATAGATTCTAGTTATCAGCCCTTTATCATATGTATAGCGTGCAAATATTTTCTCCCATTCTATAGGTTGTCTCTTTGCTCTACTGATTGTTTCCTTGGCTGTGCAGAAGCTTTTTAATTTAATCAGGTACCATTTATTTATTTTTATTGTTGCTGTAATTGCTTTGGGGGTCTTATTCAAAAATTCTTTGCCCAGGCTGATGTCTATAAGAGTTTTTCCAACATTTTTTTTCTAGAATTCTTATGGTTTCATACCTTAGATTTAAGTCTGAGAGCTAGCTGACAGGACAAAAAATACATAAGAATTCTAATCTTATTGAAATAGGAAAAGGAAGTTAAAGGAAAAAATAAAAAAAATCAGATGTATAATAAGGCTAATTATAAAAGGGAGAGCTAATTATAAAATTCAAATGTATCTTTAGAAAATCATTATGAGGAAGACTTTAAAGTTTGTGGATGAAGGATTAAGTAATGTAATTATGGTTCTAGTATCTCAGATTAACTCAAAATTAAAATCCTAGCCAAGCGAAAAGTTGCTTGTATGAAAGAATAGTATACATATTTGCACTTTTGTTATTTACAACTTGACAAATTTATGGTATATTTTCCATATCCTCTAAAATCAAGCTAAGTGTTTATGAATCTCAAATAAGCACACTGATATATTTTATAATTACACAGTGTCATGTGTTCTCAGAAACATTTCCATAATCTAGTCTTGAAGGTTCCCAGATGAAACATGGCTCTTTTTGAGTTCTTTGTTTCTCAGAGTGGGATATCTTTCCCCAGAACATGCAGCCTTGTGCTGGGATATATAACTCTACAGCATAAACATGGTACACAAATCTGGTTAGGCACATTTCTTTGAATATGTGAGTAACATTTTCCTTTTATATTTCAACAAAACTCTCTGTTTTGCATTTACAGAGTAAAATGCAAAATATGCATAAAACTTAAAAGAGAAAACATTAGACTCCTGTTTTCTCTTAAAATAAGCTACTTTACTCAAACTGAGAATATGTACATGGCTTACAAGGCTTTTAGTGGATCTTAGAATATAAAGTTTAAGAAGCATCGCTTGGCTTTGTTTTGTGAGGTAGCACATTAGTAGGATGGTGCTCTGGAGCTTTCTGTACCTCTGGGAGGCAGACGATCACAGAAGCCCCAGACTGCTTAAGCAGTCAGGAAAAAAGGCCAGCCCTCCATGAACATCTTCCAGTGTCATTACTAACTATTCCCAGAGAAACATTTAAAAATTATGAGCATAATTTAAATTAAGGAACAATTTGAGATATGTCTTAACAGGTTGAGGAGAGGAGAAACTTCAAGGGGAAAGAAGGAAAGAATGGCAAAGATGAAAAAATAAATGTTTAGTTTTGAACATACTACTTGGAGAAAGAGACATATGTGGGGACCATCCTAGGGTGGTCTTTATTATTCTACCAAAGAACAGAAAAACTCCTTTATATTTGAAGACACTTCTCTATATTTATACCTTAGGTACAGCTCAACAGAAGAAATCAGTAGATTGTAACAGTGAGAAGCCCAGAGTGTGAATTTCACCTCTACCACTACCTGGTTAAATGGCCTCGAGCAAGTTAACTAAATTTTCTAAATATGTTTCCCCAACTGCATAGTGAACAGGATGATAACTGTATCAAAGAGCTATTGTGAGGATTAAGTGATTTGAAATGTGTCATAGCGCAGAGCATGGCATAGAGGAGGAACTCAAAGAAAGTTAGTTGAATTTGAAAACAACTTCCACACAGAATAAAAAGAGGATGGTACATTATAGGTACAGTAGCCAAAATAAAATAATAATTGAGAGGAGAGACAATAGAGGGAAGTACTTCAGGGGTGATTTATACAGGATCCATAATAATGTCACAGGTCTTATGAGACACAACAAATTGAGTTACACACACCTTATTTCCAAGCAGGATCAAAGCCTAGCTTTCATTCCCCAGTGTCCACGGAAGGCCTAGTTCCACAGAAGAACATAATTCTCGTGGAGGTTCAGTGAGTCAAAAAGTAGAAACCATTCTACTTCGTGTTAAATGATGACATGTGGCAGGAATGCCTTAAGATTCTGCTTAGAATACAAAATATTTATACAGATGATCTATTAATCTAAACTCTGTTAATTTTCTCCAGCATATTTTTTTCAATAATAAAAACACTGCCACTGTTTGCCCCTGATAATTTCAAAAAATTATTTTAAAAAATAAAAGGTGAAAGGAAGAAAGGAGAAAGAGCAGGGTGAGGAATTAAAGGGAAAGAAAATTAAATTGGTTACAATATAGTGAAAAGGAGTGAAAGTACTAGACCCAGGATTAGCGCTGTTTTGACACTCTTCCATCAAGACAACCTAGTGTCTGTTTATTTTAAGTAATTACAAGCCTGTGTTCTTGACATATGCTCAACCAGCGTCCCACCGAGATCACAGCACCTCCTCTGCTATATTGTACTCTGCTTACTCAATCATTTTATATCACTAGGAATTGTTTGGAGCTCATCACTAAAAGCAATATTTTGGTCATCTCCTTACTAAGCATTATTCTGTAATCGACAATTTATTGTTTAGATTATATTTTTATTTATTTAACCAAATGTTTGTAATATTGGCTGTGGGCCAGCCACTGTTTAAGCATTTTATAAATAATAAATCATTTAATCCTCATAACTCTATAGGCTAAGAACTATTATCCCCATGTTACTACACATGGGAAAAACCAGGCACAGTGAAGTTTAATAACTTTCTTCAGGCCACACAGGTAAGTGGAAGAGCTGGAGTATGAACCCAGGCTCAGGAGTCCAGGCCTTTAAACAGTACCTGATGCTGCTCCTCAAATAGGATTAAGTAGGTTAATGTACATATAAATACCATAAAATAATACCCAGCACATAGTAAGATCTAAATAATTATTAGATATTTTTATTGTGTTTGTGATGTTGCTGCTCAGATCATTTACAAACATATTGGTTAATCATTCTGGCAGAGTTTATTTGAAATGTCCCCATTGGACAAAACTATTGCCAACTTTTTGCAGATTGGTAGAAAGATTTACGTTTCCCAGGATAGTAACTGGAATATAGTTCAGAATAGAAGAAAAACCTCACTGAGTCTAGTTATATTGAGACTTTGATCTCTGATGGATCTACTAAGTTTGTCACTTGGGTACAGAAGGAAATTAGATTAATTCAACAAGAAGTGTTCCTCATAGAATCACATTGATTTTTGCCTGCATTGGATGTTCTTCCAGGTGCTTACAAAATTGATCTATTCCAGGTGAGCAGAAAATCTATCATCTTCTGGGTTTGTCCTTTTTTTGTTTGCTTCTTTTTCAAGTGGCATTGAGCTTACATTTTCCTAAGTATATATTCCAAAATCAGAGTAAGGAGAGGATTCAATTTTTCACAAAATATAAATCTTTGTTTTTTCTTGTGTTTCTTAACATACAAGTAATTCTCTATTAACAGAAGGTATCATTCCAATGGTTATTTGTACTATATAATATCCCCAGCAACCTTGAGTATGAAATAAATCAGTAATAATCTAAATAATGACAATCTTTAAAGAGACCCCAATGACATTCTATAAGTAAAATAAGGGCATAGTTATTAATATAGCATTCTTGGTATCACTGAATTTTCATTTTATGTTGAGACATTAATGTTTCAAAGTTTAGTTAATTTTCTGCTTGAGTTGTGAGATCATTTACATTCTCACAGTTACTATATAATAATATAATAAGACTATAATCATATAACTATTCAAAAAGCTTCAAATGCCTCATGTTCTTCCCAATGGTTCTTACAGTTATTTGTTAAGTAGGATCTGAAAATTGCTGACTTGTAAATGCTTTGAACTAATGCATAGTACTTGAAATAATATAAACTATTATCTTTTATGCATATTTGCTAGCAGAAAAATGTGTTTTAGAGAAAGATGCTGCCATTTCTTCTAGATTCTATGCATCAAGCACCATCTTCTTACTATGGTGACCATTCTTTAGATATGTTTGTTATTGATATGTAATAATTTATATAGATTAGGTGCCTGTAAAATGCAAAGAATCCTGAGTTGCTGATAATATTTTTTCAAACATGGATACAATGAACATGATATATATGAAATTTGTTTTTAAGATAGTTATTTTATGATTTTGACAACAAATTCATCCTTGTCAACAGCATTTGAAATCCTCTTATGATTTTGTCTTTTTACTCCTTTGAATTTACAAGAAAAATTCCTCAAAGCTCATTATAAACTGTGACTAGGTCTACTTTTGAACTGGATTTCATCAAAGCTTAAAAAGAATCAGATGAGCGACTTGATTATTACAGTTTCCTTAGAAACACAAGAAACAGTAAAAACACCTTAGAATCCAAGACTTTTTGGCAGTATCTTACAGTCCATCTGCTGTGTTCAACTATTATGAGAATACAAACAGAATAACTATCACTCAAATATCATTGTGTATAATTACATTTTGTTAATAAGGAAACCAAATTTACATTGTCTTTATGATCTGTAACTAAATAATACATATTAGAAGAATGTAAGAAAGGAAAAAAGGGAGAGATGGAGGGAGGAATGGAAGCAGGTAGGGAGGAGGAAAGGAAGGAGAAAGCAAAGAAAACAAAAGGAAAAAGGGAAGAGGAAAAAGATAATGCTCACACCTCCATCACTATTCAGTGGCTGGCATGTATTTTAATAGCTTCTGAAGATCAGTGGGTCAATAGCTTGCTAAATTGTATCTTTCACATCTACTGAAAGGAGTCCAGCAAACTTTTAAACTGCATTACTTAAATTCATTTAGTTATTTATTCACTTGTTTCTTCAACAAATATTTACTACACAAAATCCCATGTGCCAAGAACTGCAGGAGAGGCTGGAGATCTAACAGTGCACAAGACATAATCCTTGACTTCAAGGAGCTTACAGGTCACTAGAGAGACAGAAATAGATTATAAAATTATAAATTGTTTTATCTGCCCAGAACCCTTCTCATCTCTATCTCATTTCTTTGGTAAGATCTTTATCCTTTCCTTTGGACAACTCTTAACACATCCCTTCTTCAAGGTACTGCTCTTAGCCAATATTCTTACTAGACTTTGATTCTGGTGGGACTGTCAGTCACACTACCCAAGTTTCCTCTCCCACTCCCTGTTTTGGCCACAGAAAGAAACACTATAATTTAATTTAAGTTCATCAATTTTTCTTGGAAATTTGAGTGCTAAACACAGACACACAGTGACAGAAGGGTTTTTAAATGAAGTCATCAACTAACAGTGCACAAATTCTGATGCTGAGATTCAGGGCCACCATGATTCATGTCTTTCCCCAAGGCTTGATTTATATTTTTCATTCAATTATGCAAACTAAAGCTATCCTCCCCTCAAATCTTCTTTTTTTGCTTACACTACTCAAATCGCTGTTAAAATCCTGGCCTATTAATGGCTCTAATATATCATGTAAAGTATCAGGACTACTTTCCCATGCATTAGCCCAGAAAGACAGATGTTCTGATCCGTCATAGAAACCTTACTCAAGCAAAAACCCAAGGTCAATATAATTATATTTTATCTGGAATTCATAGAAACTCAAAATTGGAAAGAACTTTAATGCAAGGTCACCCAGGCTATCACTCCACTGTTTTTGAAAACATCATATAACAATACAAGGGCTCCTAGAATACACCCACTAATGGGGGAATGACATTGCACAAAACAGTTTCATGTTTGGATACTTCCAGTTGTCAGAAAGACTTGGCACTTAGCTAAAGTTTGCTTCCTCATAAATTTTTATCTAACTTTTCAGTGAATATTATGTCCTATGCCATGTCCTACAAAGCTTTAAACTTAACTTGACACTTAACACTATCAACCAGTCTTCTTACATGCTTCAAAATAAATTGTCAGAATAGACTCAAAGTCCCATAAGATGGAGTTGCAAAAGAATGTACAACCTTCACAAACCACAACCTTGACCACAGAAAAATAGCCATGCTTGAATGATTATTAAAAGATCAGGTGAAAAAAATGCCAACAAGTCCTGACCTTTCATGACGAGCTGCCAAGAAAACAATATTTCTTGGCAGGTAGGCCAGATTCAAAGGCCAAATATCAATGGATGCACATTCGTCCTCCAAGTTTTAATATAATTCAGTGATTCTTGAAGTAGAGAAGAACTTGTGAGATAAAGTAGCTAAAATCCTATCGTTGTACTGCAAGGAAACTGAGGCATGGAAATTAACTTCTATTTACTAAATAAAGTTGCTACTTTTTTTGAAATCCAGCACTTTAAGGTATAGTTTCTGATGGTTTTAAGACGTAAAAAAAAAAAAAAAAAAAAAACCCTACCACTAAAAAATTCTATCTCTTATACAGACATGACTTAGGACCTTGGGAATTGAGTTTCTTTATGACTCAGCCATCTAGAATGCAATGCATGAGACAAAAAACTTAATGTACTTGCAGATGTCCTATTAGCAAAGAAAAGAAAAGGACGCCCACCAAAAACCCACATGAAGGAATGAACATTATTACTACTACCTCTCATAAGGAGATGACTTTTTGTAAAAGTCCCAAATTAACTTTAAAACTTAAGGCAATTAATCTGAGACGATAAAATACAGTCATTTCAAATTTTCAATTTTCTGATTTTATCAGTTATCATTTTAAAAATAAAAGCCTTCAAGTATTCAGATTATTTCCTTTCTCCCATTACCATGATAGCCTTATTAGAGTTCTAGAATTTGGGGTTAAGATAACAGTACTTTATATCTATTGGCTGTGCCTACCAGGTACACCTTTTCAACAAATATTTACGTTTCTGCCATGTATGGTTGCTACTACAATCTGGTAGTTACAATCTTCGCAAAAAAATAAATGAAATTAAAGGGTTAAATTTACTATTTAGAAGTGAATTGACCTTCAGAAGCTTTTATTTTTTTATTTCGAAAGTCTGTGTTAATCATTATCTAACCAATAGTATGAAGTGACACTTCAATTTCTTTGCCTCTAAGAAATGATTATTTGTTGATTGATTCAATATTCTTTAATTGATATGCTAGATGAACCTTGAAACTCTTTTTTTCTACATGCCAGATTTTTTCTTAGTGAAGTATTGTGTCTTATACTTTCAAAGTATGATAATAACCCCTCTTCTCAACAAATTAGCCATCCAGCATTCTCCACCACATAAAATTTGGTTGGAATTAGAAGTTTACAAAGGAGGCCTCTGGATAAATTTTACAAAACATTCATCAAGTCACCACATTTTAATCATAAGAAAAATCTCAGACATTTCCTCATAGCCAGTCTGTTCTTGTTCTACAGACATCTTTAACCTATTCATGTAGATATAAAATAGTAATTAAATGAATAACATGAAGAAGCAACACTATCACTAGTGAAGTTATGGTTGATAGGAAGGACACACTATAGCAGACTGAGGTCATTGAGAGCAAATACAAGCAGGGCTAAATAAAAAAAGTTACTAAGGGCATTTGTGGGTCATGGCAAAATATTATCATTGATAGTCTTCATTACGAGCTTAGGCTATCAAGAAAAATTTCAAATGTGTTTAATGTACTATGCATAAGAAAGTCAAGTGAGAATATAATGCCTATCATAAAATATTATTATGACTAATTAAAACTTTTAAAAATTACTAGTTCCTTAAATGGCAATTTTAATTATAAGAAAAATTAGGCTGAGAAGATAGCATATTCTTTAGCATTATCAAATAATACACAATGCCACAAATAAAAACGATACTTAATGTGATTGTTAGGAACTAAACACAAATTTAAATGTGTACCTGGAAGTTCAGTTGTCATCATTAAGCTTATACTAATTGATTCTATACACTGAATAACTTAACTGAGCATCATAGAGCACCTCAAGATGGTTCTAGTCCTACAAATGTAAGCTACCAGTATACTTTACAGTAATAGCACAAAACAAAAATTATTCTGTAAGCAAAATATGCTAGGTTATAATGCATTATTATGAAAAGTCCTATTGGTTTCATATGTTGTAGTGTTGAGCATACTTCCTTGTTTCTATGGTAATAAGTAGTTCCCTTTATTGTAGCTTTTATTGCAGTCAGCCTAAACCTGAATTTATCATCTCCATTACATTTTGGCATGCTTTTTGTAAACACTATGTGGATGGTTTTAGGAAAATCTTAGTGTGATAGACATGTCTTCTCAGAGCAAGGTATTCCCTTTAGCATTGTTGAATTGTTTTGTTTAATGGCAGTGGCATATGTCAAACAGTCCACTTGAAAATAGGAGTCTGAGAATTCCTCTCCAGCTGCATCACTGATGATTTGTGGAGGTCACCTAATGACTCTAGTCATCTTTCTTCAATTAAATAGCAAACTAGGGAAACTACTGGTAGTTCTTGTAAGTTTATAGGACAATTTGAAATCCTCTCAGACCATCCCACCTTCCCAAAACTGTTTTCCTCTCTCTGTGGCATAGTGGCTCAAACACTAAAACATAGATAAATAACTTTAAAAAGTCATCTCTTTCTGCCTCTATGACTCCATGACATGGTCTCTGTGATTTGCTTAAACACACACAGACACACACACACAACAACTCTTAATTTGGGACATAAAACAATTCATTAAAATGCTGATGAGTTTTTCATCTACTGGCTTTTGAGTAAATAGCAATGAACTCATCTGGCTGGAACCAACATTCGATAAGGAAAATAAAGTCAGCTCAGTTGATTTAACAACAATACAGGAAAAAAATATATATATATTAGAATTCCTTTTTAGTCCTTATTGAAAAGAATGTTTCATATTTAATATGAATTTCATATAACAAGGAGTCAACACAGAGAGTCAAAAGTGCTCCATGGGAATCAGTGGATCAATTTCAGCAGTATTTTTAAGTCCTCTGGCCTACTTGAATATTGCTGCTAGTTCATCAGAATTATTACACATAATGTGAGAAACCTAAAAGAGCTGGTATTCCTCAATGTATTTTTATTCATTTCCACAACAGTCCAACAACATAATACTCATTTCAAATGCCATATATTTAGAATAGTTTTCTCTTTTTACTCCTCATTATGAAGATAAAAATTATAAACACAATATTCATGGATAATGCTAAGCTCATCTGGGTTGTAATAATGTGACATTGATTAAAATAGAATAAATCTGGCCTTTTAATTAAGAATTATTACCCATTGGAAGAATCTAGCTGAATGTGAATGAAAAACTTCGCTGAAAGAAAATTTTGATAACCATAATATAATAATCTGATTATAACCCCAAATAGAGTGGTAAATATTTACCTAAAAATATTAAAGGCAATTCTGCAGCAAGAAGTAAAATCATGTTGTGTCTTAAAACATAAAATAAGTCAGAATAAACGTAATAATAATAAGATAATTACAATCAAAGGAATGCAATTCCTGTAAATGTAAAATCTAAGTCTTTTTATTATTTGTTTTTGTGCTGCTCTCCCTCCCCTCCCCTAACTCCCAGATTTTGTATTTGGAGAAAATTGAATGTACCGATTTACTTCAGATAAAATCTAACATATAGGGTGGATTAGAAGAAGATGGGTATGCTAGAACAAAAAGGAGATATACCTAATATACCTAAGATTATTCTTGAAAATTGAATACATTTTTTTCTTCCTTAATAGCATTCTATCTAAAGTATTATAGAAACCAGATCATCTCTGGTGTATAACATGAATAGAGTGTGTTAAAGCAATGTACATCATTCATGAACGTTTTTCATTATAAAATAGAGTGGGGGGGGTAAAAGCAAGTTCACAAAAAACAACCTTCTTTACCCTTTCAAAATGTCAATGAAACAAATGGGAAATGGAATTAATAATAGGTAATTAGTATAATTATCTTAGATGACCATGAAATTACAGTTTGTCCCTCAAGATTTTCTATCTGCTGCCATGTAACTAGGAAGAATTAAATTCATGAATATAACAAGAGGAAAAAAATGCATTAGGACCTGCTGGCAGGCAATATACTTTATCTCTGAAGCGTGGCTGGCTAATTCGTTTGATGTTTTGCTTAAACACTAAAGTGTGTGTGACCAAAACATTTGCACGATACTTTATTTAGGTGCTTACTGTTAGTAAAAGCATCATTTTGCAGCAAAGAGGTGTTGTGTCTTCACAAAAGATGTCAATATAATGAAAAAAAGGGAAAAGTCACAGCAAGTGAATTGTTCAACATAACTCATCCCTATCATATATAATTGTAATACAATTACTTTTTAAATAGAAGAGAATTCAACAATTGTATAATGTGGCTCTGTTTTACACACTACAGTTAATTTGGTGGAGGAAAGATGTAATGTGGACAAATATACTGAAAACTGCAATAAGAGCATTGGTAATTATTTGATCAACACTTTAATTGAAAAACCAGCAGTTTGTTTTTCTCCTGGTTTCCCAAACAAAGTCATCTTGTGATGCAGTTGCCTGGCCCTTATTTTCTTTACATTAAAAATAAAAAGTTATCCAACATGGACAGAAAAAGAATTTATGCCTTAGATCAAAAAGTGAAATTTCATTTTCATGTGGTGCAACCAGGCAGTTATATTCTGTTAGTTGACAAGTATGATATTGCTACCATACTGATGTAATCTCAGTTTAAGTCCAATATTTCATGAATGTTTCTCATTTCTAGCCAAGATTTAGAGATATCAACAGTAAACACATCATGCCTTTATGGAGGTTTTCATTCCCCTCTGACACACCATTTTAGTGATACATTTTGTTACATTAATAGAATTCTGGCTTTTTATTTTTTTACAAGGCTGAAGCGATACCTAGTCATTTTCAGAGAAATCATACTTTTTGCTACTTGTAGAAAATGTGGGGTATTATGCCACAAAATGAAACTACTTTGCTTTTAGTCATAAGCAATATGTTAATGATGTAGCTCAGAGCTCAGCAAAATAATGTCAAACTAATCTGCAATCTGCCCAGAAAAAATGAAATGTCAGCCAGTTCTACCAAATGGCAAAATGGTTTTGCTGTTCAAGTACATGGCTTATAAATCTGCTCGCTTATAGTAAGAAAAAAATAAGGAAATAAAAATCAAAAGGAAAGAAAAAAATCACTAGGATGGTTATCTTTTATTCTCCCTTAGAGAAAAATATTAAGATTTTGTTGATGACGTTTTAATTGGTGAGTTATTTTGTTTTGCTTTAGTGCAGTTAGAATGATTGATTTAGTAGCTCACAGACATGCCACCATTTCTTCAGAGTTTGCAAGATAATATGATTCAAAGGAATTATACAGAGAGAGAAGCTGTTTTCTTCAAGCTTTATTAAAAATAGCCGTTACAACTAAAACTAATAAGTGGAATTTTGTACATAAAGTCATCTGTCTGTGTCAATGTTAACGAGGGTTTCCACAGATTGCACTGACAGTGTATCTTATTTAAATGTAAGAGCGGCAAAAACACCATATTCCTTTTGTATATGATCATTTGAGCTGACTTCAAAACCATTCATCACAGTATTAGCATGTAAATTTAATATTTGGGGGGTAAGAAAACAGAGTAGTATATTTAGAAACAGCATAACTTAAAAAGTGATTTCCTTTCTGAAATATCTAAACGCTATAAGGTGATTGAAGTTTTTCTGTATTGAAAGCAGAAATTGACAATACTCAATAGTGCTTTTTAGTACCAGTGTCTAGTCAAACAATGTCAAACAAATGTTATGTCGGTTATCAACAGTAGGAGACAAAAAGTTGTGAGGATCTGTCTTTCTACTCAGATCAGACTAAGACTAGAAATACTGGTAAATTGTATAAATTATATTTTAAGAAATTAAAACTTGATTTATATCACAGCTTGTGCTTCTGATTAGCTTAACACTGTAACTTTCTTAAACAATTGAGAAATTATTTGTATTATCTTGGCCTGTATGCAGTGTTTTTGTAAGGATTGCTTCTTGAATCCATATTTTTTCCCCTTGATGTCATTGAGGCAAGAAAGTATGAAAGGAAAGAGCATCTATGGTGTTAAAAATCAGAAATTCATAAATGGAAAAAGACAAATGCAAAATTAATACTGAACTGTTATAAAGCAATAATAAATAAATTCCAGTGGCAGCAACCACTGAATAGTCATGGATTGCGATTTACTATAAGGGCAGATGTTTAACTTCCTTCATAATGAAAATAAGTGGTTCAACAGCTGTCGAATGGTAAAATCACTGCACTCTTGTAGCTAGGCACTCACACTCAAAACCAGAGCACAATTCACATTGTCTTTCCAGTGTCCTATCAACAACAATGGCCTAAGGCATTGTCAGCATGCAAGGTGTGAAAGCCTCACTTGACATCTCAGCTAAATAAGACCATTATAAAATTTCCAAACAGGCTTGCCTTTTCTAAACAGTTTTGCAGACTAAAAATCCTTTCATAGGCACCATGACACCTCTCAGAGGAGAACAAAGGGCATTCCAGAGAGACGGTACAATACGAAAAATATCATTCTCCTAAAGTTGACTCATACCTCTTCTCTAGCCCTCCAATTAATTTATTTTCAATTTATGCCTAGTTTTTCTCTGATATACTGCTTATCAATGTTTTTTTTTGTTGTAGTCATTGTTCTCACTGATATACTAATCCCTACACTGTGATTTATGCTTGGATACCTGTATTACCTTTTTAATTGCTCTTATTGGAGACTTTCTCATTTCTTGTAATCAGAAATACTTAATCCCACTAAAGCATCATTTGTGAAAGGGTATTCATTTTAATGAAATAGGAGCTCCTCTTTGCATAATAGACATAAGTCAAAGTGCTTATCATGGCATGTAAAGCCCCTATAAAGTAGACTCAAAGTAGTTTCCCAATGTGAGTCTATTAAAATAGATAGTAAGCATGCTAAAAGATAAGGATAAGAGACCTGTATTCACAGTTTCATGGAAGAATTGGAGATAAGTTGGACCTAATTGTTCATTTTGTTTCAAATATTAATTTCTTCAATTTATTCCCCTTTAACATCCCTTCTCTGCATCTTTTCCATCCTTTCTTCTTTTCCTTATATTCACACTTACTCTTTTCCTACAGTTCTATATAAACATATTGAATGATTCTATGTGCAAAGCACTAGAGATACAAAGTATATGAGACAAAGTCCTCTTCCTCTTCACCTTTATCCTTACTGTCATCTCTCTTCTTTAAACTCAAGTCCGTTTTTTTTGCATTTGTTCCTTTCCAATTCCCCATACTCTCCTTTAGGTCTTCCAAGGTCTCTTTGGATTCCAATACACTTTTGAGATTATATAATATTTATATACACACACACACACACAATCACATCATTATATACAATATATATGTGTGTGTGTATATATATGTATATATATATAAAACCACATTCACTGAATCTAATTCTTCACTATCTTATTTCTTAAACTTCTGAAATCTGTTCCTAGCCCAGCTCTTTTCTAAAAGTGCTATATTAAAGTCACAAACAGAGACTAATTTTTTAAAAAGGAATGTTTCCCCAGTCATCAGCATTCGTCTATACAGAAATTGATATTTATTGGATGTTTGCTGTAGGTGTAGGACTAAAATATGACTAAGATAGTCTTTATTTTCTTGGAATTTGCAGTATACACCCGGTTTCATAGGCATGTAAATACCATAATGTATAATAGAAACTATATGTGGCAAAAGGTACATTAAGAGCATAAGAGGAGTGATCAAATCTATCAGGAGAGGTCAGAGAATGCTACTCAGATGAGGTGGTAATTGAGCTTATTTTTAAAGAGGAATAGGAATTCTTTAGAATAGAGGAAAGGATATTCCAGAGAAAGGGATTAACCAGGTACAAAACAGCATGGAGTGTTTGAGGAGCCATGATTAGGTCAGTATTGTTGGAGCAGTGAGTAAGAGATAGCAATGAAATTCGAGAAGTAGACAGACCAAAACACAGAAGGCATCCCATCACACTAAGGAGTGTGATTTGTAACCTGAGCAAGTGAGAGCCACTGCAGCATTTTAAAAAGAAAAATTTTAAAAATGATGCTTGGTTTTATAAAGATATTTTTGTTCTCTAATTGGCTTAGGGACATAGGTAAAATTGGAGCCAAGGAAGACAAGTTGGTAGGTTATTGTAATGTTCCACTGGAGAATGGAAATCAATGAGTCGCAGCAGGACGATGTGGGGGCAGAGGGAGGTCTCCACTTATGAGATGCTCACGAAGTAAATTTGATAGAACAAGTATCAGATTTGGGACACAAGGGAATCTTACCTCCTAGATTTCTGATACCATAAATGGTGGGGCCATACACCAGGATAGGACTTAGGGAGGAGAAATAGACTGAATGGGGAGAAGCACGATGGCATTTGATAATCTCTGATTTGAGGGAATCATTCATAATGCTGTTTGGTTTATCTGTAATGTAGAAAAGAGATCAGAGCTGTAAACATATATTTTGAATTTCCCAGTAATAGGTAATATACCTATACACTTATACCTATGTGGGTAGATGAGCTTAAGCCCTGGGAGAAAGCTCTTATGTAATTATATAGCCTCCCCTGAGGACATTAACACCCAACTTCCAGGAAGGCTCTCAAATCTACATGTCCTTTCCTATTTATTCATCTAAATAATTTTGAGTGACTACAGTACTAGCTCTATGCGTGTGTGTATATATGTTAATATATATAGTGAATAAGGCCTGGTCCTTTCCTTCCAGAGTGTGTGTAAAGCCAGTAATACAATGATACAAACAAATGAAATACAACTTAATAAATGCTGTATTTGAAGCATGTATAATTATATGGAACCACAGGGGAGTCACTAATTTTGACTAAAAAAAAGATGGGGCTTGACAGAGCTATTGACCCCCAATTTCTAATGGATTTATCAGATATCCTGGAATACCCTGTAGCACATCACATTCAATGTATCTAAAACCAACATTTAACCATACAAGTTTTGACAAGTCACTTAACCACTCTTTCATTTTCCTACATACAATGAGAGAAGATGAATAAATGATCACTTCCAAATTGCACATTCTCTGATTTCTCTGAACTTTTCACACAAACCTGTAGCTCTTTTGAAATTGCTTTATTTAAACTAATGCT
The DNA here is from genome assembly GCF_041146395.1 of Eulemur rufifrons. Classification (NCBI taxonomy): domain Eukaryota; kingdom Metazoa; phylum Chordata; class Mammalia; order Primates; family Lemuridae; genus Eulemur; species Eulemur rufifrons. Next base: position 56,531,753 of record NC_090997.1, on the reverse strand, counting down.
ATCAGTATTAGACAGTGGGTCCTCCCTCTCCTTTGCCTTCCTTACTTTCTCAGTCTGTAAGTTCTGCTCATCTTCCCTCCAAAAAACTTTTGGTATTTATGCTTTGCTTTTATTCCTATTGCCACTGTCAAATTCCACGTCCTCTCTGTCTCTTGCAGATTACTGCAATAACCTCTTAAATGTCCTCCCTAATTCCAGTGGATACCAAAAATTCCTTCTAAAGATTGTTTCCAGAACAGCTTCTAAGTGAATACTTTTCAGTAATCATTACTCAGCTCAAAAACTTCAATTTCCCTCCTCCATCTTTGCCAATCAGATAAAGTCAAATTTGTATTCTTCAAAGTTTTCCACTATTTTCCAACATAGTTTTCCAACTTCAATTTATCCATATTCATCCATCTTCTTTTCATCCCTTTTCTGCTCTCATCAAACTAGATTATTTTCGTGGATACACAAACATAACTATAATTTCCTTCTATTGTCATGTCTTTCACTAATTTATCATTAACAGGTAAAATATTATTTATAATAAATTTTGACATAATGATTTTTAAAATGCTTTTTTTTATAAAAACTAATTCATAGTTACTACAAATAATTCAAAGAAAACAGACAAAAATGTAAATAATAGGTAAAACTCCTTTGAAATTCTACCCAACTTTTATTGAATATCTTCTCAGATAATTCTCTAGATATAAATATATGTATACAATTTTATATAAATAGATCAAACAATACCTGTTGTTGTTTAACTTTCTTTTTTTCATGAAACAGCATGTTGCAGTCATTCTTCCATGTTAATAAAATGTTATTCTATTGCGGGTAGAGTCAATATTCAGTCAATATGTATCTGTAGAGGGTACAGGCTGGTATCTGCCTATTCCACAAACCCAAGCATCTCTTATGAATTGTCAGTGTATACATTGTACTATTTGTTAAATACTTTTAATATCACCCTAATTTTAGAAATGTATCATTCTAATTTCAGAATTGTATCATTATTTACCTATCCAATCTTCTCCTCTTGACAGACAACAAAAAGGTAACATTTTAATCAATTTCTAATAAAAATTAATTATATTTATCATTTAATATAGTGCTAATGCAATTTCTTCCTTAAACCATTTCAAAATCCCCAGTCAGGGCCAGGCGTGGTGGCTCACGCCTATAATCCTAGCACTCTGGGAGGCCCAGGCGGGTGGATCATTTGAGCTCAGGAGTTCAAGACCAGCCTTAGCAAGAGCGAGACCACGTCTCTACTAAAAATAGAAAGAAATTATGTGGACAGCTAAAATATATACATAGAAAAATTAGCTGGGTATGATGGCATATGCCTGTAGTCCCAGCTACTTGGGAGGCTGAGGCAGAAGGATTGCTTGAGCTCAGGAGTTTGAGGTTGCTGTGAGCTAGGCTGATGCCACGGCACTCTAGCCTGGGCAACAGAGTGAGACTCTGTCTCAAAAATAAATAAATAAATAAATAAATCCCCAGTCAGAAATTATCTCCATTCTTCTGAATTCCCATAGGGCTTTATCTAGGCTTCTGCATTTATCACTTTCGACCTTGAATTCTAATTATTTTTGTTTTCTTTCCCTAATAGAATATAAGCTCCTTTAGGACAACAACTCTCTTTATAGATTCCACAGTACTTGGATCAATGCCTTGCACATTATAAACATTCAAAACTTGTTTGTGGAATAAATGGTTGAATTAATGAATGTCAAAAAATAGATCAACAGAGAACACTATATCACAAGGGCAATTCAGAATTCAGCATGTTGAAATTATTTGTAAATGCTCAAATAAATTATGTAACTTATCCTAAATTATCTAGTAAGTAAATTAGCAACTGTCAATGACATTGGAAAGAAAAAGGAGAAAAACCTATCAAACACCAATTTCTCATAAAGCAATTAGAAAAGCAATTAATGAGTGGTGAGCCTTGGAGATTATAATGGAATTATTGGGTGAGAATGCATTCGTTTAGCCATCATTTCTCTAAATGTCAAGCAAAATTCTACAAAGTTGATTTGCTTACGATGCTCTGCTGTAAAGGAGCTAAAAAACAGGAAGCACATAAACTGAATTGTGTAAACTGTATCTTGAGTTTTGCCATTATCAGTAAAGTCTAAAAGAATTTTGAAATTTAAAGAGACACAAGATAAATGATTAATAATGCAAGTACAATTTCTACAGGCTTGGGGCTACTATACACTCCTGCTTTTTGTTGATGAGAAAGAAATCCTGCTTAATACTCCATCTGGACCACTAATCAGACAGAGTGAAAGCCATAGATTTTGCCCTTAAGAGAAGATATTCACAGGCTAAGCCATAACATTATCCGACCTCAGGCTTTAGCAAATTGTCTTTTCTCAGTGCCAGTTACGTAGTGCAGAAAATCCTTTCCTCATCTTATCTTACATTTCATAATGAAAAGAATACCATGATTTTGTAGCAGTAACATGTAGAAAAGGACAAAATGAGTTATGGTTTCTGGGCATACCATCATTAGACAGCAAGTTTGGAATTTGCCTATTTAGAACCTCAAGTCGACCAAGCAACTAAACCTCATTGTTCACATAGCCATTACTTCTGCCTACCAACAGCAACAGCATAGCAACATGAGAACTGGACCTAGGCACTAAAGTCTTGGAGGTGAGGCCTTGCCTCTGGGCATCAGCACAGCCCTGAAGCTCGCTGAAAGAAAATGGAATGAGCCAAAGCAATGTGCCTCTGTGGATATGAGATCCAACTTGATGTAGACCTACGTGTCTTCTATAGAGGAAAATCTCTGATATAGTGAAGCAAGACCAGATTTGGGGACATGTTTTCTGAGAATCAAACCAAAAGATTTAAGTAAGAAATAATTTTATTCTGTGTGATCACTGTTCAGTTCTAATTGAACACTAGTACCCTTACATAAGCCGGCTTGCCCCCAAATGAACCTGAGTCAGCAACACTGAAAGCTTCAGAACATAGGTCTACTCCAGTCCTAAAAAAGATGCTTGTCATTCTATAGTAGAGTCAGGTTTGGCTTAGAAATATCAGAAAATACAGTAGAGGTTCACAATTCCCTATCTGAAATTTCAAAATCTGAAAAGCTCTGACAAAAAAACTTCTTTTGGTAACTTGTTTAATAGCAAAACCTAACCTGAATTGACCTCAGGCTTTTATAGTTTTTGATCCCACACAAGGTAACTATTGTACAGACTTGGCTACAGAAATATTAAAGTGTTTATTAAGAGTTTCTGTCCCATATCCTACAGCGGGTGTTACACAATATGGAGCATAAGTAACATCTAAATTTTAAAATATTCTTAATTTCAAAACCCATCTGGCCCCACATGTTTTATATGAATGACTCTGGGCCTATAATGATAATAGTTAATATTTATGGGTGCTGGTTTAGTGCTAGTACCACTGTCAGCATTTTATATGAATTAGCTCCTCATTGTAAGAACTCTGTGATTATATACATTTTACAGTTGAAGAAACTGAGGTAAAGGTAGGTTCAGCAACTTACCCAGTTACGGAGCACGCTAAGAGGTAGAGCTGGGATACAAACTCATCAGTCTGATGCCATAGCCCACAAACCTAACAATTCCATGCCACCCTTTTGTGCTTTGTTGGAAGACATTTTGAATTTATCTGCTGTTTGGAAGAATTAACTGTTTAAAGGACTCTATTATAAAGTCCTGCTCTACAAGGAAGGATTCAATATACAATCATCCACCAGTTGTCATTTGCCAAAATTTCCTTAGAGAAGGACAGTGAATGGATAAGAAGAGTGCCTACTTCTCTACTATTTTCCATAGAGTATTACTGGATTTTGCAAACTGGACTGTGCCCCTAGCATATGAGACATAATGCCCTTAAATGAGCTCTTAGAATGGCCACTGCTGGTATCTCTCCCTAATGAAATCTGAAGAACACCAGAAATTCCACTGTGCACCGCTTGACATTATCCACGAGACATGGAAATAAACAGGCGGGGCTGGCGTTCATCAAAATCACAAAGCCAAAGAAGTGGTTGACACGTTCCGAAAAAAACATCCCTTCTGGTAACTGAAAATTTACTTTTTAGACAATTTTAGTTCCAAATTTTAGTTCCAAATATGTCATCATCATCATATATCTGTCTTGACAAGAGGTCTCTGGGGCGGTCCTTTTTTTGATGAACTATGGGGGATTATTAAATAAATACCATTTTGTTATGAGAATCCCTTTCTTTTGTTCTTGAAAGAAATAAAGCCTACGGGCTTCTCATCAAAAACTGACCGACGGAGTTTGATCATAACACAGCAATTTTAATTTGTATAGCAGCACCCTGTGTTTGTGCAACTGATTTAGAGTTAACTTTTCTAAAAGGATGAGCAGATTGTTTTTCCTGCAAACTTGATGTGATCGGATGCCTGGTGTTTTGATGTGTACACTCTAAAAGAGTAGGGGCCACACTTTGCTAGATGCAATAAAAAAGGACATGAACGCATTCACTCTGCAATAGCCTAAGGCTATGGAGACAGGCCAGGTCTGTGACACTGGTGTACACTTGTTGGAACCTGCTAAGAAAAGCGCTGCCTCCTCTGAGCCCCAGGAAAGAACTCAGCTTTCTACGGGGTCCATAGGCTGAGAGGGTGACTCCATTAAGGTCTCTGTGTCATCAGCTGTGCTATAACCTATGTGCAGGGATGACATACTGCAACCCTTAACTCCTTCTTTGACTAGTGATCTCACCCTTTCTTCCCTTCTGAGTGTCATGAGAAGTGACAGGCAGCATGAAGTTCTGCGTCCATGTCTCCTCCTTAAAGTATCACCCATCTAGAGGAAAATGAACCTTCTACAGCTACACATCTGAAGTTAGAAAATTAGTACTAATTAATATATCAGCCATTACTTCATCTGCCATATGTAAGGTGAGAGAATGTACTAAAACAGCTACTATTTCATGACTTTTAATTATCCAATAAGTATCTCAGCAAAACAGTAAAAACTCATTGATTTATGCTTATTTTCTTTCTGATTTAACATTTAAGAATAAGCAATCATATATAGTTTTATACATCTACCTTAATTATTAGAAATTCTAGACTAATTCTCCCATCCATTTTTTTTATTTTAAAAAAATCCTGTCAAACAATGTCAGTTTTTAAAATTACCATATACAGTTACTAAATCATGACTGACTGTGTTACAAGAGTAAAAACAGAAGCAAATCGTTCACCTACTAAGAATATTAATCGTGATGAAAATGATACAGCTTCTATTTTGCTTTTCTAAAGTCCAAGGTGATTGTGGAGGGTAACACAAAGTGAGCCATCTGCAGTGAGACTGAGACAGAGTAGTTGGTCCGTGTAAACATCTAGGAATCAATTCTACTCTCTGCTTTTTCCAGGCATCATTTCAGCTGTATCTTCTGGTTTATTCATGTTATATCTTCACAATCCCAATGCATATTGTTGTGCTTTACTCGCTTTTATTCTTAGCCATATCACAATTTCTACAGCGCTGGTAGTGTTTGTTTTCTTTCTTTTTATTCACCACATTATATGGTTCTTAAAACATCACTGGTTCTCAGAGGAGAAAAGTGGGAAGCTGTGAGCTTGATTAATATTCAAACTTGATAATCCTCCCTCATATAACAGAATTGACAGCATGTAATTACACAGGCACATTATTTTTATAAAGTTGTTCACTCAGGTCATGTTTGAAATTCACAGTGCACTTCTTATTTTTTTATAAACTGGGTGATGGAAACAGGGAAGTTTGACTCATCTTAAAGCATAAGAAAATTAAAACCTGAGTGAGAAAGTGTATGAATGATTTCAACAGTTTGCTCTTCTCTGAAATTCAGGAACTGATCCTTTAACAGTATGAGATATTTAAAAAGTAAGGAGGGAACTGTTAACTAAGATTCTATGTGTTTCTGCATCAGCTGTTTTTTTTTTTCCCTATTTTCACTGTTTTCTACATATCTGGTAATAGGACTCAATCTTCCAAAAGGTTAAAAGGTTCTCATTCATTGCCATTACCAAGAATTTACATGCCACCATATATAGCAGAATATTAAAACCCCAAATCAGTAATACAAGTGGCTGTCTCAGCCCCTAGAGCTGACCATAAACATTATCCTCTAGCACAAATATTCATCCTGCTGATAATATAGATCCACCCAAAACATAAACTATCATTTTTTATAATTGATTATGTGAGAATGAACCATGAGATAGTGATCTTGAACTAAAATTAAAATGTATGCAGTCTTCTTTAAGTAGCTTAATTTCTCATCTGCTTTTTTAGCAAGCCTTCTAAAAGCCTGTCAAATAACTCATTTGGCATCACATAGACAAAAAAAAGTTCAGACTTGAATGTTTTATACTGTCCATAAGAACATGCAAATCTTAAGTTTCTTACTAATTTGAGGAGGAGTCAATTTGTAAAATATTATGGTGTAAGGTGATCAAATATTAGCCAAATAATTAGCAGTCTACTTACTGTCTGCTCTTTGGAGATTATACTATGTGGGCTTTGGCTTTTTCTAAATATCTCATTTAATAAATCTCATAGTCTTAGATTTAAAAGGGGGAGAGAGAGAGAGAAAAGAGAGAAGCACAATGTGTCAGCCATACCTCTCAAGTGCATAAAATTGAGTAGTATCTTAATTTTCTAACATCAACTCCCTTAGAAACTTATATATATGTTTTGTATATATGTGTGTGTGTGTGTGTATATATATATATATATATTAAAAAAAGGAGCATTGACTACATTTCTACTGTTGGTCAGGATAGACTAGAATATGCTATAGTAACAATCAAACCCCAAAATGTCAGTGGTTTTAAAAAAACAAACATTTATTTCTTGCTCATGCTACAAGAGTTCTAGTTCATATTGGCAAGGACCTACGCTGATGGGAGCTCTACCATTTTTTGACATGCTTTCTCAACCTAAAGCTTCAAATTTATTAAAGACATAAGAAGGAAGTATGAAAAAATCAAGTACTGCTGCTTTAGTAATTTGGCTCAGAAATAACAAACATTATTTCCAAATAGAGCTCATTGATCTAAATTAGTCACATGGCCCCACCTGACATTAACTGTCAGGAACGTCATTGTAGTAGGGGAAAAAGAACTGAGACTATAATGAGAACTACCCAGGTCTATATAATTACTTAATGAATGTGCATACAGGAGAAGGTTTGTATTTTCCTCTCAGTTTGGAACGGCCTTCTGCCCTTTTCAACATGCACAAACATTTAAGGCCCTGATCAAATGCACCACAAAGCTTGAAGTTATTGTTAATAGTTGATCCAGAAATCACAGTCCCAGCTCTTAACCTCTGTGCTGTACTTCTTCTTTCAACAGTCATGATTGAAAAGTTAAAGTTTTTTCCTACTTGTACTGAAAGATAATCATTCCCTAAGACAGGTTTATTGAAAATAATGTCAAGCTCATAATATATGCTAAATATATACTTGATCCATCTATTAAGAAAGAATTTACTTGTTGTATACTACGTGCACACCATACATGAAACCATGAGAGATCACAAAGAAATCAACATAGATCCAACTTCAGCACTTAACACTCCAACTGAACACTACAAGCCATGGAAACTCATTAGTTCATACATTCAATAAATAGATTAATTATAATGCATATATTTAGCTGCTTATTGTATGCCAGTTAAGGAAAATAATAGAGTGAGCACAAATAGATATAGTCACAGAAGTCGTGGAGCTTACATTGTAGAGGGGAAAAAGATATACAATTAAACGATTTGTTATGATAATGACTATGGAAAAAAAAGAACAACTGGTTAAGAGAGTTCCTGGAGAAAGTCAAGAGGCAGAAGAGAGGTCAAGAAAAGATGCAAAAATGTCTTATTTAAGAAAGATTTAGTAGACATTATGAATGCCCACTAGCATTTCCCTTTCTGGCAACATGGACAAATTATGCTTCCAGATATAAGTATTTGAAAGGTGTTGCATGATTTCTCATGCTCTCTCCCTTTGTGCAGCTATTGCAGAATCATATGTATGGATGGAAGTACATAGATGGAGGTACCACAAGATGGAACAACTGGAAAACTAAGATACCCCAGTAAAGACAGCAGCCCATGAGAGCCACTTCCACCCACAACAGGCTTGTGTGAGTGAGAAATAAACGTTTGTTTTGCTAAGCCACTGACATTTTGGTCCTCCTATTTTAAGGCATCATAACATAGCCTATCTGGACTAATACACACAGATCAAAAACATGAATAGTATTAGCTAAATGAAAGGGGCAGGAAGAGAGAGAAAAGCTGGTGTGTCCACCAAAAGGATTGGCTGGGGAAAAGGCCTGGGGTCAGAGATAATAGGTGCTTTTGAGAAACTGAGTAATTTAACTTCCTGGTTTAAATTGCTGCAAAATCATACAAGTAATTAGTTTCTAGGGGTTTTGTTCAAAGCAGTCTTTTAGCCTTAAAGTTTTGATAGCTGCTAAGGAGATGTGAGGTATACATTTAATCTATAGTGAAGCAACTTTTAAGGAGAAACTGTCTTGGTAATGCCTTCAAAATATTCATAAAAACAAATGCCCAAAATAATTATTGAAGTTTCAGTAAATAAAAACACTTTGTCTTACTTTAAAGGTCTTACTTTATTTTTTAGTTAATGAACTAAATCTAAACAATGCATTTTTCTAGAAAATTAAAATTCTTCTTCTATATGTGTATTAAAATAAAGCTGAGCTCCTTCTATTTGGTTATTTTCTGTCTTTTGTCTGAAAAGCATAAACCAGAAAGAAGAAGGAGGAGAAAGTAGATATTTTATGCCAACGTAAAACCAAAACTTATTCAGAACAAATCTAATTTACAATTAAGAAAAGTAGACAGTGATTATCGCCTGTGTAATAATTGCTTTAAAGTAAAAAAAATACTTCCTTACTTTATTTTACTTCCATTTAAAATAAAACAACTAGATTCTACTCAACTTCTAATTAATGCACTGTTAATATTTTACCAATTTTTTAACCTTAAACAAAAGAAATTTTAAAACTTTAATCATTATGGAAAACAATTTGATGTCAATTAATGCTGTAGAAGATTTGAGAATAGACATAACAAAAATACTGCAAATAAACCAGGTATGGTGGTTTGCATCTGTAATCCTAGCATGTTGGGAGGCTGAGACAGGAGGATCACAAGAGTTGAAGACCAAAAATACTACAAATAAAGGTCCATATGAAGATGCTTTAAGTGGCTAATTTCTGGAACAAATGATTTCATAAAATAATACTTCTTAATACATATAGCAATAAATTTTTATAATTGTTGATTTGCTAATAAAATAATTATTTTTATCAATAGCTTTATTTTAATAAATCCCAGTAAGCCAGACTGCTATTAAAACACAACACAAAGACATTTCTCAAAAGAAGACATACAGATAGCCAACAGGTATATGAAAAAATGCTCAACATCATTAGTCATCAAAGAAATGCAAATCAAAACTACAATGAGATATCATCTCACCCCAGTTAAAATGGCTTTTATCAAAAAGACAGGCAATAACGAATGCTGGTGAGGATGTGGAGAAAGGGGAACCCTTGTACACTGTTGGTGGGAATGTAAGTTAGTGCAACCACTATGGAGAACAGTGTAGAGGTTCCTCAAAAAAACTAAAAGTAGAACTGCCATGTGACCCAGCAATCCCATTGTTAGGTATATATTCAAAAGAAAGGAAATCAGTATATCGAAAAGATATCTGCTCTCCCATGTTTATTGTACCACTATTTACAATAGCCAAGATTTGGAATCAACCTAAGTATGCATCAACGGATGAATGGGTAAAGAAATTGTGGTACTTAGACACAGTGGGATGTTACAGAGCCATAAAAAGAATGAAATCCTGCCATTTGCAACAACATAGATGGAACTGGAGAACAGTATTTTAAATGAAATAGGCCAAGGACAGAAAGATAAATCTCAGACGTTCTCATTCATGTATGGGAGCTAAATATTAAAACAATTGATCTCATGGAGACAGAGTAGAATGATGGTTACCAGAGTCTAGGAAGGGCAGAGGGAGAGGGTGATAAATTCAGGATGGTTAATGGGCGCAGAAACAGATAGTTAGATAGAATGAAAAATATTTGATAGCACAACAAAGTGTGACTATAGTAAACGATAAGTTAGGGTATACTTTAAAATAACCAAGAGAGTGGAATTGGAATGTTCCTAACACAAAGAACTAGTAAATGCTTGAAGTAATGGATACCCCAATGACCCTGATTTGATTAATTTACATTGTATGCCCACATCAAAACATCACATGTACCCTATAAATACGTACAATTATATGGCCATAATAATTAAAAATTTTAAAAAAAATTAAAAAAATACCACAACACAGTCTTTTAAAACTGGATGAGGTTTAGTCTATGCAATAGTTTTCTTTTCCTAGCAAGAAAAGATGTGGAAACTCTAATCACTAGAAATTATAATTGGCATTTATTTTTGAAATTGTAATTTTTATGCTTTCATTTCTTTAGAAAAACTAGTTATAGAAAATGGTTGTAAATCTTCTAATCTGAAAGTTCTATTTTCTTAAAAAAATCATATGCTTAGTTATGTGACTAATGAAAAACTAACATAGCCAAATATTACAAATTTGCTTCTTTTATTTGATAAATTAACTTTCTTTTAAACTTTAGAGAAATTTGTCTTCTGGAAACTGAACTTCATATGTATATAAAACACAATATGCCAATGCATAAATTCATAATTTTGAAAACTTTGAATATATTTTCCATGAAAATAATCATACAAAATTGATAAGTTTGTTTTTGAGACCTCAAGACATTGCTCTGCTTCACGGCACTGCAATAATGTCATTTCCCATTGCATAGTATTGTATTATAGAGAATATTTAGGAAGTTGTATTGTATTCTACTAAATCTGTGTAATCACTTGATTCTTGTTTACATTTTAAAAATTCTTCCCATATTGTTTATCATCTTATATACTTTTCTCAGAAAGGAGTTGAAAACAAAATGCCAAATGAAATTGAATACCAGATAAACAAAAAGTCCCTGGCTTATTTACTGCATTCAGTGAGATTTGAGGGCTTTAGATGCACAAAATAACCAATGTTTTGATGGTGCTCCATTTCCTATGTACCTTTTACTTCCTGTTCTCATTTGGCTATTCAATACCTATAATATTAAATGTATAATATTTATTAATAGCTACTCTGTCCTCTGTACATACTACTTGTGGTGCTTCCTGAACTCTATCAAATATCTTAAATATTAGTTTGATGCACAAAAGAATAAACAAACAATAAAGAAAGTACCTAATGTTAGAGAAAAAAGTTTCCTAGGATAATAGCAGTTAACTAATAAATTTCAGAAAAAATTTGAAACCATATTGATACTTCTTTAGAATTTTGTGAGATGAGAAATGTTTCTCTTCCATTTATAAGAGGATAGAAAGTCATAACTTTAAGAATTTTCACATAATTTACGGTTTTATACATTATCATCATTATTAATAGTTTATTAATAGGAATGCACTAAAAGGAAAAAAAATGTTAGGATAATTTTGGAATCCCCTTAGGCTCCCTGTGATTTTGAGGCAATCTATGTCTTCTAGTCAATGTCTTAAGATAGATGTGCTTCTCATGTATTCTGCTGTGAAGAGTGGATAGATTAGCTTGTTTCATAAACCAAACCTCAATCTCAATTCTTATCAATTGTATCAAAAGAAAAATACATAGGCAAATCATTAAAACTGTTCCATATGTATCACATCCATGTTGGAAATTATAAAATTATTTAAGAGAGAGTCGAATGTAAAAGTCCAGATAAATAATTTGACTGGCTCCTCTTCAAATCAAGAGGTCAGCCTTTACATAGTCTGATACTTTGTATGCACATGTACAATTGCAATTCAAGTACCAGCAGTGATTCATAATATCTCCCATTTTTATATCTCATCAATAACTCAATCAAAGAATGTGGATTTCCATACAATGGGAAAAAAGTCCCACTTTCTCTCAAGAAGATTTATAAGATATTTTGTATTCTAGAACATAATTAGGTAGCATTCTTATACCAATAAACAAAGTGGCCCAAATTCAGGCTCTGAGGTGGAATTACCATTCTCCATCCTTCACTAGCAGTGTGGCCCAAGAAAGATTATGTGAAACCTGTCTCTTTATGTAGAAAAAAAAAGGAAAATAATAATATTCATATCATGGGATGGTTTGTGGAGTGAGATAATATAAAAAGTACTGAGAACCCTTTCTGATATTTAGTAGCACCACCAGTAGAAAAAAAATCTTTAATTAACTCCACATTATGTCAACTGCTCATTTTGGATTTTGAATTTGGAGTATCAAATGCATAATGATTTCCCTCCTATCAAAATATTGCTCATACACTAGAGCTGATTTAAGTCCCACCTGCTCCATGAATTTTTCCCATACTTTCTAGCCTCCATAAAAATGTCTCTATTCTTCATCTTGGCAGCATATACTGTGTATGCCAGTATATCACAAGGTGTATTAGAGAAATGTTATGGAGAATATTAAGTGGCATACTGATGAGATTATTTTTAGCTCATAAGTAAGGCTTAGCCATTAAAAGCTTTTGAACAAGGGAAAATTCTAGAATTATAATTCCTAAGCCAAAGGGCATTTATATTTTATAGTTTTACATGTTTTGTCAAATTTTCCTCCTGAAAAGTTTTAACAATCTCCACTGGCTTCAATAATGCATCTTCAAGTGTAGCACTGTTTTTAAATCAACATTTAGTCTTAAAACATAAGCTTTCTCATACTTTAAGGAGATGCTTTGTTGGATTAGATTCTAAATTGAGGAGCATTTCCTAAAGTGAGTTCCTGTAGGTGATACTCAGGATACAGTCAAAATAACCTTTGAAAATTGCTTAGTCAAATAATTTTTTTTAACTCTTACTTTATTTTTATTTTTTTTTTTTAATTTCAGCATATTACACGGGTACAAATGTTTATGTTACATATATTGCCTTTGCCCCATCCAAGTCAGAGCTTTAAGCATGTCCATCCCCAGATGCTGTGCACTACATCCATTAGGTGTGAATATATCCTTCCTTCCTCCTCCTCCTTACCAGCTGGCTGACACTAGATGAATGTTACTACTAAATGTGCACATAAGTGTTGATCAGTTAATACCAATTTGATGGTGAATACATGTGGTGCTTGTTTTTCCATTCTTGTGATACTTCATTTAGTAGAATGTGCTCCAGCTCTATCCAGGGCAATACAAGAGTTGCTAGATCATCATTGCTTTTTGTGGCTGAGTAGAACTCCATGGTATACATATACCACATTTTATTAATCCACTTAAGTGTTGATGGGCATTTGGGTTGTTTCCACATCTTTGCAGTTGTTAATTGTGTTGCTATAAACATTCTAGTATAGATGTCTTTTTTATAGAATGTCTTTTGTTCCTTTGGGTAGATGCCCAGTAACGGGATTGCTGGATCAAATGGTAGTTCTACTTGTAGCTCTTTGAGGTATCTCCATATTGCTTTCCACAGACATTGTACTAGTCTGCAGTCCCACCAGCAGTGTCTGAGTGTTCCTATCTCTCCGCATCCATACCAACATTTATTGTTTTGGGACTTTTTGATAAAAGCCATTCCCACTGGAGTTAAGTGATATCTCATTGTGGTTTTGATTTGCATTTCCCTGATGATTAGAGATGTTGAGCATATTTTTAATATGTTTTTTGGCCATTAGTCTGTCTTCTTTTGAAAAGTTTCTGTTCTTTTGCCCACCTTTTAATGGAGTTGTTTGATTTTATCTTGCTTATTTTCCTGAGTTCTATATAGATTTTGGTTATCAGCCCTTTATCAGACATGTAGCATGCAAATATTTTCTCCCATTCTACAGGTTGTCTGTTTGCTCTCATGATAGTTTTCTTGGCTGTGTAGAAGTTTTTTAATTTCATCAGGTCCCATTTATTTATTGTTGTTGTTGCTGCGATTGCCTTTGGGGTCTTATTCATAAATTCTTTGCCTAGGCCAATGTCCATAAGAGTTTTCCAATATTTTCTTCTAGAATTCTTATAGTTTCATGCCTTAGGTTTAAGTCTGTTATCCACCGTGAGTTGATTTTTGTGAGAGGTGAGAGGTGAGAGGTGAGAGGTGTGGATCCTGTTTCAGTCTTCTACATGTGGCTATCCAATTTTCCCAGCACCATTGAATAAGGATTCTTTTCCCCAGTACATGTTTTTGTCTGCTTTGTCAAAGATGAGATGGCTATATGAGGATGGTTTTATATCTGAGTTCTCAGTTCTGTTCCATCAGTTTATGTCTCTGTTCTTGTGCCAGTACCATGCTGTTTTAGTTACTATTGTCTTGTAGTATAGCTTGAAGTCTGATAAATTGATGCCTCCCAAAATATCAAGAAGGAAGGAAGTCTCCCCAACATGTTTTATGAAGCCAACATAACCCTGATACCAAAATCAGGAAAGGATGCAACAAAAAAAGAAAACTACAGACCAATATCCCTTATGAATATAGATGTAAAAACTCTCAACAAAATCCTAGCAAACCAAATTCAAGTGCCTATCAAAAAAATAATCCATCACTACCAAAAATGGGCTTCATCCCAGAGATGGTTCAACACATGCAAATCTATAAATGTTATTCACCACATAAACAGAAGTAAAAATAAACACCATATGATCCTCTCAATAGATGCAGAAAAAGCATTTGACAAAATTCAACACCCTTTTATGATAAGAACGCTTAACAAAATAAGCATAGATGGGACTTATTTACAAATGATACAAGCCATATATAACAAACCCACAGCCAACATCATACTGAACAGGGAAAAATTGAAAGCATTCCTGCTTAGAACTGGAACCAGACAAGGTTGCCCACTATCACCACTTCTGTTCAACATAGTGCTGGAAGTCCTAGCCAGAGCAATCCGACAAGAGAAACAAATCAAGGGTATCCAAATGGGGCAGAGGATTTCAAACTATTACTCTTTGCTGACAATATAATCTTATATCTAGAAAACCCCAAAGATCCTGCCATGAGACTATGGGGATTGATAAATAAATTCAGCAAAGTCTCATGTTACAAAATCAATGAACAGAAATCAGTAGCATTCCTATATACCAACAACAGTGAAACTTAGAACCAAATCAAAAACTCAATACCCTTCACAATAGCAAGAAAGAAAATAAAATACCTAGGAATATATTTAACTAAGGAGGTAAAAGACCTCTACAGGGAGAACTATGAAACACTGAGGAAGGAAATAGCAGAGCACATAAACAGGTGGAAAGCCATACCATGCTCATGGGTCAGCAGACTCAGCATTGTTAAAATGTCTGTACTACCCAAAGTGATCTACAGATTCAATGCAATCTCTATTAAAATACCAACATCATTTTGTATAGATCTAGAAAAAAATAATTGTACATTTCATATGGAACCAGAGAAAACCCAGTATAGCAAAAGCAATCTTAAGCAAAAAAAAAAAAAAAAAAAAAAGTCAAATAATTTTTTACAAGCTTCTTTATTACCGGCCTCCTTAGACCCCTTAATATGCTACACTATGCTGTAAATCTCTAAAAGAGATATATATTGAGCCACATTTCCCAAACACATTTGGCTGTAGAATCTTTTTCCAGAGAATTTCAAGAAAATAATGTTTCATAGAATACGTTGGGAAATGCTGTTCCATACCTCTAATTTCATCGCTTACTCATATATCAGCTAATATTACTATCTGTTTCATGTAGAGAATTATATTGTCTCTCCAATGTGATTGGAAGCCACTTAGCTTATTTTACAATCTTTGTATTCCACGTAATAGCTAGCACAACATACTCTGCAGAAAAGGTATTCAGTGAATCTTTGCTGATTAGCTGACAGATTACATGTTTAACAAAAGATAATTATATATACAAGAAGTTCAAACACAGTACATAAGTCAGCCATTTCCATCTTTTTTAACTAACAAAAGTACTTTTTGCTTTTATCACACACAGAAGTGTCATTAAAAGCTGCAGTACATTAACAGTGACTGCTCTCTACAATTAAACACTTGCCATAGCACTTTTTTTAACTTTATTGCCAACACATCTGTCTTAACAAGATACATTCCAATAAATATTTCACCTTACAATTTTTATAACTCTTGGGTTTCAAAACATTCATAATAGCTTTTTGTGAGAGAAACAAAATTAGTTTTCATGTTTAAAGAAGATTAGCTTTAGGCCGGGCGCAGTGGCTCATGCCTGTAATCCTAATACTCTGGGAGGCTGAGGCAGGAGGATCGTTTGAGCTCAGGAGTTCGAGACCAGTCTGAACAAAAGCGAGACTCCGTCTCTACTAAAAATAGAAAGAAATTATATGGACATCTAAAAATATATATAGAAAAAAATTAGCCGGGCATGGTGGTGCATGCCTGTAGTCCCAGCTACTCAGTAGGCTGAGGCAGGAGGATCGCTTGAGCCCAGGAGTTTGGGGTTGCTGTGAGCTAGGCTGATGCCGTGGCACTCTAGCCCGGGAAACAGAGTGAGACTCTGTCTCAAAAAAAAAAAAAAAAAAAGAGATTAGCTTTAAGTTGGAAAGGCTGTGCTTATAAAATCCACATACAGTGGATAATAGACACCAGGGAGTCAATTCCTAACAATGAGAACTATAAAAGACGAAACAGTTAATATATGCTATAACTATTAACATCAACATTCACTCTCTCCTCACACATATCTTTTAAAATATCTTTATCCTATTAATAAGATTCTTTATTAGATAGTCAGGTACTAATTTATCAACACTAATGTGCTCACATGGTAGTAATACTCACTGGGTGCCGGTCAGGTGGGGGGGGTTTGGAGGGTAGAGCGGGTGGAGGGTGGTAAACCCACAGCTAACGGAGACGGGGCACACTGTATGGGGAAGGACACACTTATGGCCCTGGGCTGAGTGAGGCAAATGCATTTCATGGAACCAAAATGTTTGTATTCCCATAATATCTTGAATTAAAAATAAATAAATAAAAGATTCTTTATGAGATAGTCAACTACTGCTTGCAGAACAGAAAGGCAATGAGTAAAATCACAACTATTGATATGTACTACTTCAGAGGAAGCTAATAAATATCACTCAATAGCTGCTTAGAAGGCAACACATTTTCAGTAATCAAAGTCATTTTAAAACTCAAAAATGTGTTTGCTCATTTGCCTGTTGCCTGGTGGAAGCACAACATATTTATAGTTGGAGGCCTTTTTGCAATGCTTACATTTCCTACACAAGATAAATACCTTATTTAATATTTTAGTAAAAGTTAAAAAATATTTAAATTGGCTCAAATTTTTGTTACCTTCTATAACAGTAAGTTATACATAAAATTTTTTGAACATCTACTATGAGGAGCCTTTTTCATACTCTACAATTTAATTCTGTTAACACTTAACCTCCCTTCTCAGATGAGAAAACAGAGATTTATACAAGATAAGCAACTTTCCTAAAGTGTCACAGCTCGTAAGTGACAAGTTTGGGTTTCAAGCTCAGAGTCTGTCTGGTTTTAAGCCTGTCCTTCCTCTACAACATACTGGCTCTCCTCCACATTTTTATGTTCTTCCACAAAGTCTCCTGTTCAGTATTATCACATGTCTATTAAATACAAAGATTTGTTAAATAAAAATGGTCCTGATGAAGATAAGTACCTTAATTTAATGTATTCGGTAAGAAAGGGCAGGGGACAGAAAATGAACTCCAGAAAAAAGGCAATAGACCATTGCTTACATAGCGACCTGAGAATTTGCCCAATTTGCTCCATAAAAGAAGTCTAGCTGGGAATACCAAACTACATACTGTTAATTACAAGAGTTAAAATATAGATTGTTTTACAGCATATGAATTTATCAAACATAGTAAAAAGATGTTGGGATATCACTGAGAAAATATATATATTCAGGGTTGACAAGGCCAACTTGTTTAACAGATGAGAAAATTCAGTTTTTATATACTTGCCTTTTCCTGGGAAGGCAGCCAAATTTCTAACTGAATATAAGAAAGTCTATATTTTATTATAGCTATATACATGTAAATGAACAGTGTATAAAATATAGGCAGTTTCCTTTTAGGTTATTTAAACTATAAGGGATCATTGTACCATTAAGAAAACATTCTCTGTTCTACCTTTTTCAAGAACTGAAGATTTCAGGATGTCTTTAAAAATTACACATCATTTCAGAATTTCAATGTTTCCATGAATCTGCACAAAAGACCTGCTTTACTTTATTCTCAAAAAATAAAACTGAAAAAGCTATATGATCATCACTTTACATGTTTCCACAGTGCATATCTGAGTTGTAGTCATAATTTAACATCATGATCTTGTTCCATTGAAAAAGCCTCTATTCCATCATCACCACTTTCATTCTTTCATGAGTAGTAGGACTGCTACACAGCTGGCTCAAAACACCAGTGTCTCTAACATTTCAGATTGGGATATTAGTTAGATTGTTTTAATAAGAAAATATATATGACTTTTTGCTTTTTAGTATTAATCATTACAGCTGAACTGTATTAGAAGATTTATAACCTTAACATTAAATGAGTTCTTTTAAAAAGTAACATTTTATGGAAAGACTGTGTAACAAATGACAAGGGGTCAGTAGACTAGGAAAAAAAATAATAGTAAAACAAGGAGACAGTAATGGGACCAGACATGTGAAAGTCATTATTTACATTAATCATAAACAAGATCTTATGACAAAGAACTTGGAGCCAAAATTTTCGCAGTGTGACAGAATGTTGTCAAAGCAGTGAGTTTTTTTTTGAAAACAAGGCTTTTATATTATTACAGTGAATCTCTATAATACTTGTGAGAGGAAAGTGATCCTAAATGTCATTTATGCCACATAGAAGTTTGCTGACTATCTTGTGGCAAAATGAAAAAAAAAAAATAGTTGCTTACTGAAAAAGTTAATGCTATAATGAGAAGATGGTAAAAGTGGATGTTCAGAAATATTTTAATTATGTCAAATATTTCACAGGATTTTTAACCCATTGGTTAAAAATATGTAAGTTTAGAACCTTGTGATTCCTTTATAAGAATAACTTGTTGATTTCAAATGAGATGGAGATTCAACAGCTAAATTTCAACAAAAATAATGGCACAATTTTTGGCCAACAATTTGCTTTTACAATTTAGATCTATATATCTTTGCAGGGAATCATTTTTCACTTATAGCAGTGTTTAAAACCAATAAATCAACTATAGAATCAGATTTTCAGTTTCTACAATTCAAAATGTTTAGCCAATTTTTTAAAAATATGATTCACATTCAATTGCATTACCTCGGATTGCATTTCTATGTTTCAGCCAGAAGAAAAACACTATACCATGTATACATATACCTTAGCATATAATAAATGAAACTAAATAAAATTTTCTTTTTAAAATATCTTACCCTTTTAAATTTCTATGTTGCATATTTTATAATGTCTATAATATAGGACAAGTATATAGTTAAAAAATAAATATAATGGAGGTATATAAAGATATTTTTATGTATTCATGGATACATATGTGCATTTTTTACAAAGAGAGATATTCAACAAAAATATTTTTAGAATATTTTTAGCAAATGATACTTTTAGGGTCCAACTTTCTCAAAAACTTGTGTCTTTTGGGTAGTTATCTAGTTTTACCTTACTGTACAGCCAATAATTAGTTCAAAATACCAAGAATTATGCCACAAATCTAATCATTAATCAGAGGTGATTTTATTAAAAATTCAGTAAATTTACTCATCATTTTAAGCCAATATATAAACAAATCATAAATAAGATTATTTTAAAGTATCTTAAGGATTGTTTCATCATATAACTATGATTTAAAATGGTCTTAGAAACCAGAATTGCCATTTTCTATTTGTATTCAGCTATTTTCCTAACAGACAAATCTTAAGAAATAATCTTTTTATATTTTTCTAATAATATAAATTTATTATTCCTGTATTTTATAAATTTGGGTATCTAAAATGCTTATTATATTGAGCTATGTGTGTATACATAAATTTTAAATAAACATCACATCAATACCTCTCTCGATAAGAATTTTACTGTTCTTAACATTAATTTTATTTGTGTCATTCAGAGAAATCTAATCATACTATTTTACAGAGTTGTAAGGACTCTTAAAGATCTTCCCTAAAAGCCTCACTTAACAAATAAGGTAGTGAGAATGAAGAAACTTGATAGTTGAAGATCAAGAGGCCAGGTCATGTAAATCCTTATCCAGTACTTTCCCAATAAACTTCATAAATGGATGAAATCAATGGTCAAATTAAATTGTACTGATTTGTTATTGGGATAGACAGTTTCCAATGGCGAATTCTTAAAGTACTTCCTTGTTGTAAGGTAATTACAGTCAGAATTTCCAGTCCCATAAGACATTTACCTGGCACCAGAACAACTTCCCTAAAGCCCTGGTAACTGTATACTTATAAAAAGTCCTGCAAGTTTCCTGCAATGGTTCAGTTAGTGTGATAGCTATTTTAATAAGGTCTCCCCATTATTTGCATTATAAAAAGCAGAGTGTCTCACTTTTTGGTCAATAATTTCATTCTTTTTATATATTTTACTCTATTGGATATTTACTGTTTATTGCCTGCCTGGTATTCATTGTGTCTTCTTTTAGTACTAGCAGCCCTATTTTTTTGTTTCAGATCTACTCCTCCCCAACTCTCAGATCATGATTTGACCTAGCCAAACAGAATTACTATGAGCCAATAAGAAGCAATGACACTTTTGCTGAGAATGAGGGAACAAAGGCAGGTTGAGAGACCTTGGGAAGATGGGATCAGAAATGATGCAGTGATATTTGAACCATGACCACCAGAATGCTGAGAATATTGCCGTCACACTCACCCTTGTGCGTTTTTTTGTGATAAGCCTCTGGTCACCTCCCATGGCCAAAACCTTAACAGTACTTTTTTGTTAAACCTGGGGAAAAGCTCTCTGTCATGCCAGGGGTTCTAAAATCACAAGAGGTTTAACAGAAGCTCATGGCCACTTCCCTAAGTGCACAATTTCTGTTAGTTCCATATCAACCAACCCAATATTGTCATCTCTTTAGTGATAAAATTAAATTTTAAAAGTTCATATTCAACATGTAATTTTCTATCCACATGCACAAATTCATAGCTTATGGATTGTTTCTTGACATGTCATTTCCCCTGGCCAATGTAAACAATCTATGTAGGATTAAAGACACAAACTTTGAAACTCAAAGGAGTCATGTAAGCCCTCATAGCAATTCCACAGCTGAAAATATTTTCCTTACAGAGAGATGAGATTTAATATAATTTCTGAAATTCAACTATGGTGTGCCAGAGAATAGAAAAACAACTCCAATATTGCATGTTCTATGACTCAGTGGTAAGCTGAGCCTTTTCTTGCTCCTAAAAAACAGATTCAAATAGCAAAGATTTAAGCCACTTCTCAGGATATGTAACTGTTGCACATTTGGCTAAGTTCTATATCTATGTAGAATTATAAACTATTATTTAACTCATATTTTTAAAAGTCCTTTTGAAAGCTAAATTCATTTTAAATATCTTGCTTTTACCTCCCATCTAAAAAAAAAAAAAAAAAAAAAAGCCAAACTCCTTATGAAGATGTTTGATAGAACCAAACCTTCCAAGCTTTTCTTTACAGAGATTCAAAATGGCCTTATATGCTTTTAATTACTAGGTCATGGGTATTGATCTTACTAAAGAAATTATAAACTGAAAACCACTTTAATATAATTGAAATGTTTACCTATACCTCTTTAAAAATTGAGATATGCAGTTCAGAACAATTAAATGTATATTTCTAAATTTTAAAAAAAAGACAAAAATTTAGTCAGTTAATTAAAATTAAATAGATATATATTTTAAAAAGATTCACATGCATTTATTCAACAAGTAGCAAAACATTAAACTATACAAATTTAAAATACTTAGTGAACATTTTGTTCTTTTCTGGAAAGAGTTGAATAGAATAGATGGGAGGAAGAGATTGAAATGCAAAGTATATTCTTTGCACTGTGTTCTGCACACATTGGTGACATTTCTACAGTCAACTCCAGTGATTTATACTAAGACAGCAAAGTAATAGACCAGAAAATATCACATTGCAAATAATCCAAATACATGTGTTGCCTTCTATTTGATTATAAATACCCTTGATGGTTTCGAATTTACAGACAGGACTTTGAACTAATTAACAAACCCAACATTAATATCTAACTCAGAAGCAGATGGAAAATTTCCCAGATTCTTCATCGTTTACCTGGAAAATTTCCTTTCTATGCCCGTTTTATCCCAGGCCAGAAAAACAAGATAGTCTTCTAAGTGTCTCTATAATTTCTTCCTGAGCTTTCAGTTGAGGATAAGAAGATAGCTGCACTTTTTGTTTAAAAAAGTTATTTTCTAGTTGTTGAATTAGAAATTTGTCTTCAAACATCAGCACATACAAAGTTACCAGCCTAATAAATTAATAGTTCAGTAAAACAAATCCAATTTGCATACACTGAAGGACTTATCTTTAAGTGGACTTAAATCCCATCTAGCACTACCCTCCATATAAATGCATGATGGCCACTGTGGTCTGGTTGATTAGGTGTTTTGTATACATCATAAAATTTAATCCTCACAGTTCTGTCTGAGCAATATTACCAACTCCGTTTTATAGATGGAGAAATTAAGGTTTGGAGAAGTAAAATAATTTATCTAAAGTCATAAAGATGAAATGAAACGTGCCATAAATGGAATTCAAACAAAGTTTCTCTAAAGCTTGATACACTTTTCAACATACCGAACTGATTCCTAGAGAAGAAGGATTTATTAAATAAATTATAATGTCATCCAGCCCAAGGGTCTCTGGCATAAAGATTTTTTTGGAATAAGCTATATCACAGTTATTTTATGGAATTGATACTTTTACCTTAACATCTTAATATCTTGAAAAGGAAACTCCTAATTGTAGGGTAATATATAAGCTTATGAAATAATTAAAACAAAGAGAGAGTTTACAAAATTAATAAAAAATATCAATATTTTCTATATAAGCTGTTATATGAAGTTTTGCTTTATTTATATTTCCTTACATTAAGGGATGAATTACTCTGAAGAGTGGCCTTGACTTAGATTTACCTAACATTTCACGCTTTCAGAATTTGTACTAATTGGATTAATATTAATGGACATATTTTATCCTCTTGTCCCTACTGAACTTCAGGGTCCCCAAAAAAGAAGAAATTTATCTCATTCACTCTGGGACCTCAGCAGCACCCAACACACTACTTGACAGGTAATGTGGGAACTCAATAAAGATTTGTTAAATTTAATTTTCTCTTATAAACTATAATTTGGTTTGAAGTGATCTTCTCATTGAAATGAAAATTAAATAGTGAAACTTAAAATATGAAGCTTTAAAACAGGATGATTTATCCCTTCTAAAAAATCAGTAAACCTATTATTTGATCTCATGTAGACACAACAACCATTTAATTGCCTAAATTTCCCACTTCACTAGTTTCCTCTAAGGCATATACAATGAAAAACAGAACAAATATTAACTATTGTCTTCTATTTTTTTCTATCCTATGGTATTTGATGCATCTAAAATAATAAGATTTTTAGGTAAGCTATGAAGCAGAATAACACTAATTCTTGTGATTCCACCATTGAGATAAATCCTAGAATATTACAATTACCTTCTCTCCAAGCTCAGCCCATTACCTCCCTACTGGAGGCATTATCCTGATTTTTTGTGTTTTCCATTCTTCTTGCTTTCTTTTTAACAATAGTTTTATCACCTATTTGTGTGTTGTTGAATAAAGAATAGCTTAGTTTTTTATCCTATTTTAACTTTATAAAAATGGATCCATGCTCTATGCTACCTTCTGCAACTTGTATTTTTCTTTCTACTTTATGATTCTATAATTCATCTTTTTTATTTCAGCTGCAACTCATTCAAGTTTATGTCTACTGAATAATATTTCATTGTATAAATATATTATATCTTCTTTTTTAACTTTAAAGATTTTGGAAATATTTTTAAAACTAAGTTCTCAATCTTTTACATTTTAAAGAAACTTGGCTTCAACTTTGACAGGAAAATTCTGAGGAAAACATACAGTAGAAAATATTTCTAATATAAAAATAGAATATCATTTGAATGTTTAACCATACATACAATAAATAGGTACATCTCTAAGGTAATGCAAAAATAATCTGTCTCAAATCAACTAATTTTTCTGCTCTTTGGATTGACACAATCTATTAAAATAAAGTGCTCTAAACTAATGAAACTATATTTTTGGTTAACAAACAAATTTTTAATTTTTTTTCTTCTTGTATTTTTAGACAGAGTCTCTCTCTCTGTTGCCTGGGCTAGAGTACAGTGGCATCACCATAGCTCTCTGCAATCTCAAACTCCTGAGCTCAAGTGATGCAACTTCCTCAGCCTCATGGGCAGGTGGGACTACAGGCATACACCACCATGCCTGAGCTAATTTTTCTATTTCTTTTTGTAGAGATGGGGGTCTCACTATGTTGCTCAGGCTGGTCTCAAACTCCTGGCCTCAAGCGATCTTCCCTCCTTGGCCTCTCATAAACACATTTTTTAAGAACACATTTTACAAACTAATAGTAGTGATATAAGTAAAGTGAATTTCTGAATGAGGTTCTACAAGGCAGTGTATGATTTTAAGATTCCTAAAATAGTCGAATCAGTGATGAATTTTCTGAATTCCATGAAAAATAAAATATCTGACCCTACCAGTCATGTTCAATTAAACATATGAAAGAGTTCATGCCAAAGCAGTGGTCCTAACTGCCTCCAAGCTTTGTGGAAAGTCACAAGGCTCTCTTTCCTCTTTTCCCTAGAGAGTGGTCTGAATAATCAAAGTGAAAATTGCTTTAAAGATAGTAAGAAAAGTTTCCACCAGTGAATCACTTTGGCTTGATTTAGATAAATTTCAAATTCATACAATGATTTATTTGGTATGAAAACCTAAAATGCACTTTATTTCAGAGTCATTTCTGAAAACTCTCCTTAAAATCTTTACCCAATTCATAGCTCCCACAAAATATGCATATAGGTTTATGATTTGAGGCCTTTGAATATATAAAAATGATCAGCCATTTAAAATACATCATGATCTAAGTTTTGGCAACTGTTTTTAAAATTAGAAAGAAAAGCTCTGTTGATTTTTATCAGTTACTAGACTAAATAACCAAAAAATGAAAATTCAAGCACCTACAAATGATCATTTTAATTGTATTTTCATGAAATTCTGATCTTTCAAAAAGTCTTTATTCATCTGGTATATGTAAAGTCAAATACATGAGGAGTAGTTGAAAATTTCAGCCCTAAAGTCTAGGGAATGGACACACTTGAAGCTCAGACTCGGGGGGATGGGGAGGCATGGGCAATATAGATAACCTGAACTTTTGTACCCCCATAATGAGCTGAAAAAAAAAATCCTTATTTTTACTATTTGAAAAGCCATTTAATTAAATATGTTTGGCATAATTCAGGCATAAAACAAATATTCTATAGAGTTTTATATTATATTGAAGGATTAAAGCAATGGACAGAATATGGATTTTTGAATTTTAATATGAAAATAAAATCTTTAAAAAAGGAAATGTTTAGTCCAGCTTCTTTCAATTAGAAGGAAAATTAAACCCCACTATTTGAACCTGGTCCTATTACCCATGAACAGTGTTTCTAACTTGAGAGCAGCCCAGTGAAGGAGTTCAGGTTGTGGGTACTAAAGCTAGACTCCTTGGGCTTAGATCCCAGCCTTAAAGATGAGCTTAGATCTCATCTGTAAAATGAGAATAATTATTTAATATAACATATTTCATTGAGCAAAAGTAAGGATTAAATCAGTTAACTTATGCACATCACTTATAACAATGCTGGCTTATAATGAGTACTAAAAAAAGGTGGGTATTTTGATTATTAATGTGCAATTAGTTAATGTATGCATAATAACAATATATTCCATTCTGATTTAAAGGGTTTTTACACCTTTTTAAAAATGACTTTTAATATATTTTAGTTTTTTAAAAAACTTTTATCAAGCTAATAATTACAGATTTCTTCCACTTTTGCTCTCCTTTCAAATGAAAGACAAAATGTCTTCTGATTTCCATGTTTTTCTTTTTATATTTCTAAGCTTTTCAACTAATTGCTATCTGTACAAAAGCCTATGTAAGTCTTATCTTCTTTACCATCTTAGAAGTGATTTGATGATCCTTCTTCCCACCCCTACTTTATCTCACTTTAAATTAATACATTAGCCACTAAATACATTTGGGACTTTGTGAAACTAAACCAATAAACTGAGGGAACAAATATGCACTGAAGATCAGATGCAAGTGTTAAACAACTCTCAAGCAGAAGTCAACTAGAGGGGCTAACAACCACAGGCAAGAGCTCCAACCTGCTTGTCACCCATCTCTGCCACCTTACATGAACTTTGGCTAATTACAATACCATTTACATTGTGGTTTTACAATTTCCCCACCCTTGAAATAACCATGACAGTTCCTAGACAACCACGTAAAGTGTGAAAATGGGAGGGAACCCAATTCTAGATATTACTACCCCAATTCTCAGTAAAAGCCAACCCCTTGGCCTTGAGTATCCCTCCCCTCAATTACTAACCCTACAAAAAATCCTAAGACCACCTCTCCTCAGGGTAGTTGCTCTTTCTCAAGCCTGCCTATTTTCTTTCTTAAGAGCGTACTCTCTGTTTCAATAAAGCTTTTGCTTGGTTGGCTTACGTGTTGCATCCCGAAATCCTTTTCTGCGACAAACACCAAGAGCTTGGAAAAAACCTTTCAGTCAAAGGACGGTGATGATATTTCAGTTTTCCAAATCTGATACCATAGGACCAATCACACTGTGTTTAGTGCTATTGCTAATAACTCCACCTCCTCTCACCTGCCTGACACCTGATGAATATTACTTCCATGTGTGCACCTAAGTATTGCTCAGTTAGTACCAATTTGATGATAAGTACATGTGGTGCTTGTTTTTCCATTCTTGTGATACTTCACTTCGAAGAATGGGCTCTAGCTCCAACCAGGATAATACAAGAGGTGCTAGTTCACCACTGTTTTTTATAGTTGAGTAGGAAATGTATGTTAATGGAACAATGTGGTTGATAACAATGTAATTCTCAATGATCTAAGATATCAAATTTACCAAAGACTAAACATACTAGTTTTAAACTTGATGTCAAGTAGCTCAGATGCAGTTCATCAAATAAGCTTGTTCTCTATAACAAACACAAAAATGGTATTCTTAGTCTATCTGTTTCAAAAAATATTGACTTAACAACATGTATGACACTTGAATTGCAAAAACTAATTTATCTTTCCTCCCTGCAACTCACTAGGATTGTGTCAAAGGACACATTATTTTTATGCAAATTTCTGATGTATGTATGAACACACAATTCACACAAGGAGTATTCTTGGCTACATAACTTGTGGGCAATTTTTTGCTAGAAAACATTTTTACCTTACTTATTTATGTACAAACTCATAAACTCTACAAATATGAATGCAATGTATAACAAAACAGATTATTTTATGTAATATATGTTTACCTAAAGATTCCATCACTAAATCTAGCCTGTCAACTACTGACCCAGTTTATATATATGTATACAATATATTTAGTGTATGTTATATATGCAATATACTATATGTAATAACCATCCAAGTATAATTTATATTGTTGTTCTTAAATATGACCAACATAAAATAGAAAATTTTCTTTTTAATGTAAAGGTATTTCAAAAGAAAAAGTCTGAAAGAAAAATTACGAAAAATTTTATAGTGGTAAAATCTGGATTATGGTATAATGGATTTTTTTTTCTGTAGTGTCAAAATTTTCTGTAGTCATGTATTAAACCAAAAGAAATATGCAAAAATGTAATTCACTGACCTGGCACCGTGATTAATATCCTGATACTTGAGTAAAATATTTATGCCAGATATATGATCCCTTTACTAAACTTAAGATTTTCAGTATGTTTTATCCATGTCTCAGGAAAGTGTATAAAACATCACACAATATTTGGGTTGTTCCATGGATCAGTGCAATAATTTGAGTAGGACCAAAGACAAATATGAAATTTAGAATATGATCTATTTTCTAATTT
Source organism: Eulemur rufifrons (assembly GCF_041146395.1). Lineage (NCBI taxonomy): Eukaryota > Metazoa > Chordata > Mammalia > Primates > Lemuridae > Eulemur > Eulemur rufifrons. The sequence continues at coordinate 56,503,513 of NC_090997.1, read as the reverse complement.
TTTATATATAGAGATATATAGTATGCATCTACATATAGATATATAGTATGAATTTATTCATCTATAAAACAAATGGGGTAGTACGTGGAAATATCTGGCTCTCAATTTTTTATAATTTGTGGGGAAAGTCTCTGAGTTAAACTATCTATGGTGCTACAACTTGCCTTCTCCATGGTTTGAACCTTCCAGGTATCCTTCACACAGTATTTCTAAATAAACCTATCTTCTCTCCATACACCTTCCTGTTGCACCATCTTGCCTGCTTCTATATCTAGCCTAGTATTCTGGGAAGGACGGAGGCATGCAGTTCAATTGAAAGAAAAGCCATAAGCAAGGCCAAAATTTTACTAATTGTAAAATAGGGAAAAGTCTCAAAGAACATGAGGGATTTTGTTCAAACTGTAGAAAGAGAGGAAAAGAGCACTCCAAAATTTACATCATAAATAATAGATACAATAAATTTAGACTGCTAAATAAGTTTACCCCCTTTGACCATCAAAAATATCAGCAAAGGGTCAAGCAAAATGTCAAAATTAGAGCAATATAACTTCTTTGGAAAGCTTCCAGGAAAAACTAATTACAAAAATGTATGCTTAAGGAATGGAATTGATATGCTTTTTTGGTTATTCACTTGAAGCTGGGATGTCTACCAAAAATGATGACTTTGGATAGGTGACATATTATTTAAGATTTCTTTTAAAAAATCAGTAAGATGCAACAAATTGTAGGACAGAGCCTCTTTCTCCCTCCGTCCTCCCACCCATTCATAGACAAATGTCTTAAAAAAGAGTGCTCTACTCTTTTTGGACTGGATTCTACTCCTCCTCCCACCTCCTTCATAACTTCTCACACCCAGGTCAAAAAGAATGTTAACTTTTTAAAAAACCTTACGTATTTGACTTCTCTGCTGATTTTGACATGACTGACACTCCTTACTTCTTAATACTTTGTCTTTCACAAGTTTTAATAATGCCACAATCTCCTGGCTTTCCCTTATCTTGTTGACTCTTTCTTACTCTTTTTAAGGGGTCTTTTTCCTCTGCCTCTCCCTTGAACATTGCATTTTAATTTTGTAAGCCCTCTTCTCCCCTTGAGCAGTATCACCTATAGCACACAACTCCCACCTCAATCTGTCACCTTTTACCAGAACAGTCATCCCGGGTGGGAGAGGAGGAGTATGTATAGGAGATGGGGAGAGAGAAGGCAAATGTAGCTTGCACAAGTCCTAAAGTCCTCTGTAGAATTTATTTATGCTTTAAAGTATCCTGCCCTCTCCCACTTCGGGTGACAATCTTTACTACGATAATGAAAACCCTGAGCTACGCTGACGACAAGGGGATTAGTAATAGTGGAAAGAAGGCATTATTATAATCATTTTAAAAATTTGTGGTTATTTGTTTTATCTTCAGTGTTTCAATTCACACATTAAAGATGAATGCATTCACTATTCCCCGACAGCCAGATATCCAATCAGTCTCTTGACAGTAGGGACCACTATCAATAATCTGGCATATATCAATTTAGTGCTCTTCAAAGTAGTTGTAGTGATATAAAGGAATCACATATGCATTAATTAGTTAATACATAATTTGCAATTAAATAGTAATTACCTTTATATTCTTACATTTTTACATATCATCATACTTTCTATGTCCTGGATAAATCACTTTCCTTTAATGTTTTTATTTTTTATGTCTCAGCGATCTTTTTATTTCAGTATATTCACATTCATACTGCATGATTACACCATGATTCGTTTAACTTTTCCCTAATAATGGATATGTAAGTGTGCCCAAACGTAGCTATTATAAATAATGTTGCAATGAATATCTTTGTACATATATCTTTTTGTACCAACACATTTCTGTAGACTATATTCCCAGAAATGATACTACTGACTCAAAGGAAATGTACCTTTTAATATGCAATAACATATGACAACAAATTGCCCTACAGATATGCTTTAATAATGAATATTCTCACCAACATTGTATGAGAATACCTGCTTCCCTATATCAATTTCATTAATTTTTGCCAATATTATAAGCAAGTAATATGTCACCATTATATTAGTCATTATCATAATATTGCAGTTGTGGAAACTAAGATTCAGAGATGCTAGGGAACCTTCCCAAGGTCAAACACCTAGTGAACATTAAAGCCAGGTTTCCAAACAGGCCTCTAGTTCTTTCTTTCTACAGATCTTGCTGTTTTTTAAAAAGTACAAATGGGTAAGCCAAATGCAGAACCTACAATACATGTTGTCTGGTAGTCGCCTCATTTGTCAATTTGAATGTAAAGCCCAACAGAATATCTCTAGACACAATGAAGTGTGGCCATTGAGTAGATAAATGTATTATATGTTATCACTAAAGTATCTGTGCAACAATTATGTAATCTGTAGTTACAAACAAGATAATTGGTATAAATAATTTGACAAAATCATTGCTTACTATAATGATTTCAAAGTTCATATTACATGTATAACATTAAAAAATTGATCTTTGAATTTTTAATTAATGGCATAGTCTAGAAAAATGAAACTGGCTTCAGTTCTCAGGCCCCCATGCTGGCTTTGAAAATTGTTTAAAAATAGATGTTTACAAAAGTTCTCCCTATTTAATGGAATTTTAAAAACTCATTCCCAAACATGTTTTGGTAGAATCACATATTAATGCTGAGATACAGATTGAAGTATTTGAGAGGTTTTCCCAGATACTTCTTTTATTCAACATGTTTCTTAGGAGCTTTGCTTACTTCTAAATCTGTACTGGTATGATTGTCAAGGGAGTTTGTCCTCAAACTGAGAAAACATCTCTGTCATTAATATTCAGAAGTAACTCAGCATCATAATTACTTCAAGATATGTGGCAATCCCCATTTTTGAGAAAAGAACAATTTAGAAGAAAAGTTATCAGAATTGCAAAAATATTGTTAATAATAACTAGAATTTATTAAGCTACTCACTAGGCAGTGATCTAAACATTTGGTATTCCTTATTTTACTCTACATTAAAACCCTGCAAATTATATATTGTTAAACTCAATTTATAGATATATCCAGCTTGATCAAGATATAAAGCTGAATTGGAATCTAAAGCCTGGTTTTGAAATATTAAAGACTCTTTCCACTACATTATATTGCTAAAAGATGTAGAATGAGTTATCATCAGGAACATGAACAGCCAATAAACATAAATAAAAGTCTTTGAAGATAATAATTTTCAAATAATAATTTTAGTCTTTCAAAGGTTTGTTTTTTTCAGTATATACTTTCTACCAATCAAAAATCATTTTTGGTATTATCAAAAAAACCTAAATTCACACTTTTCCTAGCATCTAGTTTACCCATTTTACTAAGAATTAGAGAGAGGAAACTCCATCAAGTATATTTATATTCATAATTACCAGGTTGAAAATCATTCACCAAAAGTTGTTTTCCGCAAAGTCACTTTATTAACTTACAAATGAGTCAACTTTCTGCTCCAATAAATTTAATCCTATGAGAGAACAATATAGTTGTCTAGAAAACTTATAGATCACTCTAAATCTCAGCAATACAAACAAATTTGTTTAAAACAATCACTTGTCCTTACACAAATCCCACATATCTGTGAGTGATAAATTCTGATTTACTATGGAGAGAGCCCTACACTTAGTTAAGTATTTTGAATCTCTAGACCCATTTTTTTTTTAATTTAAGATGCAAAGATAATTGACTTTCTTGGGAAAAAATACGACCTTTGTATACATAGATAATCAATATTGACATTTTTATAGAGGATAGAACTTACATTAAGGCCTTTAATCCAGAATCAACCATTACTTAGATTAACTCCTTGGTCAAATAATTTCATTGTCTTTCAGGTTCCTATATCTATATATGAGGATGAAATTACAGAGAATCCAAGAACCAAAAATCACATATCATATAAACTTTATATTATAATTCATATAATATAAATGATACCTACAATATCACAAAAACCAAGAATATTCAACCTGGCTCCTCCCTGCTACTTAAAGGAAATATCAGTTCACTTTGTCTCTTCATCCATTAATTAACAAATTAAGTAAATAAATATTTACTGGGTACCAACTAAGTGCCAAGCACTGTCATATAGTCCCACTCTAATGGATCTTAAGTAGAGTATATGATTATACTATTATACTATTACTATACTATAAACCCATCTACAAAAAGAAAATAGTCCAACTTGAAAACAACAAATTTCATTGCAGAAATAAGAAAAAATACTAAGTAGTACAAATAATCAATACATTTCTGCAAAATTAATTTTCTCCAAATAGAAACAAAAAAGGAAAAAATTAAAAAATATATAGCAGAGGATTTGAGGGAATCACAAAATCAAAGCACATTAAAATGTACTTAAATATCATTGCCACTTTTATAAACCAATGTACTCCTAAGCTTGACTTACTGCAGAAATAATTGAATGTTCTAAAACAAATAGAGCCTTTATATTGTAACAGATATAAAATGTACTAACTTATCAATAAAAAGCATTAGGTTCACTAAAATAGTTAAATAATATATTTTAGATTGACCAAGACATTTGTATTTGGCAAGTGAAAGAAAATAGCACTACTATTTTAAATGTTATCAACTTTTTCTAAATCACATTTTATCATCTTATTTCAAAGTCTTTTGTAAACACATCCCATCTTTATAGTACTTATAATAGTATTAATTTTTTAAATGTTGTAAAATAATCAATGTTTAACATTTAAATTGAAATATTGAATAAGCATATTTTAGAACATTTTATCCACAAACTTCTGTTTCTTAAAGTAAAATGTCATAACACTTTAGAATGCAAAACATAAAGTTAACTCTAAATTAGCTATGAATGTTAGCATATGCCACTTCTTAGGTAAGGAATACACTTTTAGTACTAAACATAAAATGTTGTGATATTAGATATATAAACAAAAAAAGAATAAGCAATAATAAGATTTACAGTAGGTTCAGCTTTATTTTTTTAAGCTTCATACTCCCATCTGGTGGAGCAAAAATGTTATTACTTAATTTTAAAATGTGAAAATCTTAGGTGCAAAATGTCACATTTCAACAGCTCAGTAATTAAGTGAATAGAATCAATTCCCAAAATGAACATAGTTCTGATTCATTCATCTGGTCATACATTTTTACATGTCAAACAAAATATCTGTTGAGCATCTGCTACATGCCTTGCACTATGGCAGATATTGGAGACAGACAGTTAAAAGGTTAGACATTACCTCTGACATTATGGAGTTTATTAGACAATGCAAGAGGTGCAGATTGAATAAACAGAGAGATGAATACAGAATTCCAGGTTGTGGTAAAATCTATGAAGGAAGCAAAAGGAGAGCATGAGGAGAAAGAAGTGTAGCTTTCATAAATTGGCTTGCTCAAGGAAGCATATTATTAGAGAATGCAAAAGAGAGTGCCTTGTGGTGGAAAGGAATTTAGTATGAGATGTATATATAAGGAATTTAGTATAAGATGTATTTGTACAAGACCAGAATAGAGATGAGGGTTAATAAGTTCTATTTAGCCTCTTGAAATTAATATATTTTTTATTTTAATTATTTTTCAGCCTATTCAGTCCCTTTTGCCAAATATAAAACTAAGAGTCATCAAGTAACAAAGTTACTTCTAAAACCATGATGGAAACTAGTACAAAGGTTTATTTGATCAGTCTCTAAAACCTTATCAGATAAATTGAGTGAACTGTATATGGGCCTAAATTCATAAGTGATTTTCAAGCTCAGGATAACCATATTTTTTTAATTGAAAGCATACTGTAACTCATTATTTGGGGACTAATGTTAGTAAATGATCACTTAAACTTTAAAAAATCCAAAAAAGCATGTTTCTCCATTAAATTGGAAAGCTATAAATTATATTGCATGAGTGCTTAGTTACTCTCCAAACCTTATTACTTTAAAAGACACAGATTTTGTTTTTCCTGGGCGCTGAAAATGAAGCATTTTTCTAAATGCCAAGTTAATCCTTGTTGGCAAAATACATACCGTGCATAGTGTTTGTGTAATTTGTAATTACAAACTGACACCCACTGATGATACAGAATAGCTTCTACCCCAGCAAGTACTTACAAATATTGAAGACCATTGTCTGATCCCATAAGGCATGCCATTAACTTTCATTATTACTAATGAGAGTTATAGGCATACTTCCAAAAGAAATCATAGGCATTGTGTCACATCACTGCTCCTAAAAAGGCTTTATTTTCAGGTTGGATATTTTTGGCCATGTAGGCCTACTCTTATTTTCTCTTTAGAAAAAGCCCAGATAACAAAATACCAGCACACATCCTTCCTTTCATATCCTATTTGCCCTTCTAGTCACTATATGATTCAGAAAAGAAAATAAAATTAGTTTAATATTTACTTAGAAAAATCTAATATAAAAATTTAAAAAATTTATTTGTATAAAAGAATTCAATGTTAAGTAAAATGCACATCCTCTATATGCCCTGTTTGAGGTATCAACTGATACAACCTTCATGGTAATTTGACGTGACTCAGAAGCCTTTAAACTATTTCTAACATTTATTCATTAATTTTACATCAAGATATTTATCAAAAGAAGATAATCAGAAATGCACATGTGCCCAGGAATTTAGAAACATCCTGGGGAAGTCCACCCCTTTCATGGGTTCAGGCTCATAGGGAGGTTAAGAGCACAGACTACAGTCGGACTGCCCGGGGTTTGACTCTTTCACCAATACACGTGGGCTCCATGTCTTTGGAGATATTTCTTAGGTTTTCTCTATCTTTTTCTCATTTGCAAACTGGAGATATTAGTAATCCCACTTCATAAGGTCTTGGTTGATGACTGAATGAGCTGGCCCAAGAAAGGTGTTTAGCATAGTGCATGGTATTTAGTGAGGTCTAAATATCTTATTATTCAGTGTTTGTGTTTGTTAGTTATCTCTGTATATGTCTATGTTTCACCCGTCCATGCAGAATAAAAGTTTCTTATAAATAATGACCATGCTGCACACTGCTCCATATCTTTTTTTAAGATGAGCATATTACTGAACACCTTAATTATCTTATTTATATTCAGATAACACCTATAGTCATTTAAGAATATCACCACCATTTTAACATTTTTCTTTCCCTGATAACTATATTACAATGCTGGGCCTGGATCATTCTCTTTAAGAGGTAAGAAATATTATATTTTCAAAATTGATAAAATACACATCTAGTAGCATCTTTATTTTTAATCAGGCTGCTAAGAAAGTACTTGTATAACCCTGGAGAACAAACTGACTAATGGTAGGATTTCATAATCCAAAACACTTGTCAGAGAAGTATTGCAGAACACTTTGGCTAACCTGGAGTCCTTAAAATCATTTCACATAGGAGAACGAGGATTTTACAGATGAACACTACTTGTCTAGAGAATTCCAAATAGTCTATTGAACAGCCCCTAGGAAAATTTCTTTGACTTCAACAGTTTGATTACAAAAAAGAGCAAATTTGTAAGTTTATCAAGAAAATCAAACACTATATTATTAAAATCACAACTGGCAAAGTGGTACTTTTGCAAATGCAGCTTCTGCAGACTGCTTCAAAATACCACCATATTCTCCAGAAAAAAATGAATAAATCAGTGTTGGGGAAATAAAAGTGCCAATTGGATGACATCTGTATTTTATTAATAAATAAATAGTGGGATAATTAACTGATCTCTAGTCATTTCCTCAACTCTTCTTTGAGAGTTCCCATAGAACATAAAGTGCCCTGCTTCCACTTTTCACAGTCTCTAGCCACAGTGGAAAATAGTGTCTGTCTGGGATGACTGTCAAGACGATTTTTACTCATGAAAATAAAATTAATCGTGTATTACCTCTTTTTTCAAAGACGGAACCCTCTTGCCTGAGTATTTATGACATTTTGGCATTTGACATTTGAATAATAGCTGAACAGGGGTATTCTGTAAGTAGGTTTATGTTAAAAAATTAAATCTAGTCATAATAGTGTTCAAATGAGGAACATTCTTAAAATTTCCACTAACATATGGATAGACAGTCAACTGTGTCATTATTTTAACCAGAAATGAATTTATTTTTCTAAAAACCAATCATCTCTAGAAACACTATTCAGCTTCTCTTTCTTATACCTTGCCAGATATTCCTCAAACTCTGAGCATTATAAAGAAAACTCCAAAATTATATTTACATGTTTTCCATACATATAAGTTCATCCCTTGTAGTCTACAAACTCACCTATTATCAGGAATGCCATATCAAGAAAATCACCTTGAAAATTAAGCAGAAGCATCACAAAAAAAAAAAGTGCATGTGTGAATGCAAAAATCTAAATAAAATAACTTAGACATCATTTGATCTGACCATTTGGTTTTAAATGAGGAAACACAAGACCAAAAAGGAAAAGTGGCTTCTTGGTTATGTAAGGCAGAACCAAAATTAGAACTCAGGTTCCATGAAAACTAATGGAGACATCCATCCATCAATCAATATATTAACTGAAACAAGACCCAAAAGTGAAAATGATAATTCTTTTGACAATTTCTTGGATTAATCTCACATCAAATTCATTTTGGTCACTTGCATGAGAACCTTTAACAAGTTCACATTATAACAATGCTATATTCTTCTTCTGATAAAGATATTTTCCTACACAATGAAATAAAAAAGCTTTTTAAAAATCATAACCCATAACCTTTTTTGCATTCTCTACTTATGTGACCTGTTACGAAATTGCATTAACTTTGAGAGTCACAAACTTTTGAAGTTATACTTCTATTAATGGAGAGTACTTTTAAAGCTTTTCAAAAGCACTCTTTACATTCTGAGATAATGGTTAAACAAGAATAATTCGATGAAATACAAGGCAGGATAATTCTTTATAAGGAGACTATAAGGTACTATAAAAATGTTATTAGAAGCACTAATGATGCCTAAAATATTTTTTAAGACTTGTTCATGTCTATTTAGAGCTTCCTTATATTCAGTTTTCAGATACAGTCTAAATAGAAAGAAAGGAGAAAATGAGGACTCATACCTTTAGAGTAGGCATCCATCTGAACACAATTTTTAGCCAAAAATCAAAAGGAATAGAGTTTTCATTTGTCAACTTCAGTAAGATTAGAGTAGTTACACATTTATTGGTAATTAAAAAGGAAAAAATAGATATTTTCCCCTTAACAGATAGTGTCTTTCCTACTGACTAATGAGATAAAATAATATTTATTCATGTTTAATGTGTCATTTCCTTTGTGATTCTGAAAAAAAAAAAATTCTAAGTTTGCTATTCTCTCATAAAAAGACAAAATCAGTGAAGACAAAAATTTTTATCTTTTTAAAATTTATTGCTGTATCCCCAACACCTAGAATATCATAAAGTATAATTGGTATATAGTATTAATATTTATTGAGTGAACAAATGAATATTGCCCAAAAAACAAAGGGGCTACTGTGTGTAAGTCACATTATGTTTGTTACTACTGTATATGTAAGTTAGACGGTATTTTTCCCATAGTTTATGTTTTCCATTTTGGTGATTTTCACATATTATAATATGGCTATCAAAGCTCTTGTCAAAAGATTGTAAAACAGTGGTCCTGTAGAAGTGAAAAATAATGACAATTTCCATTCACACACATGATCTCATTTTATTTTTATGATAACACTGTGATCAAAGTAGAACTGATATTATATTATTATTTTAGGACTAACATCATCGCCACTAGTTTTTGAAAGAAGGACTGAGGCTTGGGAGGTGGGCAGATGCACATTTGTACTGTGGTAAGGTAGGTCAGAAGCAGTCAATCCTAGAATGGTCAGTATCTTTGACATTTTAGAACCATGTTTATTTCCAGGAAACACTGATTTTTCCCCTGGTTAGTAAGAAGAATGGGCTGGGCCATATTAACCCCATTCTAGCAAAACATTACTAAACATTTAATGTTACTACATTATTTTGTAGTAATGTACTAAAACATTACTAATTACTGGACATTTGAGACAAAAAATGACCTTGTCAGAATGTAAACCTGCTTCATGCAAAGGCATAGTAAGGTGGTATGAACTGAGGGACAGAATCAGCCCTTATTCTTCTTAAATTCTCCCTAGTCTATGAAACTGGCAGAAAAAAGGAGTTAAAGACAAACTTTGCCTGATCAATAGTGCTGCCCAGGGTACCTGATTTCAAAACCTAATGAGCTGTAAGCAAATATCTGTACAGAATATTTAGAGACTTAATCTTGTTCCACATAACTACATTCTTCCCGGACTCAGTGCTGTTTTATCTACTTGGTTACTGAGAGAGGCATCTGTAACTCAAAACACCTCACAATTGCTACAGAGAATCTTATGTGCGCAAGTACTACAAGTAGAGAGAGCTCCTCTGATTTGTTACTGTTGACATGTGGACACAGATTTGATGGAATATATTTTTAAGTCTACATTTAGATTTCATAAACAAAAATACAAACAGAGCTAATACATCATTGAGGTTCTTTCCCAATCTGGTCTTCCTTACCCTCCCAAGAGTTGGTTATGGTGGTCTAAATGCTTAAAGTGAACACATATATATCTTCTAGGTGCTCTTCCTTATGGTATTTCCTTGATCAACAGAGTTCTTTCCCTCATAACCTCTCACACTGCAAATCTCCCTTGGCAACATCACTTCTCCTTCCATTTCATGACCTTTATTTTACAAAGTTGTACCTGTTAAAAACTCTAGGGAGAGGAGACTGAAAACCAGGAAATTCCTTTCCCAGAGAAAATCTTGATACAAGATTAAAGTTCACCAATACTCACCAATTTCATTACTAAAAGATTCATTGATTGAATTTCATATAATTCTAAAAGAGAATAACTAGAAATCCCTAGGCTTCATATTATAATACTTCATAGATATACCACCAGCCGCCTCCTAAAAAAAGTAAAGCTATTTTGCTAAATAAAAAAAAGCACAACAGTGCCTGATAATTACATTTTCTACCAACCAGAAAAATTACAGCATAAATTGAAAATATAAAGCTCCTTTGGATCACATATCATAGTTCAAAATAACTATAGCTTTTCTTTGCCTATTATGCAGAAATGTTGCTGTAATTGTGTTATTTTTCTAAAACAAATATTCATAATAAAGACCTTCATTTTATATTCATGTTTTATCATCCAAGTGTATTTCAATATAATTGCTCTCATCTCTATAAAACCTCCCTGACTGTTGTAATCAAATCTACTAATATTTATGATGCAAATCCTTCTCTAAATTCCATAAGAATTACTTTCCAGGATTAATGACTACAACAAATGAGTAATATACAAGGTTATTATCATATTTTATATAAATATCACAGAGCAAGTTCCCCCAAAATGTCACAAGTGCATTTTTCACTTAATGATTTAGGAGTTTTTAAAAGTAACACAAAGTTCCCATAAAAGAAAATATTTGTGTTTGAAATATTAAAGAAAATTTGCTGATCATTCAAATTGTTTATTATACCTAAGAAAATTAGGTATAATGTAATGCAAAAAGAATGCCAGACTAGGCTAGAATCATGGGTCTTGCATTACAGCCCCACTCAGACTAACCAGTTGCTTGATCTTAGGAAAATAATTTAACTTTTATAGGCCTTAAACATTCTCATTTATAAAGTGAGGAAACTGAATTACCTCTTTGTAAATTTCCTACACAATATATTATTCTAAATCTATAACTAGTTTACATAATTTGGAGTAAGATATAGCATTTAGCCTACTAATACTTAGACCTATTATTCCTTTTACTGAAGCAAATGATCTGTGTTTATTCAAGGTTGTTGTCATCACACTATGTAAAGTTAAGGGTATTTGATGCTATTTAGTTTTCCTGATAGGAGAAATGTGTTTCAATTGAATTATGATATGCTTCTGCAGCCTGATTCCTTTAAGACAGCAGCAGTCTGGTGTCTGTCAGCTACGCCAATAAAAGTGATAAATGTTTCCAGTGATTAAGTTATTTGTCAATAATAGAAGAGGCATTTTGAACTCATAAATTCTGCACCTATAATTTCATACTTGTCTAAAATATATAATCTATATCAGCATTAAAAGGAAACAGAGGTAGTTGAGAAAAACCAGTAGTAGGTTTTCCAGGTTAAAGAAACATACTCTACCTCAAATTTCTCTGATGCCTGAGAAAAATCCCAATAACCCACAATAATAATACTTGAGGCTTTCATTGCCCTTTGAGATATTTGCTTAAATAGCATCTTAACATTATATAACCAGATATTTCCTCATATCAGACAAAAATACCAACTTAGCATATCCCATATATACGTACATATAATTATATATATACATGTTTAAATGCTATAGAAATATAGTATAAGAATCAATTAGAAATATTTAAAAATAAAATGTATTTAAAATTATATCTTTAAAAATCTGATAGCATTCCCAAAGAAATCTTTTCAGAAAATACAAGGGAGAATAACATGCTAAAGTAGTAATGTTCAGGCTGTAGTAGGTCTTGAGGGAAATATTCAGTGTTCTCTTCAGCTTTCATTGAAAAACTAAATAAACAAACCACAAGCAGCAGGATAGTTTTCCCTCTGGAAGTAGATGGTTATAGATGTATTAAGGAGCATAACATATGCTATTAAATATGGATGGTGAATAATTCATACGTGCTATCAAAAGAGCCAAGCAACTGGGACTACACTAAAATTCTCATTTTGTTCTTTGTTGTCTTTTGCAATCAGTAAACTCATGGAATATTTAGTGTAAATGAAAATAGGGTTGACTGAAAAGTTATAAAAAATAAACAAATTAAACTCAGGTTATAAACCAATGCTGACATATTAATATTTCCCTATGCTTAAAAAAGTCTACACAAGACTCTAACTAGCTGCCCAATATCTCTCAATATCCAAGTCATATGTTGGCAAAATGTTCATATTAATTTCCTATTTTTAAATTATTCTTTAGTTGAGGAGAAAGGGAAAGTGGACCCATAAAAACTGACACAGGGAAATAGTAGAGGAAACAATTGCAGAAATTTTTCAATTAGATATTTTAAAGGGGATTATAACTAACAGTGCATATTCTGCTTAAAAGACATATACGGGTAAGCAACAATGTGGTTCATAAAAACATCTAGGGCTGGCATGAACTCAAGAGCTTCAGAAGTAGCATTTCTGAATCCACTAATAACCATAATGCAGAAAATCTGAAAGGTGTAGAAGTGGCTTATTTAACAAATGTTCTTTGATAGTAAAAATCACTAAATGAGATGACATTGCCCCTTGCCCAACACAAACTCTGTCACAGTGAAAATACCAAGGACAGGTTTCAGAGAGTAGAACTCCTTAAATTATTGAATGTCCCACTATAAGCTCTGTACCATTTTAAGCCTATGAAGAAAAAAAATGAAATTTAGAAGTTGTGACCACTGCTTTTGAAAGATACAGAATAAAGAATAATTTAGGGCTGCTACAATGCATTTTTAAAGCTATTTTTACTTAAATGTCTTTATATTGCATGTAATATATAAAAATTACATATTGGATGCAAATAATTGCTTATTAAAATCATGAAACACAAAAAATCTTGGTTTCACATTATACAATTTGTTAAAATAACAAGCAGAAACACCTCTTATATACATTGAAAAGTAGCTGTATCAGAGTTGTGGAAAATGAAAGAGATCATTTTAGAGTCCTGCTTTTCCATCACTTCTCACTTCTGCCAAATCCTAAGGTGTATTGAGTCAACTATCCAATTCAATACTTCTTCTCCCTTCCTGCTCCTACTACCTCAATCTGGCCTCCTATTTTTTGCCTAGATAATTCTAATAGTCTCTTAACATGTCTTTCTTTTTGTCTTCGTGTCTCAAATCTACCTAAATCCCCCTGCTCCACACACACATCTCACATTTCCATTTCTTCCACAATGGTTTTCCTAAAATATAACTCTGATGGCATTCCTTTACTCAAAATTCTTCAAAAACTACCAAAACTTTTATCCTATGGTTCATAGACCTTCACTTAAATCACAAAGCCTTTCCTGATCTCCTTCTTGCCTCTCACTTTAACCTCATCTTCAGTTCTGGCCTCACATATACTCTTTTCTCTAGGCAGCCTGAATTACTTGATGTGCCCTGATAATACAGAATTGTATCCCACCTCCAATCCTTTGCTTATAGAAAATTCTCTGCAAAAAAATGCTTTTCTGCTTTGTCCCACTCACATAACACAGCCTTGATTGTTCAGCTGGTATTGTTGACCCTCTCTGGGAAAGCTGAACTGCCCAGACTGTTGTGATTTTCATTTCTTGTATCCCATTTCACTCAAGGCAGCACATTCCTATGGTGTGTTGTTGATAATCCCTGTCTTGCCTGTCAATAAAGTGGGTAAATCCGTTAAGAAGAGGGAATAAGATTCACTTTACTTTTCCAGTGCTGAGGATAGGCCTACTATTGAGCAATAGTAGGTGCCCAATAAATGTTTGTTGCATGAATGAATCTATGTAAGAAAGTTTAACTTAACTGAGGGGAATAAAAATAGTAGACTTTGACTTCACAGTCAAATTCATAATAATCAATGACATATTTCTGCTTTCATTCACTGATTAAATAAAAAAAACAGTACTTCTACATGGCAAAAGGTATTTGAAATACTTAGGTTAATCCTGGTTATTTGTAATTCAAAGCAATAAAATTGGCTGGGTATGGTGGCTCCCACCTATAATCCCAGCACTTTGAGAGGCCGATGCAGGAGCATCACTAGAGGCCAGGAGTTTGAGACCAGCCAGGTCAACACAGTGAGACCATGTCTCTACAAAAAATTTTTTTTTCAATTAGCCGGGCATGGTGGCATGCACTTGTAGTCCCAGCTACTCTAAAGACTGAGGTGGGAGCTTCGCTTGAGCCTACTAGTTTGAGGTTACAGTCAGCTGAGATCATGCCACTGCACCCTAGACTGGGTGACAGAGCAAGGCCCTGTCTCAAATAAAAAAAAGGAAAAAAAAAGAAAAGAAAAACAAATAAAGTTGTGTTTATCTAAAGATACAATCTGGAATTGCCTTTTCAATTGGTACAAATAAATACAAACTAATTGAATAGAAAATATTTTTTAAACAAATTATAATAAAGCATGTTTTTCATGAATGTTATCTTATAAGTAATGCCTTTTAAATACAGTCTTACTGATAACTACAGCAATACTTCTACATCTCCAAGGATATACTGCAAGCTTCCACATGTGGTGTAGTTACTAATTAATTGTTAATTGATAATTATCACTTTAATGATAGCATAATATGAAGGTTCCTTTTGGATTTGCTTAGAGTACACTGCCTGAAATAGAATAACCTTCTGCATTAATTCCAAATACCAAAAATAGCCTATATATTCCCTTTAAAACAAAAAAACAAGGTTTCAAAAATTATGCTATTAACTTTTAACCCCAACTAAAGAGAGTCCCTGAAAACTATCAGAACAATATATTTCAGCAGTTACACTAAAGAAAATCGATGTCAATATGTCACTAAGGATATTTTTTTAATTACATGAACTTTAGAGTAAAATCAATCAGGACCAGAGTTATCTTGACACCAAAAGTAACCTTAGGTTTAGAGATGGGGCTTGTCTTCACATTTCCAAAATATGTTCTCATTTCATGTTTGCCTATGTCATTCCTGTTTGTCAACACTCCATTCACGACTCATCTTCCTTATATTACGTGATTATTTCACGCTCAGGTTTTTTACTGCTTCCAATTTCTCAATAGTTGATTCCACGTTTCTTTTACAATATATGTCATTACAGATCACATCTACCATTTTTTAATAGGCTGATACTTCCAGGACTATCACAAGAAACTGAGGGAAAGGAGAAACTAAAGATCACTAAACAGTGGACTTTGCATTTATCCCAGTTTTTGTTAG
This sequence comes from Eulemur rufifrons, assembly GCF_041146395.1. Taxonomy (NCBI): domain Eukaryota; kingdom Metazoa; phylum Chordata; class Mammalia; order Primates; family Lemuridae; genus Eulemur; species Eulemur rufifrons. The sequence goes on along the minus strand of NC_090997.1, from coordinate 56,487,567 downwards.
CATCTAGTACAATCTTGAGTAAGAAATCCGCAAAGAAAAATCTTGGTAACAAACTAAAAAAACAAAAGTGTTGTCTTAACACTTAAGAGCTGGCACAAAAATTTTCATTAGGGAGGAAACTTTCTTTGGGAAAATGCCTTACCAGTCTGTAGAAAACAATATTTTGGCAGAGGTGTAAGTCAAAGCAACAAAGCAACAGTAAGGCTTTGTAGGAAGTAGGAAAGTAAAATTTCCCTTGTAGTAGTAAAAGGAGATTTTCTTTTCTCCTGGCAAAAATGAAAGAGAACATTAGCTGGATGACAAGAGGAAGAAGAGAGAGAAGCCAATGGAATGCTATGGAGTTGGGACCAACTGAAATCCTCACAGATAGTATTTTAATAGCAGGATTGATGAAGTTCCAATTTAATTCATTTGGGTTGATGTGACATAACCCTCCTCCACCCCTTTGCTCTTTTAAAATCATAAGGAAAGTTTATTGCTCTTGAGAATAATTGATGTAAATAGCTATTTTGTAAACATTGATTAAGAGACTTGATTTCTTGTCTGAGTTGATGCAATCCGTAACAGAAACCTCTCCAGAATAAGCAGAAATGCGTTGACAGAATGACATTGAGCACATAACCTTTTCCCACCTACCACATGCCTTTGTAAACTTGCAGAAACCTTGGGAAAGGTATTGCTCTCACATGGGACATGGTTGGGAAGGTTGAAGCCAATGTTATTTGAATTTTCTACTGATACCTGAGTTGCTTTATAGGTTTATGAGAGCTGGCAAGTCCCAGTCTTCTCCCTACTGAATATAGTGATTTTTACCTCTCAAAATTGGAATACTTTCAAATAAAAAACTTTAGACAATTAAAAGTATTGCCCAAATAAAATAACACAAAGGATCAAGAAACACTGAAAATGACAAATGTTTGAGTTTGATTCACAAAAGTGAAATATTTTTCAGAATCTACAAGTAAAGATCAAAAAGACATCTCATCACTGATTTTCAACAGTTGGTGCAAATCGCTAATAACAAAACCTACTTTATTAATAGGTAACTTGCACATTCATGTTAACAACTTATTGATTGTTCTAGTAAGGAAGAAAAGAAAGTTAGCCAATGTAAAAACATGTTGCATTTTTAAAAATTAATAATTTCATCAGCAAAAGCTGCTAAAAAACCAAAAATGCTTAATATTACTTTTTAACTAATTTTTAAAATCAAATCACTGTTTCATAGACTTCAAAGCAAAGTTTTTGTCTCCTAATCAGCATGTAGTCCTCTTTAGGAACACAGATAGTAAATAGCCATGATGATAAATGACTGGGCTGGTTTTTAACCATGCCAAGGTCATATTAAATTTAATATATAAGAAAAAAAATTTCTCCTTCACTGAGAAGGGAATATTTATATGATATAATCATCCAACAGATATCACTCACAGCACCATTAAAACAGACATTCTCATGATCATTGTTAACAAAGTTAGAACAAATGGTACAGACTGCTAAGAAGTAAAGGTTGCAGAGAAAAATGAGGTCAAAGAAATGAGATTAGTGACTATAGCAATAGGAATGAGAGCTTGAACCTGTCTAGACATTTCCTTCCTAATTTCTATAATTGTGTAAAATCAAGTTTTTAAAGTGAGGACAAGCTATCAACTTTCTGGTTCATGACCACACATCTTTTTGTTTGTTGTCCACATGCCTGTTGTGCCTCATTTTCTCCTCCACTAGACCAGCGTGCTGACTTTGTAGCAATGATCAGCGCGATAATCTATTTCAACAAAAATGCCAATATGTTTGAAAATTCAGGGTATACTTTTACAAATAATATATAGAAGGCTATATATGACCCAATAAAGCAAAGGGGGTGAAATGAGGCAAAGTGAATGTTAAATTCATTAATATTAGACTCAGCCTTCAATTTTTAACACTACTTTTTAAAGTGGATTTTATGAAAACAGAAATAAAAGAACAAGTTTATTGGTTTACATATAATTCAACTTTAAAAAAATATCTCCATATCTAGCTATATTTGTAACCATTTTAAATCATTTTTAAATGTTCTTCCAGTGATCACTAATTTTTTTATTAAATTCTCTATATTAAACTATTCCATTTCAAGACAAAATTAGAAAGACAAAATCAAAATAATATAAATTTGCACATTTGCATTCTTTGCTTTATAGTATTTAATGTTTTAGTCACTCTGTATTTCTGTAAACACAAATGTACAAATGCTTCTTGATTTATCTAATCCACCCACTGTTGCTTTAATTTAAAATTATGCAGGAGTTTTCTACAAGGCACTTTCCTCTTATAACCATTTTCTAGACTTTACTCCTATATAAAAGGCTTGTGATTTAATAGGAAAACTGGAGTTCCAAAATTCAAGTCATCTTCCTCAGCCCCACCCAGACTATGGACAGTGTATTTAGACCAAGGCTAGAGGTATTGTCACCTTTGCAGCCAACAAAATCTCATCTTTTGCCATACATTCCCTTTGAAAATCCATGTGATCATTTATTGAAAAAGAATCTAGAGCCTTGGGAAGCTGGGGATCCTAGTAAGCCTTAGAGGCTCTTCATAATTAGCCAACCATGAAAGCCCATCGAGGAGCTACAGCCAGTCTGAAAGGCAATCAAATGACAAGGTGTCACTTCGTTTCTTCTGAGGAGTATTCTTTAAATCTGCTGGACACATTTCTGCCCAAACTAGACTATGGAAGCCAGGCTTCTACTCCATTTCAGGTTTTTTTACATTTTTTGGACTCCAGATGAATAATTTTATTTTATTTTGAAGGTTGGCTATCAATATTCCTATATTCCTAAAAGTCTTACTGTTGTTAAGCCAAATTTTACCCACTGGATTTAAAAATTTTTAATTATATATTTATATATATATATATATATATATAATAGTTGTATATATTTATAGTGTATATGGGATGTTTTCATACAGGCATGCAATGTGTAATAATAAAATCAGGGTAATTGGGGTATCCATCACTTTAAGTATTTATCATTTTGTTGCATTAGGAACATTCCAATTGCACTCTTTTAGTTATTTTAAAATATACAATAACTTATTGTTGACTATAGTCATTTTGTTGTCCTATCAAATATTAGATCTCGTTAATTCTAACTATATTTTTATTTATTTATTTATTTATTTTGAGACAGAGTCTCACTCTGTTGCCCAGGCTAGAGTGAGTGCCGTGGCGTCAGCCTAGCTCACAGCAACCTCAAACTCCTGAGCTCAAGCGATCCTCCTGCCTCAGCCTCCCGAGTAGCTGGGACTACAGGCATGCGCCACCATGCCCGGCTAATTTTTTCTATATATATTTTTAGCTGTCCATATAATTTCTTTCTATTTTTAGTAGAGGTGGGGTCTCGCTCTTGCTCAGGCTGGTCTCGAACTCCTGAGCTCAAACGATCCGCCCACCTCGGCCTCCCAGAGTGCTAGGATTACAGGCGTGAGCCACCGCGCCCGGCCATATATTTTTGTACCTATTAACCATCCTCATTTTATCTCCCCCTCCCCATTACCCTTCTCACCCTCTGGCAACCATAATTATACTATCTCCATGAGATCTATTGTTTTAATTTTTAGTTCTCAGATATGAGTAAGAACATGTCAGATTTGTCTTTCTGTGCTTGGCTAATTTCACCTTAACATAGTGTTCTCCAGTTCCAGCCATGTTGTTGCAAATGATAGGATTTCATTTTTATGGCTGAATAATATTCCACTGTGTATATGAACCACATTTTGTTTATCCATTCATCAATTGATGGACACTTAGGTTAATTGCAAATCTTGGCTACTGTGAATAGTGCTGCAATAAACATGGAGTGCAGATATCTTTTAGATATTTTCCATTCTTTTGGATATATACCTAGCAGCAGGATTGCTGGGTCATATGGTAGTTCTATTTTTAGTTCTTTGAGGAACCTCCATACTGTTCTCCATAGTAGTTGGAGAATGTACGTTCTAACAACAATGTACAAGCGTTCCCTTTTTTCCACATCCTCACCAGCATTTATTATTGCCTGTCTTTTGAATAAAAGCTGAATAGAAAACTCCAACAATGATCCTCCTGCAGAAACACCAACTTGAACAATTACCCATGCAAGAAAGCACCTCCATAAAGACCAAAAAACAGTCCACCAAGGCAGTACCACCAGGAGTCTGTAAGAGTCATCATTAATTGTGATTTATTTACAGAACACACTGAATAAAGAAAAGTAAATATTCATTATAACATACAGGACCCAAAGATATAAGAACAAAGTATTATTTAGATATTTTAGTTGTCTCCTCACAACTAAAATTCTGTTGGTAGAGCCAGATTTTTGAAGTACCTAATAATTTTCAAGGATTCAAAAAAAAAAAAAAACACTCACACAAAAAGTTGGGTTTAAACATTGTAGTCAATAACTTTTTCTAATTTTCAATGAACTTATTAATTATAAATTTTATTAACATTATACACCCACATTTAAAAATGTACTTTTTAGTAAAGGTAGTTCATAGTTGATAATCTACCTAAGCCTTTTCATAAAAATTCAAAGATACTCCCTTCAGCCATCTCAGCATAAGTTTCAAGCAGTGTCTGGCATAGACAGTATATATTTGATCTTAAAGACATTCATATTTTTAAAAGCTATCTCTAGTGCTATTTCTAGGAATGGCAAGCAGGACACACTGATAGATTTCACAGCTATTATAATGAAATTGACAATATAAAATGTAAATTACAGTCTAAACTGGTGAAGGGGGAATCAATTAGCACTTAATCTATCTGAAGTTCTTTCTAAAAGTCCCTAAGAATAAAATACACCTCCCTTCTGTTGCTCATTTCATACTGGCATTTCTATGCGGCAGATGGTGACCTTATCCCTGTGCTTCAGCTAAAAAGATTTTTATTAAGGCTAAACAAGTGTGAACAGCGCTAATTTCTTGCAGCAGGCAGATATGAATAAAGCTATAGAATGAGTGTAAGTGCCCTGCCTCACCATATGGTTAAAGTCCACATCCTGCCAATAGAATGGACTAAAAAGCAACCAACATGCTTGAATTCTGCCCTAAGTCCCAGGCTTCACCATTAGCCACCCAATGAAAGAATAGCTACAGCGGAAGGGAGATCATAATGGATGAGAAACATAACTTGATGAATTGTTTGGTAGGCCAAGCTCTGAAGATGGGCCAGTGGGGGTAAATTATGAAATATAAAACATCAGCCTTTCAGTGCCCCTCACCACTGTTGAGATGCCTTGTCAGTTTTCTCCCTAATACCAACCTTTCCCTCAACTGAAAGCCCAAAGATGACTGATACTTAAACACCGCTCTGTGCCCACTGCCCTAAACTGCCCCCTTAAGGGTGTGTCCCATGCTCTTGAAGTGTGTTTTAAACTTAGGGACTGTATACATCCCCTTTAAAGAACTCATGATTTCACTTCATATTTTAACATTTTATGAGGTTTCTTAAATATATACAAACATAAACTGGGTAGAATCTTAGTGTAATTTAGGGCATAAAGAGTTTAAAAAGTTATAAAATAAAATTTTCAAACCTCTAAAATTAATGTTTGAATTAACCACAGTTTGCTGCTTTGCTATGGTAAAATACTGCTTGAGACGTGAATATAGTATAGGTTCCTTTGGGTTGGCCATACTACTGGACCTTGGATGATGACCCAAGATCCCACCACTTTCTTCTCCTGGACCACTGTAAGAAATTCATTCACAGAGCTGGCTTTACATCACTTGGTGTGAACATAATGTGAATGGAATAGTACATGCTTAACATCTGGTCATCTCAGTGGTTAACCAGATGAAGCAGAATATTTTTTAATAGACCATCCAAATGAACATAAAAAATTAAACATTCTCAGGAGGAACTCAAGAGGAAGTTTAAGAAGCACCATCCTAAAATTTTATTCCTTCTTTCCCCTACAAAATATAATTACTATATAGGTAACATTCAGTGAACTCTTTCTATATGCCAAACTCTTTTTATGTATCAAAGTCTTTCTATGTGTTATCGCCCAACGATCCTGTAAAGTAGGTACTATAATCATTCACATTTTACAGAAGAAAAAAAAAAACACTAAGATCACATGGTTAGGATGCTCATGAACTCCAGAGCCTTTCCTCTTAATTACTACAGTACACTGTCTACCAACTTCTTCTCAGCTAGTTGTCCAGTTGAAAAGTTCCTATTAGTTAACCCTCTTTAAAGAGCTGGTTTATTCTCCTGAGAATATTTGTATTTCTCCATTAATTATCCCTCTAAAGTGAATAAAAATAAAAGTGAAAATAATAGAAGATTGGTGGGAAAAGAAACAAATAATTCTCTAGTAGTGGAATATTTCTTATGGAAGATGGATCAAGGCAATTTTCGATATACTGAATTTCCCACCTTTGGATATACCCAGCAGTGGGATTCCTGGGTCATACAGTAGCTCTATTTTTAGTTTTTTGAAGAACACTCCTACCATTCTCCATAGTGGTTACACGAATTGACATTCCCAACAGGAGTGTACGAGAGTTCCCCTTCCTCCACATCTTCACCAGAATTCATCATTGCCTGTCTTTTTGATAAAACCCACTTTATCAAAACAGCTTTTATTCTCCTGTAGTTCACTCTGACTGCACTAGAGAACACACAATAGCTGAATCCATTAACAGTTAGGTTCTAAATTAATTATATGGTATTCCCGGGGCTAGTTGTGCATTTGCAGAATGAAAAAAAAAAAATGTCACAACCTTCTTAATTACTACATTTTTCAATGCCTCACAACAACAAAAAAATTGAAATGTTTCAGTTTTTGACATACCTGTATCCATTTTGTCTTCCCACAAAATATTCCTGGATTAAGCAGATCAACTTTTTTCTATATATTCACTTAATGTCTAAAATTGTTTATCCTTTACATGCTCTTCTAACATTCAGTTACTCTTCTACTCTTAAGCTGTACAAATTACAAAATTTTAGTTCATTTGAGTAGGTATCAATTATTTTCATTGCCATATATCTTCTTCTCACATTCCACTCAGCCACAGTGAATGGCTTTTTTAGATTTAAATTCTAAGTATAAACTTTATGACATTAATACATTTTATGTGTTACCAAATAATACTACATATAATATAAATGTATGATTCCTAACTGATTTATCCAACTCTTTCCTTCCTTTTGCTTATGGAAAGATTGTGCAGTATACACTGAACTCTTCAAATAGTACAACACAAAATCTAACAGAAACAAAACAAAGCAAACGAAAAGCAAAAACAGCAGTTTGCATTAAAAAGAAAGACATTAAAGTAAAAAATAACTTTGTAATTTATACATTTCTTTAATCTGATTCAAATTTTAAACTGATTGAAGTTTAGAGTCTACTACTCAACTTTCTCTTAGCCTAATTCCTTTTAACTACATCCTCTACAACACATTTCACATACAATCTGAATATATCTTTTTATCATTTTTATAGACTCTGACAAATACAATATTTGTGATGTTAAAAAAAAAGTTTAATGATGTGTTTGTTCACCAAGTTGACTTTTCTAAATTCACTAGACACAAGAGGATGATAGAATTCTAGTGAGTGAAGGAAAGCATCAGATCTCTAGGGCACAATACACCTTTTCTAAATGTGTGTCAGCTTCTAACATATATTAGCCTTTAGATGTGTTATCAGTCATCAGAGAGAGTCAGGGAAAGCAGATAAGAATTTCTTTCAAGAATTCTTTTTCTAAGGCCTCAAGGGAAGTCTCCTATAATTGATCAACACAAGAGTTACACCTTCTGGTTATCTCAGAAGCACAAATGATCCATGTAATGTAGCACTCAGTGTTTGCTTGCATGGGACGACAGGAAGAAGAAAAATCTGTCAGCTACATGAGTATAAAAGAAATCACTGATGTAAAGATTTACATTTTAGATTTTACTACAAATGTAGAATTGTAGACATTATGATAAACAGTGCAAATATTATGTGAGCTTTCTTTTAAAGAGTATCTATGGTATATAATCAAATTATTACATTATTTACAAAAGTTATCTAATATCTAATTTGTACAATGTGATTTGGGCAGTGACTATACAAAGCAAAGAAAACTTGCAATTCTTCCAGTTTTCTCCTATGGAATATTAATTTATTTCACTGCCTTAGATATAACAGTGATACATGTAACAGCTTAGTGGGAATATTACATAAAGGATAAGGGTCTTGGAATAGAATTATCATAGAAATAAGATTTTAGAGGCACAATGCCTATATTAGATATTACTAGAAAAATTTATGGCAAAAATGTAAAGCATAATATTCAAGCCTGAACTTCTCATAATAAGTAAAATATTTTCATTGGCCAGATAAATATTCAGCCGTTTATTATATTAAAAATAAATAATACCAATACTAAGGAAGAAATGTGTGTTACAGGTTTTCCCTATATTCTGGCCATCCTGGCCCTCCTCAGACAAGCATTCCATTTAGTACTCTGTGTAGCTTAAGAAACAAAGCCCTTGCAATTTCAGATATTCTATTTTAAATAATTAGGGCATTTCCTTTCTAATTGTAAATAAATTTTAAAGGTCATTATCTCAGGACTTTTTTTTATTATTTACTCTGTCAATTAGATTATTTTAAGTGATGAAACCAATTGTAACATTTGATTTAGTACCAAATGATCAAAGCTCATTGGGGTGGAGAGGTATCATTGACCAGCAGAGGAGGGTTTTGCTGCTACTTCTCTGTCCCCTCACCTCAAATCCACTCCGCAACCACCTTCTCTGAAAGCACTAACACAGGATTCATTGGTAGGCCAATTTTGGGGAGAGAAGGCATGAAAAGAACTAGACAATTAGCCATGTGGCTGATAAATTAAAAGGAACTGGGCAACAGAATTTTTATTTTAGCCATATAACCGTGAGAGTATGCACTGTCCAATATTCTAATATTCCTACAAAAGTTTATGAGTTTAATTTGCAATATGTAAAACAAAGCAAAATGAGAAAAAGCAACATCTGCTCTTCATTTTTTGTGCCTTCCCTTAGTGATAGATCACCACATCTATTCCTCAAAGCTATGAATGTAAGTGTTTTACTTTATGACAGAGCAGATAAATAAAATGTGTTACAAACCTAAGGGCATCTGGTATGTTGAAAACATAGGCAAAAACAGACCTATAACTAGTAATAGAACCAATTGATTCAGTTATTATTTGATTTTGGAACAAAAAATACAAGCTATCCCAAAGGTGAGAAGAACAATCTATCAGAATTAGTCATTGGAAATTTTTAGATCAATTCCAATTTCTTTTTGTGTTTGCTGTAAGAAAATATTTGTTTCCTAATACATGGTGTCAAACCAAATAAAGCACAAACTACTAGTATTGCAAATTAATTCCAACAGAATTTTTTACATGACTGCTATTTATGTTGTTCAATAACAAAGAATGACATTCTAATTGTTCACAAAATCCACGTGGTAAATAGGGAAGCATATACACAACAAAAACAACAAACCTTGGGATGTCACTTGTCCTAAAAGCCTAAAAATATCTAAAATTTTTAAAAGTAGCAACGAGTAAATAAAACCTCAAAGCTGAAATGAATTCCTTAATTTACCTTTCTGAAGTAGTAGAGTAGATTCTGAATTAAATACAAGGAACTTTGTGGGGGAAAAAATGGCATTTATTGTTTTTTTGCCTGAACCTCTAATATGTGTGTGCATGTGTATGTGTGTGTTGTAAGAAATTATACAAAAATGAGAGAATGTTCTTAAAATGGGGTAAATAAACACAACGTGATATGATTAATTAGAAACTGTCTTGGTTTTAGTTATCAAAGCTCTTTTTCTCCCCTTCTTCACACCTATTCTGAAGTTTCTATTAAACTAAAAAAATCAAAAATGAATATGATTTGTTGCTTTCCAAATTTTGAATATGTAACATTTCTCATTCTGAAATGAGTATCAGTCTTTAAAATTAGCAATCAAAGAACTTTGAAAGCGGACAGTGCAACAAACCGCATAATGATTTTAAATCACTAGGAGGAATAGCTGCCAATCAGCTAATTGTAATTATGTATTGTGCCTGCTCAAAAAGAACCTGAAATGGAAATTGTTTCTTATTCACATACTTAAAAATAAATTTCAGTCTGCACAAACTTCATGACTTCATGAATTTTGAATAGTCTTTGTGTTCTACATTATATCTCTCAAGCCATAGGAGGCTTTCCTGATTTTAAAATGAAAAAAAAGCACCTTTATATTTCTGTAAGCACATTTTGGATGCATTTACTTTAAATGCATATATTCAGTATGGAAAATCTATGATGTGTCTCTTAGGATTCCACATTGAATACTGAAGTCAAAATAAATAACCCTGGATATTTTGAAAAATACCAGGACAAAAGGTAATCTTCTGTATCACTGTTTCTAAACAATATTATATCTCTACAGGGAAAACAAATTCAAACAAAAAATAAGGCACAAAAAAAGAATGTCTTTGAAAAGGAAATCTTTTTGGTACAGAAATTTCCCAAAGGAAAGGTGTCCCAAAAGAGAAGCTTTGCAAAAACTCCAGATACCATCAATCACAAGCATACCATCTAAACATATATATTAGTATATATGTGTGTGTGTGCATATATATATATATATATATATATATATATAAAATCTATGATGACACATTTCCTAGAAAAGTTATTGCTCTATGGCAAATAAGTGATGTAACTAAATAATCCAGGCTAAATAACCATAAAAATGCTTAGCAATACAAATCCAACATCCAAGTTCTTATGAGAAAAATAGTATCTCGAATGTGGTGTGGTAAAAAGAAAACATTCTCTATTGATGAAAAAATATTTATGGACACCATAACTTATATGGAACGATATAGGTCATCTTGAATCTTAAAATATTGACCTCTTTTATATTCATGGATATGCATAATACACTAAACTTATGTTTTATATTATTAAGGAAAGAAGCATATTAAAGGGAAAGAACTCTCTCAAATTATCACCAACTTGCAGGCATACTTATGCTTTGTTTACATATGCATGCTGAAAGGTTTAATGATTTTTAATCCATCCAGTTAATGAGTTAGGAAACTCAATATTTTAAAGAAATATATAAGATTTTAAGGACCAATAGTAACTGCCAAACTGAAACTTCAGTGTCATCCTTACTTTTAAAAAGAGATAGATCTTGCACAACAATCAAAGCATCTCAGTTTCATGTTAAGTACTACTTATAAAAATGTTTAAAGTCATTTTTATGACTCTGCTATTTAGCTGTAAAATATATTTATCACTTTATCTCTAAATTGTTAGATGCAAGTAATCAAAATAATTAACTCAAAAACATCTGAAGGTCTACTTTAACAGGATTGCATAAAAGTTATAGACATCAATCTTTGTGGAAAAACAGGCCATTGGGAACATAGTAAAATCAGGTGATGTTTGACAAATATTGAGCAAACATATTAATTTATTGACTCAATAGCATTTCTTAGAAATTAGGATTAGTATTACACATAATATTAGAGATGAAGTAATATCCCAAAGTATTATAAATAAGTCTACTAAATAAAGTCCAGAGACAATAAGGGAATTGCCCAAAGTCACCCAGCAGTGTAATCCTAAAGAGCCTAGATTTGAACCTAGATTTTCTGATGTCAAAGTCCAAGAGTTTTTCTAGTGCACATGCAAATAGAAAATGTTGGTTATACATAAAGAAAAGAAAGTGAAAATATGGAACTTATAAAACCATAGTTTATTATTATGCATAATGATGTAAAAAGAATATCAAAATGTAACATTCATATTTGAGTTATTGTATTCAACTCAATAATTTGTCCCCGAATTCATACTAGCATTTATAGCATCATGGTTGTACTATAGATCAGGCACTCCACTAAATGTTTTCACATTGGTAAAATATATGGTAGACAAAAATTGTAGAATATTTGCTATTCCATTGTCAAAAGATACCTAAGAATTTGTTAGATTTTCTTTATATTTTCCTTGCACAGTCTAATATCAATATGTAGGAGTGTGGTGAATAGGGCATTTCCTGTTTCTCAGAAATTAGTCACTAACCTTATAGGCTGAGGACAGATGCACTAAGTCTGAAGATAATGATCCTCCTATAGGGCTTGTGAACCCACCCTCCCAACAGAGACTATCACCCTACTCTTCCTCTGTTCCCAGGATATAAAAGGAAAGGACTATGGAGGAAGAGAGAGAGTTTTCAGAATTAGCCTGGTGAGAGGGCTTCTCAGGGAAGGAAAGAAAATTGCCCCTCAACACCAAGAGTTTGTATATGTACGGGGTAGTTTGAAAAAGAATGACATCCAAAAATTGAAGGATTCTCAGAGAAGGGGAGACTGGCATTTTGCTCCTCATTTGGAGATCTGCTTAGGCAACAAAATTCCTGATTGCTCCACTATGTAACTCAGCAAGGAAGAGAGAACTGGAAAAAGATGGCACAGTGAAAAGAAAGAGGCCACAGTAAAGCAGCTCGCACTCCCACCAATTACCATGGCTAGGATGTAAGAGTATCCCTCAGGTCAAGAGAAGGGAGTCACTTCACTAGGTCATTTTGCTAGTACTCTACCCAAGAGGGCTGTCCACCATCAAGGAGACCCTAGAAACAAGGAGCTGCTGAACTGCATGAAGCAGAGCCAAAGTGGAATATAGGAAGAAGTCATGTCAAGCCAGATGTCCTTTTGTCAAGGGACTGTCTAGTGGGACAGCCCCACAGAGCCTCTGAAGAACTTGTATGTTTCCCACACCAACTACACAGAGGGCATCAAGCACCATAGTAGTAGCCAAAGCATCACTGACTACCAACAGAAAGAACTACAACAGCAATGAGGTAAGTGGAGAGTATTCATCCCTTTGTCTCTTGCTGCTCCACATCCAGGAGGAGCCAAGTCTTAAAGAGAAGGAATAAGGAGTGTCGAGATGGAGACTATACCCCCAACACCTGTGCCACTCCAAGGACTCATGCCCTTCTCCCCCACCTCAGGCCTGCAATTGGAAATTAGCACAAGATAAAATCAAAGTGAAGTATTAAACTGGACTGGATTTTAGGAATTAAAGTGACTGTAGAGTTATGGAATGTTTGAGATGTTATTAAAGGAAGAGAAGGGAACACTCAGTATGGCATGGTTAAGACATTGATTAGAAAAGAACGAAGTCATTTAGAGTTTCATATCACTTCATCTACTGAAATCAGATTTGTAAATGGTAAACGAACCTGACTTTACAAATGTTTAACCCATTGATGGTAAGCATTTGTAAATAAGCAAACATTTTGTATCAATGATATCATTTTTTCACCAGTAATAACATAAATTCTATCTGAAAAGTTCATTAGCCTGAACAGGCCCAGTGAATTGACATATTTCAAAAGAAAGAAGAGAAAGAATAGTATTGCCTATTTTAAGTAATTCCTTTTAACATGGATCTTGCATTATGGAAAATGAAAGGTAGTTGCCTTATCTTACATGCCAGTAACAGTTTTCCCTCTTTTCTTCTGCATGGTGTTTCAATCTTATAAAAACAATATATAGCATCCCATGTGTTAAAATACCATTGATCCAGATCAGGGAATCTGAAAACAAGTTCTAATAGTCTGGAACAAAGAACTCTATTTTCTCTACTATGGGGTTACAACCACATAATTTTCTAGTTGGTAGATATCAGAGAATACATAAAGAACTTCTCACTCATACTGAGAATCTTCCCTTCAATATTCCTGAAAGATGGCCATCTAAACTCCATTTAAATATTTCCGGTGAATACTGTCCCAGTGGCTTCATTGAAACTGGAACAGTCCTCTGGGGTCCTCACTCCTCACCTTACAGGTCTGCATTCACTTCTGTCCAACAAAATGTTAGCGATATGCATCGGGAGGGAGGGTAGAGAGAAGGAGTATGTCGAAGGACTTGGGGTTATTACAATGTGGAACCTTATAAAATATGGTGAAGTTCTCTTTCTCTTGATCAGCTCTGTAAAAGGATATTATCTAATTCTGTGGTTTATTGGATTATTCTAGCTCAAGAAAAACTCCTATACAGGAAACAGTAAGGCCAGTTGCACCTGTTTCAAAGAGCAATGTTTCATGTAACCATTTCAAAAGAAAACTAAAAACTACAAGAGGCAACCATCCACATTTTACAAGTCCTTTGCCTAAAACAACATTTCTTATTTGTTTTAAACCAAACTAAAATCTGCCTAGAATTTTCATCGTAATTCCCATGAATAGCATCTGAAACTTTTGGTCCATGCCAACATGAAAGCACACTATAAAAAGACATACAAGCTAACTGGAATTAGAACTTGGGTTTCTACTTGTCTGTAGTCCCCCAGTCTAAACAGACTCAAAACTTGAATGTTTTCATGTGAGGTTAAGCATTTGTGAAAGAATAAGTATTGAAGCCGAACTAAGGAAAGAAACCTAGAAAAAAAATGAGGAGGGACTATGAGAGCAGCCCACACTGAGTGCTTTTATATGAAATATAATCTAGATTGATTTTCATCATAGAGGTCCCACATGAGTATTCATCATGTAGACTAAAGTATAGCATAAGGTTTTTATGTTGATGTTTTATTTATTACTGAACTTAAATAATACAAGAAGATGGGGATAGAGTAGATGGGCATTTTTAAACATTCTCACTCAGGGTGTAAAAAATATTTCCTAGAAGTTTCCTACCAGGATTTTCCTCCCTTTTCTTCCCATGATAGCAAGTAAGGGCAATATTGAATAATGGGAGCTAGAGCTCTAGGCTTATTAACTAGCAAAAATACGGATGAAACGGATGAAAGACTTTAGCTTACTCTACTCAGCATTTGAGTCATCGTGCATTTTTACCAGGCTACATAGAGGCACTGAAAACCTTGTCTCAGATCCAAACCTTGAAAGCTTTTTATCTTTTATAAAATCTCTGATTATGTTAATAAAACACAATCCAAAATTGGCCTATCTATGTTACTTTAGCATCTGGCAGTTTCACAGACTTGACTAAAAATATATGTTTTAAAGCCCACTACTGTATAATTAAATGAAAGTTTGGCTTTATTCAAAAATGCAAATTAATTCTTGGCTTTTTCTCTTATTCACTTTTAAATTATTTATATGTATTCCTCATTCATAGTGCTTCCTTTGGTCCAGAAACAATTCAATTTCAACAAATTCCCAATTTATTTAAAATTTTACAAAGAAAATGTCTTTAAATTATACAATAAAAGCATATTTCTGTTGCTGGAAAAGAGTATAAAATGTGACTTGTGATATGCAACTTGCCAAACCAACAATGAATGAATAGACATTTCATTTTCTTGTGTCATCTGACACAGCTACTGTTTATGTATATTAGCAGGTGCTTAGATCAAATCTCAGAAGAAAGGAAATTATTTTTACATATTATTTGAAAGCAATAAATGAACACCTTTAAAATTCATCCATCCTTTGAAATCTAATCAGTCATGAAGTAAATGTTTCTAATTCCTTATTTTATATAGACAACAAACATTTCTAGATTTCTACCTTCATCATCTGCATAAGTTTCCTGTTAAAACTTCTGAAAACACATTAACTCTTTCAAAGTACACCAGAGCTTCTGTAGTTGCCTAAAATTTCTGATGCCTCCTTTCCTCTCTATAAAGGTTGACATCTAGGGAAAGTTCTTTGTGTACTGAGAAAAGGATGAATGAAAGACTATATATATGCTACAAGACAAGTGTAAGCTCAGAAACATCTTTTTAAAGAGTGTCAGCTTTGTCATTAATATTTCAAAGTAACCAACAAATATGTTTTTACTAACTCAAAACAGTTTTATTTACACAGAAACTGACTGCTAATTATGAAGTAAATGTATGCTACGAGCTGCAGAATACAAAGAATCTCGTATTGAATATTAATCATTTTTAGGGCTGGTTTAACTCATTGAAATGTTACTGACAATAGTAATATACCAATATTAATCAAGTTGTAAAAACGTCACAAATTTCATATTAGCATTTTATTTATATAAAGTAAAATAGAATAGAATCACATTAATGAATATTGTACCAAGTTTTACACACGCATAAACAACAACTGTGTGTCTTTGAGGTAAATGAAATTAATTTAATATGTAAGTTTAGTTTCAATGAAAGAATGAAGTTTGAAGAGTTTCAAGGTGATGAGACCATGACCCAGAAAGAAACACTTTGACATTACCGGAACACTGGCAATGACAGAAGGAAATATTTTGGAAAGAACTGAATAAATGTGAACCATATCAGCCTAGAGTGTCAATGACAACAACATTGACTGGATGCCAAGATTTAAATAAACCTGTCTTTGATTTATTGGCGTTCTTGTTGTTCTTGTTTTTTAGCTCATTTGGGAAGATGATCTTACCTCATGCTTTTAGACATTGCCTCCTTCTAGTCAAAACAGCACTCAACCCCCATAAGACTTGAATTAATT
This sequence comes from Eulemur rufifrons, assembly GCF_041146395.1. Classification (NCBI taxonomy): domain Eukaryota; kingdom Metazoa; phylum Chordata; class Mammalia; order Primates; family Lemuridae; genus Eulemur; species Eulemur rufifrons. The sequence continues at coordinate 56,471,077 of NC_090997.1, read as the reverse complement.
TAATCTTATTCTCCAAATTAAGGATAATTTTCTTTCTCAGAAATGCTGCTAAATACTTGACCTGACTGGAATCTTAATATTTGTGGATTCCCTTGATTTAAATAACACAGATGTCATGCTTGGTATTCCCCGGCTAGAGGAGGGATATTTGTGCAACCACAAAGGTTTGGGGACAGTCTCCTCAGAGTAGTCCCTGGGCCTCCTACCTCAGAATCATCTGGGCAGCTCATCAGGAGGCTGAGGGAGGAAGATTGCTTGAGGCAAGTAGTTTGAGACAAGCTTGGACAACACAGAGAGCCCCTGTCTCTACAAATTTTGTTTATAAATTGGCTGGGTGTGGTAGTGCATGCCTGTAGTCTCAGCTACTCAAGAGTTTGAGGAGGGAGGATCCTTTGAGCCCAAGAGTTAGAAGTTATAGTGAGCTGTGATCAAGCCATTGCACTCCAGCCTGGAAAACAAAGGAAGACCCCATCTCTATGAAAAAAAAAAAAAAAAAAAAAAGAAAAGAAATGAATGGAGAGCTCTGGATCCCACTGCTGATCTGTTGGTTCAGACTCTCTAAATCTGGAGTCTGAGAATACACATTTAAAGTAAGTTCTCCAAGGAAAGTCAAGATCCATTGCTCTCAGATGTTACCTCCTTGATCATATTGCATTTCAGACTATTAAAGGGAATGCTGCAGATGATGAAATAGTGAAGGAGGATTTTAGGATGTTAGGAGTCATGTTATCAAGATTGGCTTACAAAGAGCTATTGATTTAATTTCCCCATATACTCCATCTCTGCCATGTCTAAGCCCTTTAAAAGACCTATGTTGTTCTACCTTGAAGAAGCCACCAGAAAGTCTTTTTATAAGAAGGTTTGGTAAAATTTATAATGAAGTACAATGCAATGACCTATAACCACAGGCAAGGTTTATGTCTGTTCTACTGAAATTGCTTCTGCTCAAGAGGACCTACCAAAAAATGTCTAAAATCTGAAGTAGAAAGTGGCTTTATTAATCACATTTTCTTTAATCTTCTTCCTGCATCAATCCTTCCGCTATCCATCATTAACTGAATTCTGTAATTGCTAAGGACATTTACCCTCTCTTTAGGCTCATCTTGTATACGATATCCAGTATTCCTGATATTCTGCATGTTGCTTATTGACTTAATTGCTAATTTCCAAACCTGTGCTGATTCTCCATTCCACAAGTGCTTCTTGGTTATTTCTATGCACAAACAGTTCACCTAAGTGGGGCCCCAGTAATGAAGGCCACAAAAAGTGGGGGTAAAGTAATCAAGTAATTTGGGGAAATGCTATGTACCTTTTATATTTTTTTCTTCTCTTAGAGATTTACTATGCACACTACCGCATTGAAGGACCTGGGAATTCTTGCAGTAAGGAAAAGTCTATAATATATTTTAATACAGTTTTCTAAATCAAGCTTTTGTTGGATTACCACAGCCATGTTCATTAGTGCTCCTCAGAACAGACCTTGGGAAATGCTACTCTCTATACAGGTTGAAGTCTCTTTGCCTCGTGTCCATGATCTGATTCTATCTGTGTATTGGATATTAGCCTGTAGTTGTCCTTGGATAGAGGCAAAGTCCTAGAGGTGTCTGCCAGAGGACAGGTGCACATGAAGTGATTTCCTAAGAAAGAGTTATGGCATTTTAAATCATTCTCTCAAAATTGATTTTAAGGACTACCAAAAAAAAAAAAAAAAAAGCAGGCAGTATATTCCCACTCCAATTGAATTTTCTAGTAAGGACAAGCAATGTAGAACATGAAATACAATTTATATTCTTCCTATTTCGGTTCCACTCCAACCATTATGTTTAGCATCAAGACAGTCAATAATTCTCCTGATTAGGAAAATAAAATTACCTTTTTCACCACAGATTTCTTTAAAGAAATAGTAATAACCATCACAATCATAAGAAAGCACTTATTAAGTAACATTGTAATCAACAAATCTGCTCAAGGATATTTAGTTATAGATTATAGTTTATTAACTCATACATTTTGTATGACTTCTTACAAACTAAAGACACTATCTCTAAAATACTGCCTGTAAAAATGTCTTTAAACTATTAGATTATGTTAATAGAATAGTCTCTGAAATGATTTGTCATATTGCTACATTTCATTCAAATTTCAAACAAAATATTTTGATAGATAATTTATGAAAAAGATAAGTGCCTGAAATGTTTAAGATGGCTAACTGTTAATCCGTGGTATTTTAATAGATCAATACCAAAGAGAAATATAGGCTTTTTTTAAACACAATAATCTTCAACATTACAAACTCTTGCTTATATAAGAAAGACTTTTCTTAGCATAACTCTGATGTTCCAAGTTGCTAGAAGTGTTCATTTTGTCAAACCCACTCAGCAGTCATCTGGGCCCATCCCCACCTTTCACAAGCCTCTCTACTCCCACAGTTTCAGGAATCCATGTGGAATGTTTACCTAGATAACAAATCAGGACTGAATGTTAACTGACCTCTTGGTCAGCAGCCCTGTTTTTTTGCACATCATCTCTCATTTTTTCATTCTGTCTTTATTGGGCTACACCAACTAACTTCCTCTTTATAAATTTCTTACAGAGACTGACACAGGCCTGACTTTAACTCCCCAGAGTGCAGATAAAAGTAGATCAGCATGTGTAATGATCCTGATAAGAAATGTAATTTCTTAGCTGCCCTGTGCCTATAGTTTTTTAAATAAAATAACATTTTCTATTATACTGTAAAGCAGAGAAACTGTGTCCCCTAAGATTTTGAATGTCTCTATATTAGAACACCATCCTGACTTTACTTTTCCAGAAAGAAAAAGCTCAGTGACATTTTCTCCAAAACCAAAGCAACATTCTGCCCTCTTAAGTGAAATCAACCTTCTCCTGAGAAATAGAAAATATGCTGTCAACTTTAAAACAACCATTTCTCATGACACCCTCCCTCCCTAGTCAGTCAGTCATCAATTAAAAAGAAATGCTTGGGTCCAGTTTCAGATGGATCACACTATTATATCAGAATAAGATTTATTAAGTGAGGGGCACTGAGGCGATCAGTAGCAATGCATGGTTCTGTAACCCTTATATATAATTCTTATATAGTTCTATGCCCTAATAATTCTAATTGAATAATACATTAACATATTGACATTTAACACCCTGAAATAGGTATATTAGTATTTTTATTTCACCTGAGCACAGGTAGGCAAAGATAGGTCACATATCTCCCCCAAGATCACACTGAAGTATTCAAAACCAGGTAAGAACAGAGATTCAAAACCAGGTAAGAACAGAGATTCAAAACCAGGCAGCCTTGTGAATCAATTCTCAGCTTCATGTGTCTTAAGAATAGCTAAGAATGTCAGGGAATGTAACACTCCAACATGCTGGTTCTATAGAAACATTATTAGAAGATAAAAGAATCGGGCTTTAGAACTTATAAAGCTAAGTTTTTACTCAGTTCTTTTCTTTGGCCCAATTTAATCAAACTGATATTCTCCTGGAAATCCCTAATGCTAAATGGTTGTTGGCAACTAAAAATGAATGAAATAACTTTCTTCAGCATTGTGCTAGCCAACATAATGCCCTCCCAAAGAAGTCCACATCTTAACCCTTCGAACCTGTGAATATGTTACCTTACATGGCAAAAGCAATATTGCAGATGTGACAGAGAGCACACACATGGAGAAGTGGCCATTATCATGGTGTATCCTGGTGGGCCAATCTAATCAAATGACTCTTTAAGAGTGGAGAACTTCTGGCTGGGTCAGAGAAATGTGATGTGAGGACTTGATGGGCCATTATTGGTTTTAAAGATGGAAGAAGTGGGCAATGAGACAAGAAATGTGATGCCATCTACAACCTGGGAACAGCTGTTAGCTGACAGGCAACAGGTATGTAGGATTTCAATCCTACAGCCACAAGGAACAGAATCCTAATAACAACTGGAATAAGCAGGAAACAGATTCTCCCCTAGAGTCTCAAAAGGGAATGCAATCCTGCCCACACCTTAATTTTAGTCCTGTGAGATCCATAACTAATAACCTATGGAACAGTATGATGATAAATTTGTGTTGTTTTAGGCCATTAAGTTTGTGGTAATTGTTATGTCAGCAATAGAAAACTAATACAAGCACCCAGAGCCAACATTTGTAAATGTCCACATGGCTTCATCTCCAGTATTTGGAAACTGAGAAATTAGTTAATTCTCTGTCTTAATTAAAGACTATTAAAAGATCTATCACTTAATCTCCACAGCGTATCATCCTGTTATATCTCTCTCTAATTGGCGATGTCTAGAATAATAACACACAAACTGATCACACACACATTGGTACTAAAAAATCCTGCTGTTAAAAATAGTTATATGTCACCTCTAACTCTCATCATAAAATGACTACCTACATAAACTTCATTACAAGGAGCCAATTTATTGTTAAACCAAAATAAAAAAGACTGATGACTTTTCATCAAAGAAAAAAAAAATTGACTTGTCGGGAGTGTCCTTCTGCTTTCCCTCAGGCTTCTAAGGACACAAAAGTTGATGTTAAAGAGCCCATGTTTAATTTTTCCAGGTGTCATTCCAGAGAAAATTAAGGAATTTCATAGTGAAAATTGAAGATTCACTATACAGAGATAATGTCCTCCTGTTCAAAGATTAAATGCAAATTTATGCAGGATGAGGTTGCAAATATCCTCTCTGTCTATTTGAAATGGGCCAAAGTGTCAATGTGCTGTATCATTCTTACTGTATTAGAAAAGTAATCCAAACTGCAAAAAACTATTTTAGCTTATTTGCAACAGTTCCTGTCAGTGCTAAGAATGCATGCTGCTACAAATTAGATTTCTAAACTTGTGTTACATTACTAATATGAGCTTATTTTAGGATCTGTTATTCTATTCAAGAAGAAACAAACTTCCAGCAGAGAAATAACACCTATTTCCTGTACACTTCCATCAAAATGTGGTACACTAGCTCTTAGATTTGTAAAATAGTTACACTAGAGGAATACTTTCTCTCCTTTGAACATTTGTCCATGTATAAACACATCTAAATGGCCCCAGGGAAAGTACAGAGGCACCCTGCTTCAGGTACATGAGGAAGGAAAAGCTGGAGAGAAGCCAGGAAAGGTTTCACAGAGGAGGTGATATTCAGCTGTGGCTTTCAAATTGTCGTGGCACATCTGGACAACGGGGAGACAGGGGAGGGAATAGCAGGAGAAGTAGTGGTGGAATTTGGAGGTCGTGGTAAGAGCAAGGGATGTGCAATTTCTATGGTCCAGAGAAGAATACCTGCCACAGTATAAGAATAGAAGAAGCAAACATCAAGGACATTCTATAGTGAGCCTTTATATTTTGGTACTTGCTCATTGGCCCCCATGAATGGCTCAATATTGTCGAAAAAATGTTAATCTAGAACTTTCTTTAAAGTTTCTTGTTTGCATAATTAAGTCCCACCTGTAGGAAGAATCATCACTACAACATCCAAGTAAGCAGTACCTTCCAAAAATAAATGTTTAGCCTCTTTCTATCTATGACTAGAACTACACTGTGAATATACTAACAAAGACTGGGAAAGCGATTACAGTAAGAGTATGTCATGGTAGATTTCCCCAAGATGCATGGTAAATATGTTAATATTTGTGCCTTATAAATGGAAGACTAAATGATTTCTTCCACATGAACAGAGGTTGTAATATATGGCTATTACTCTTTTCCTTTTTGGACTGAGTCTCACATGTTTTAAAATGACAACTTTCAAAGGTTCAATTCAATTTAGGTAATCATCAGAAATGTCAGCTGCCTTTCAAAAGACCCTTGGAGTCTGCCAAATTGGGCTAAAAATCATGCATGGATAGTTTTCATTATATGTAAGTTGACAGTTTCTGCTTCTGGTCAAGAAAATCACATTCCTGTGAAAAAGGTTTTCCTTACCCCTTGATTAACACAGAAAAAAAAAAAAAGCAGCAGACTAAAAGGGTTTTTTCTCCCCTGTTATTGTGACTCTAACTTTGGAAAAAAGTAAACGTTTTGATGCATTAATATTTTGTCATTTCTGAAAATGTTAAAGTCACAAAAATGTGTGGTCATAATCACAAAAAATATCAATCACAGTTCAAACCTTTTTCTTTAAACCAAAACCAGCAGTGTGAATTGTGTTGGGTTCCCAGCTTAATCTCTACTATGGCGGGTGGTACCTGTGAGTATGAATCAGCCACACCTTGTCTGCTTGAGTTGGAAGATGCTCAACATCATTAGTTATCAGATAAATGTAAATCAAAACTACAATGAGATATCCTATCACCCCAGTTTAAAGGGCTTTTATCCAAAGGACAGGCAATAATGAATGCTGGTGAGGATGTGGAGAAAGGGGAACACTCACACACTGTTGGTGGGAATGTAAATTAGTGCAGCCACTATGGAGAACAGTATGAAGGTTGCTCAAAAAAGCAAAAATAGAACTACCACATGATCCAGCATTTCTACTTAATATGCCAGCTATATATGCAAAAGAAAGGAAATCATTGTATCAAAAAGATACCTGAACTCATGTTTATTGCACCACTATTTCACAATAGTCAATATTTGGAATTAACCTAAATGTCCATCAACAGATGAATGGATAAAGAAATTATAATACATATATACAATGGAATATTATTCATTAAAAAGAATGAAATCTTATTTGCAACAACAAGGATGGAACTGAAGAATATTATGTTAAGTGAATAAGCCAAGCACAGGAAGACAAATTTTGCATGTTCTCACTCGTATGTGGAGGTTAAAATCAAAACAATTGTTCTCAAGGAGATAGAGAGTAGAATGGTTGTTACCAGAAGGTGGAAAGGGTAGTAGGGAGAAGGGATAAAGTTGCGATGGTTAAATGGGTACAAAAATATAATTAGATAGAATGAACAATATGTGATAGCATAACAAAGTAACTATACTCAATACTAAGCTATGGTATACTTTAAAATAATGAAAAGGAATGTTTCTAACACAAAGAATTGATAAAGCTTGAGGTGACGTTTACTTCAAGTACCCTGTAATTTCATTATTACACATTGCATGTCTGTATCAAAACATTATATACCCCACAAAAATATACAATTATTATGTACTCATAATAGCTAAAAAGAAAATTTTTTAATAAATACAAATAAAAAATGGCACCCTCCCCCCAACTAGCCATCTTCTTATGGATTAAAAATTAGTTTAAAATCAGGAAATCTTTGGCCTACTGGAACAAGAGGTCCTGTGTTTTGAGATAAATTTAACATGGTAATAAATACTCTGTGTGAATAAATAAGCCTCTTTCTTTTTTTTTTTTTTTTTTTTTTTTTGAGACAGAGTCTCACTCTGTCGCCCGGGCTAGAGTGAGTGCCGTGGCGTCAGCCTAGCTCACAGCAACCTCAAACTCCTGGGCTTAAGCGATCCTCCTGCCTCAGCCTCCCGAGTGGCTGGGACTACAGACATGCACCACCATGCCCGGCTAATTTTTTCCTCTATATATTTTTAGTTGGCCATATAATTTCTTTCTATTTTTAGTAGAGACGGGGTCTCGCTCTTGCTCAGGCTGGTCTCGAACTCCTGACCTCGAGCAATCCACCCGCCTCGGCCTCCCAGAGTGCTAGGATTACAGACGTGAGCCACCGCGCCCGGCCTAATAAGCCTCTTTCAGAGGAGCCAATGCATAGGAATCGGCCGAGGTGCCCACTTCTTGCTGAAGTGGCTGCCGTCCCCAAACTGGGTGCCACTGTCCAGCAGAAGCAGGCTGGGTTTCCCAGAGAACACTTGTGTACCAGGCACAGAATATGGAGAAGATCCTGATCCCTCTGATGGAGCTTTGTACTTGTGGTGCCTAGAACAGAGGCCGAGTCAGTGAGTGTCGGTTATATCAGAGCCTCTGCCCAGGTGCACTGGTTAGGGGGTGCACTTCATGAGGCTGAGACAGCCCAAGCCCTGGGCCAGCCGCTTCCAGTTGCTCACCTTCTTCAGTTTATCCCAGTGGTTATGGGAATCTGATCATTTTCTATGTGTGCCGAAATATGAAAAATGTTTGGAGCACTAAATTAAAAGAATGAATGTCTCATCAAGGACATATCTAACAGACTGGTCAAAAAGAAATTGGTTCACAGCTTTTCACAAACATTGTGTTGGGATACATCGGTTGCATAAAATTCTTGAAATAACAATGCAGGAAATACTTTTTTAAATGCTAACATTTTTCTGGAAATTTTCTTTTAAAAAATTGTATACCCTCCCTGAAGAAAATACATAGAGAGAGAATATACAACAAAAATAAAATAATTTAATCTGCCATCATAGCAGTAATACTATCTTTTTAAATAACAGAAGTCTATATCATAATGTTTTCTAAATGTATACAGTGTATTTTGTGTTTTTACAGGAATATTTATTTTTCACAAGTCTTAAAAATGACGGTTTAAGTGCTTTTGCTTTCTGCTTAAAGTAATTTGCTTTCAAGGTCAAAATATGATATTTCATCATTTTAGGTAAAGGCATTATAGAAAGATTTAATGGTTTTAAATTTACTGTAAAATGCTTTTCTACCACATTGAATATTTCTCACCTTTACTTTTAGGGTAGTAGCCACAGGATTCTGTGGCAACCAGGGAGTTGTTTAATCAAGCATGGTTAGTTATAATTTCTAATCCCAGGTCAACCTTGTTGTGTAGAAGAAAATATTCAAAGCAATAACCTGTGAAGCACCAAAACCCTATATGTTAATGCTGTTGAAAGTCCTAATTTAATAAAAGAGGATGAAAGGACCCACTGGAGCTTTTAGAGAGTAAGTATTACTTGAATGGGCTGCAAATTATATTCAGAGAGCAAAATTGGACATTGAATTTTAGAAGTAGAAAAGTCACAATGTTAGTTAACGCAGGGTTAGCTATCACAAAAAATTAAATATTTTATAAGAGCAAAATGTGGATAGACTATCTCAGTGAATAAAGATTACCTACAGATGTGAAAAAAAATTATTGAACTCTCAGGTGTGCTAAGTGCCATACTGCCACATTGTTAATTTGCATTTTGTGTCATCCTGCTATAATTTTCAAGAGCAATTACTTCATTAAATGTGCATCAAAGATAACAAGCTTTGTTTGTAATCAATAAGTGACCTCAAGAGGTACCAATTTATTAACATATGCTTATGTCTCATCAAGTTTACCATATCCTCTTACGATTATCTAGTTTATAATATTGATGTTGTTATTAAAATTACATACACAAGGAAAAAAACAGAGACACACTCAAAATTTGTTCATGAATTCCTATGCAATGGCTCAATTACTGATAGTTCCATATCTGCAGCTTAATAAGCATGTTATTTTTACTCATATCTTTAGCTTCGCTTAAGCATAAGTGCATATGCAAAAGGCCATGATGTTCTCTTTAGAACTGTTTAGCACTCAGCCCAACAATTCAACTAAACCAAATGGTCCATTTTTGTCATGGCTTGCTTGGATTAGGAGAGAAACTCCACTCTGTTTAGAGAGTTCCCTAAAGACTCCAGAAATAATCATCTATACTCTGGATTGTCCACCACCACTGTTTGTCTTGGTATGTTCTTATGTAGGAAAGTCATACTTTTTCCTGCCTGATGAAAAAATCTGAAAATGGTATACATATACCACATTTTGCTAATCCATTCATGAATTGATGGGCAGTTGGGTTGTTTCCACATCTTTGCAATTGTGAATTGTGCTGCTATAAACATTCGGATGCAGGTGTCTTTTTTATAGAATGACTTGTTCTTCTGGGTAGATGCCCAATAATGGGATTGCTGGATTGAATGGTAGGTCTACTTGAATGTGTTTAAGGTATCTCCATATTGTTTTCCACAGGGGTTGCACTAGTTTACAGTCCCACCAGCAGTGTATGAGTGTTCCTGCCTCTCCGCATCCACGCCAACATGGAATATTACTCAGCTGTTAGAAATAATGGCGATATGGCATCTCTTTGGTTCTCCTGGAGAGAGTTGGAACCCATTCTATTAAGTGAAGTATCCCAAGAATGGAAAAATAAGCACCACATGTACTCACCAGCAAACTGGTTTCCCTGATCATCACCTAAGTGCACATTTGGGAATAACACCAATTGGGTATTGGACAGAGGTGGGGGCTGGGGGGAAGGGATGGGTGTATATCTACTTGATGAGTGCGATGCACACTGCCTGGGGAATTGACACACTCGAAGTTCTGACTGGGGGGGATGGGGGTGGAGGGAGGGGATGGGTGCACACCTACATGATGAGTGTATGATGTGCACTGTCTAGGGAATGGACACGCTTGAAGCTCAGACTCAGGGGGATGGGGGGGCATGGGCAATATATATAACCTGAACCCCCATAATGAGCTGAAATTTAAAAAAATCTGAAAATGTTAAAAATTCTTAATATTTAGATAAAAATGTGCTGAGTTGCAAATGAAATATCTTAATAATAAAAGAACCAAAGATTTATAAATTAAGAACTACAGAAAATAGCTTACATTCTACTTTAACTTCTCTATTTTTCTTACAGACACATCAAATACACATTTGCAGTTTAAACAATGTTATTTTCATTCTTTCAATAAAATTTTTTGAGTATTTACCATGTGCCACATATTGTTCTCTAGGTGCAATGGACATAGAAAATGTTTATTTTAAATAATTACTGGTAATTTGACTAAACTTATTACTCTGTTTTTTAAAATTTAGTTTTCTAGTCAACTCAAACTAGTGGACCCCATGTCTCTACTCTCCTCACTCCCCTACCTCCAAGTAGCTTCCTGGACAAACAATATTCAGCTTAAGCAAGTTTGAGTATATTATCTCAAGGAAAACATTCCACTTTAAGTTTAAAATATGTCCGTACCTATTTCTAAATCCTACTAAAACATTTCTGGGTCCTAGGACTTCATAATATCCTTTCTTAATAATTCATGACCATGTGTAACCAAAATGATAATGTTAGTGAAGTTCTCCTTTAGTCTTCTCACATGCAGATATCCTCCCACAATGGTCTGCAAACTTCTTGGCACCAGGGACCAGTTTCATGGAAGACAATTTTTCCATGAACCAGGTGGGGACTTGGAGGGAGGTTTTGGGATGATTCAAGTGCATTACATTTATTGTGCACTTTATTTCTATTATTATTACATTGTAACATATAATGAAAAAATTATACAACTCACCATAAGGCAGAATCAGTGGGAACCCTGAGCTTGTTTTCCTGCAACTAGACGGTTCCTATGGGGGTGATGGGAGATAGTGACACCTGAAATGTATTGCTTATGTTCAGTCTACTCTGTAATCTTATTTTGGTTGTTGTCACTGCAGAAAATCCTGCTTTACAAAGATAGGTTGTTGGAAACAGAAGCAAGCCTTGCAGTGCTTTCGTGAAAATCTCAGTATATTCCACCTTGACTTTAATCCAGAATGTAAGGAGATTTGAAGTTGTCTCAAACATACTTTTAAGGCCACCGTCATTGGTGATCTCAAGCAGTTGATCCACTTCTAGCCTAGACAAAGTTGATTCATCTGGCTTATTCACAAATGGGTTGTGGATCCGTTCCTTCCCAGTTTGAGAGTGTGTGGTGGTTGGGAAGTAATGCTCAAACTCTTTTGAAAGCTGAGATAGGTGATCGTGCACTAGCTGGAATAAAGAAGGGTCTAGCTCAGTCTCTTTCAAAATCTCTGCTAATGTATGAAATATGTCAAAAATCCCAATGTTCACTTGTCACCCCCATAATTCCAGTTTGGCTTTGAATGCAGCCACTTTATCTGCCAACTTGAACACAGTTGTCATTCTCCCCTGAAGTGACAGATGGAATTCGTTGAGCAGGTTGAATATGTCACACAAGTAAGCAAGTTTTGCAACCTATTCTGTGTCATTGAAATGTGCTGCCAGCAGTGACTATTCTTCTAAAAGAAATCTCTGGAGTGGGTTTTGTAACTCAAAAACTCTGGTCAGTGATCTACCCTTAGAAAGTCATCTCACTTCTATGTATAAGAGAAGATGTGGGTGCTCTGTGTCTATCTCCTCACAGAGCTGCACAAACAGACATGAGTTAAGGGTATTTACTTTAATGTGGTTGATAATTTTAATCACATTCTACAAAACATTGTTTAGCTCAAGTGACATTTTTCGGCTAGCCAGCATTTTTCTATGGATGACATAGAGAATGTAGACTCACATTCAGAAGTGACCTCCTTGACCCAAGTAGTGAAACCAGAAAGCTGTCCGGTCATGGCAGCTGCTGCGTCTGTATATATACCGACATAAAATGACCAATTCAGTTTTCCTGATATGTAATCATTCAAAGACTTGAACAGTTCTACAGCTGTAGTGTTGGTTGGCAACAAAAGTGTACATAACATATCCTCATGTACACCTTCCTGAAAAATATATTGCACAAAAATGAGCATTGTTGCCTTGTTGTCAACATCAGTAGACTCATCAACCTGGATTATATACCATGGTGACTCACTAATCCTCTCTAACAACTGTCCCTCAATACCTGCTATTTCATCAATTCCTCTAGTTATGGTGCTAGCTGAAAGAGGAACACATGCCACCTTTTGAACTGCAAGCTCTCCTGAAAGTCCATGGCAAATGTCCTTAGCAGCAGGCAGGATCAACTCTTCACCAATACCAAAAGCCTTTTTAGCTTTAGCAATGCAGTTAGCCACTAAGAATGATGCTCTTAATGCAGACACATTTGATGAAGTGGTGGCCTTCAATAATTGCTTCTGTTCTTCATGTTCACATTTTTTTCTTTTGAAAAACCCCAAAGGCTTGTCTTTTAATTCAGGCTGTTTGGTCTCCATGTAGCAAAGCCATTTTGAAGGTTTCATGGCTTCGTTGGATAGCCAGTCACCACATATTACACAAAACGGGCTTGGAGAATGTGAATCACCTGTTGCAATGAACCCATGATGGAAGTAGGACTCTTGGTATTTTCTTTTAAATGCAAGTTTCATTTTGTTGGCAGTCAGAGTCTTCTGCTATCTCATCATTGGGTCTTTCCCCCTTTTCAAAGAAGCTCTCCAGGAACATTTTTTTTTTAACTCATTTTTTGCTAGGGTTAGCTTGTGGGCTTACCAAAACTGTGACTGAGACAAGTGTGCAGTGTGGGAAAGAGGTGGAGACAGAGGTGGTAAATAAAATAACAGGAGGGCCATGCATGGACTAAAATAAGTGTCAGATTCTGACATAAAGCCTGCCTGCCACAAGATGCGGCTACACAATTGAAGTACATCAACTCAGTTGCTACTACAAAGCCTGCCACCAGATGCAGCTTGTCATTTGCCACTCACTGATAGAGTTTGGATATGAATCTGCAAACAATTGATTTATTATAGTCTCTGTGCAGTCAAACCTCTCTGCTAATGATAATCTGCATTTGCAGCTGTTCCCCAGCTCCCCAGCGCTAGCATCACCACCTCAGCTCCACCTCAGCTCCTCAGGCATTAGATTCTCAGAAGTGGTGCACAACCTAGATCCCTCACATGCACAGTTTGTGCATAGGGTTTGTGCTCCTATGAGAATCTAGTGCCACTGCTGATCTGACAGGAGGCAGAGCCCAGGCAGTAATGCAAGTGATGGGGAACAGCTGTAAATACGGATGAAGCTTCACTCACTTGCCCACCACTCACCTCCTGCTATGTGGCCCGGTTCCTAACAGGCCACAAACCAGTACCAATCCGAAGCCTGGGGGTTGGGGACCGCAGCTTTACAATATCCTTCTCCTTTTCAAAAATCTGCCCCAATTTCTGCTAAAGCCCCATAATCTAATGGTATCCAGCGTTCTCAAAACCCACTTGATCTTAGAAGCATCTCTTATTCCAGATCAAGTTTGTAAATCAAATATGCCATGTTATCTCCCCTTTGAAATAACATGAGCATTTATTGAGGGCCTGCTCTGTGTTAGGCCCAGCACCAACTCCCCTATGGGATGTCTCCTCTGATGAACAATAGCCATTTTATCCCATAAGCATCTTATTAACATATAATATATTATTTTTCACAGCAATATATTATATGTTAATAAGAGTTTCCTGGAGATAGTACTTTAACCTGTAAAAATTACTATAGTAGTTGAAATTTCAGGCACAGGACAAGTCTACATTTAAAGGTCATTTCAGATCTGGAATGGACTTTCAAAACCATCTAGTCAAACTCTTTTATTTATAGATGTGGAAATTGAAACCCAAAAGTGTTAAGTGATTTACCTCTGGTTCCTTAAAAAACCAACATTTAAGTTCTGGTTTTCCTACACCCCAGCCTTTTGAATTTTTACCTCTCAATTCAGGATAAACTATCAGCTGTTTAATTCAATTATATATTTAGCAGACCCTGTGCTTATGGAGCTGTAATTCTGATTCTGATGACATCCACCATCAGAGATACTATAGTACAATCGGTTCATACCCAGACAAAAAAAACAAGATATCCCGTCAAATCATAAATAACATTCTTTTCTCTTCTACCAAACCCTATTCCTAAATCTTTAACATATTTAAATAGGGCCCCAAGATTAATTTGGCTTTATGTCATGTTTATATGATGATTTCCAAATCAAGCCATTATCTACCTATATTATCTAAGTAAATGGACACTAAACAATAATTCAGAAAAATTACTAGACCTTCAATTTTTAAGGACTCCACAAATATCCATATTTTATTAAAATTAGGTTGGGCAGTATAAATCTAACCTAGGTCTAATTATTTTATGGCCTGACACCTATAACACTGTGATAATAATGTATTAATAGCCTGGTCCATGGCATTCTAGAAGCAGGCAGATAGGAACTATTCAGCAGGGAATTGAGGCAATTAGAAAATAAGTCTAAAAAGAATGCCTTCCTACTCCCAACCCCAGTCTCCTAAGAAGAATTTTTCCCTCTTCTCACTCCAGTCACTTAATAAGAATTGTCTTGAATTACGGAATTTTGCTTGGAGAGAGGGGGCTCAACATATTGCTAAACTCATCAGAACCAAATAGAATCAACATTACTAAACACATTGCCCACTTTTAATTTTTTTCTTTTTTAGATACATGAAACACTGAGAGCAAAAACAAATCAACCCACTTTGCCATAAAGTCTCTGTCCCCTTTTCCTCCTTCAGGCTGCCATAGTTGACCAATACCTGTGCCCTTCCCCCCATACACACAAACTCCCCAAAATAATAGTTTTAGTTCTGCTATCACCAAATTCAGTAGATAAAATAGAGAAGACATTTATAAATTATAGATTCTTAAAAATTATTTTAAACAGCAGTTAAAAATCAGAATTATATGAAAAAATAAACATTAAAGAAACAACACTGTTAAAGGTAATACATTCACTGTATGCAAAATTTTGTGATTGCTCAGATATGTGAATTTCAGGATGTTCATGGAAAATGTCTGAAAATCTCAAGAACCCAGCAAATTGATACCAATAAGCTGAAGTTCCTCCCCTTAGGAGAGCACTAAAACTGATGCTCATGTAATCTTTACAGGCTCTACCCAAGTAAGGCTTACATCTCACTGAAGCAAAAAAAAAAAACAACCTTGTGGTTCTCCCAGTGGAGAAAGTTACTAGAACTTCTCCCTAACAATATGACATAAAGTAAAAGCCAATGGTTGGATTGGACCAACCAAGAGTTTAGTTTTAGAAATTCTAAAAAAGAGCTCAATATAGGTCAAGCAGTCTCAGGGATGGACCTGCTGCTATAACTGGTTAGTCTCCTACATTGAAATTCAAACATTTAGCTGGAAGGCATAAAACAGCAGCCGAACCTGGGACCTCGTCTGAGACAACTGCACTGGCTCTCCAGGCTCTTTCCCTGCTGGAAGGTGACTCTAGCGTGTTTGCCCACACTCTTGTGAAGGCTAGAGGTGGAACAGTGGCAACTGTCTCTGGCATCTCATAAATTTTTATGGAATCACTCAGAATGATTTAAAAATATTCCATCCCATAAATACTAAATCACTCTATCTTAAAATCTATGATTATAAACAAATAGCTTTTGGTATTCCAGAATTTTAAAATTTTGAATAATTTCTTTGTCTCAAAGGAAAGCAAAAGGAACAAAGCTATTTTATACAAAATCATACATGCAAAATGTTCAACGGTAAGGCTATCAGTCAAGGAGGACCAAAGAGGAAGAAAAATAGAACAGGAAGAAGAGGTTAACAGGGAAATAGCCCTTCCTCCTTGAGTCCATGGTAGGAATAACTCAATTTTCCCCCTTATACAAAGAGTGTGAGTTTGGCATCTCCTTTTTTACTTCCTTTGTTTCATGTAATGATTATTTGGTGTTTAACATGTCTGCATTATTTCCTTTATTATATCTTATGCTTTATTCAAACAATTGAGAATCTTCAAAGTTTGTCCCTGGAAATTAAGTAAATATTTTATATAAAATTTTAAAATTTGTACACTTTAAAGAAACATGTCAATGAAGAAAGGAGGAAAAATTAATACAATAAAGTATAATGAATATGTGATAAAAAGGCACTTGCAAAATCAAAGTACAAACATAAAAAGCACATGGGATCAGAGAATCTACACATTTAGTAATGTAACAAACTGTGGGGTCATTTCCAATAGACATTTCAGAAGAAAAGATTATATTCATATTGCCTTAGTAACTGAAAAAAATCACAAATTAGACATTTTAAATGCATCACAACTAATAAGAATGTGGAAACTTTTCCTTATTAAACTAGTTTAACACTACCAATTTAAAGTATGTTTCTGACAGTTCAAATACATTTTTTGGCCATGTAACACGTTTGCAAATCTTAAATGGTTTCACATTTCTCTAAACCATAATAAGAGCATAGCATGAATATTTAAGCAGCTTAGCTTTGATTTAAATATATTTGCTCAGGATATGCTGGCAGCAACCCAAAATGTAGTGTAATACCCTCAAAGCTGGCAATTCCAATCTCATTTAAGAATGCAGATAATATGGGTTGGCAGCATTAAAGCAAATAAAGTCAATTAATTTTTTTTCTTAATTTGTTTCTTCTAGCTTGAAATTGCCAGGGATGAATAAATCTGAAGATGAATAAGAAAAGAAATTACTAGGAAGGAAAAAAAAAAAACAAAAAAAAAAAATGGAAAATCTAAAGTTGTTATTTCTTAATTCTGATCTTAATAGCAGGTTACACTTGAATAATAACATTATCTATTGGAGGTCACTGAAATATAGGGAGGGAAATCTATTTTGAAAGCTTTAATATGTAGAAAGTCAGTACATCATTTTCACAAGCAATATCCTAAACAGAAAGGACTTTTTAGCACTATTGTATTATAGAAACCTGCATTTTTATAGTAAATGAAAGATACAAACTTACTGCAAAAATAAAACTGCTATTTTCTTCTATTATCATTAATCACATGATTTGAATTTTGATGACTTATGGAAGCTGAGACTATCAAGTGGTGATATATTTCTACGGATGACATTCAGATAGTATTCTCAATGTTTCACTACCTCTCTTCAACACATTTTGGTTTACTTTGGGACCATAATACTGGGTTTTTTTGTTTGTTTTTTAAGACAGGAAAGCAATAAAGAAGCACATCGAAACGGAATCCTACTAACCTGCTCTCCAATAAAAACAGAGTTTACATTACTTCGTTTTTCCTTGAAGGCACATCAATTTTTGATGCCTAGAACCAACTTACATGTTGAGCAAACATATCTGTCATGCTATAATTGCCACCTTTTTAGGAAAATGAAATCTCATAGTGTCAAGTTGTTTGAGAGGAACTTGAAAGCAGTGTCTTATTTGATACTTGAAGAGCAATAGTTCCCAACCCTGGATACGCACTGGAGAACTTTTAAAAAAACAAAAAACAAAAAAACTCATGTTTGCACTGCAAGTACAGATCAATTAAATTACAATGTCTTTGGGTGAGACCTCAGGCATTAGAATGTTTTAATGTTCCCCAACGATTCTAATATGCAGCCAACTTTGAGAAACACTGTTTTAAGGAGAAGCTATTTTAAAAAATGTCATTAGGGTTTTCACTATTGCCACATGAGGGACTCTACTCTTTAATTAAATCAGGGCACCATGCTTTGCTGATTATCAATACTATAGCCATGTTTCTTGAAGAAAGTGTTTGACATATGGAGATCCGTATGCTTCTCTTGAATATCCATATGCTCTGTTTCTATGTACGTCATTGAAAATACCATTGTAGCCTTTGTGTCACTTTCATAAGAAACATGTCCTCCTGTTTCATGAATGGATAATATAAGCATGTTAAATATATATACCATAATTGTAAATCAATAAAAATATTATTTCTAACCATAATTCATGGAAAATTATTTATTAATATAAAGTATTAGATATTATTTTGGATATAAGTGAATACATTTTTTATACTTTATCTATTAAGATATAAATGTACTTTAATGTTGGATATCCAGAGTGTCTACATAGGAAGGGTGAAATAACATAAAAACAAAATAACCAGTAGAAAATAAAATTTCAAACTTTCACTAAAAGAGTAATGAAAAGGAGACTGACATTTGCAAGGCACATCCTCTGGACAGTCATATTAAATAGATCATTTCAGTACTCTTAAAAGGAAAAAAACTGGGAAGTAGTTGGTACCCCCCCATCAGAGATGAATAATGGGGGGGGTCTCATAAAAGTTAGTAATTAGTTCAGGTTCACATAATAACTAAGTTAAAAAATGGAAAAATGGGGCACAAATTCAGGTTTTACTTTGTACCTTTTTTACCATGCTATGCTGTCTCTATGAAATGGGGCTTTTTTATGGTTAGCTTCCATAAGACAATGGAAACAAATATCATGAAAGAAATTCCATAATTAATATAGTTCTATTCAAGCAATTTATTGACTGCCTAATATAATCAATGACTGCTAGTAGCTATGAAAGAAGTAGAAATGATAACAATATGACCCCTGCCTTCAAAGATATTATATACAAATAATAATTGATATTAAGATGTATTAAGAGCTCTAAGAGAGATATAGGCCAAGAAGTACTATAGTAGGTCAAAGGGAGGATAAATTAATTTCAACATCAGGAATCTGGAGGCTATAGGGATGGCAACTGAGCTCAATCATAAAGATTAAGTAAAATTTCCGCAGGGCAAAGGAAAGACTGTGCAATGATCAATCTAAAAAGGAAGCAGAGTGGTTTAGAGAACAGCATGAAGTAGTGGGATCCAGCTGAAGTATACAGCACATGAAAAGATAGAGTGAGAAAGGACATTCAGACATTGTCATGGGATCAAAAGCAAAAGACCTAAAGCCACTTAAAGATCATGAGGTGGATCTTCCAGTTTTACAGTGAGTATGAAGCCCAGTGATGTCTAATCCTTTACCAAACACGACACCAGTAATAACTGGAAGAGCTAAACACAAAAATTAATCTCTTACTCTGTTCCTCGGCTCCTTCCCTCACCATTTCTTCCTTCCACCTGCTTCCTTCTTTTCCTTTCTTCTCTATTTTACTATTTTTCCTTTTCTCTTTCATTTCATCTTTCTTTTTAGGGGGATTGGAAGGTTATTTTTTGCCACATAATATAAAAATTACTTTAATGTATCATGATAAAAAGGTTGAACTAAATTATGCAGGCAATGAGAAACACTGAGTAGTTACTACCCACTTATATAGACCATTTACTTACTAGCAAAATTCTCTTGTGTACATCAGACCTTAAGTCAGCTGGGGTCTACACCAGAAGTTCTAAAGCTGATCCTGAAATTGTCCCTGGCCCAGAATCACATCTTGATGGAATCTTGAGACTTCAAAGTTTCTGGTATGTTCACTAGCTTTCAATCTGCCACATTTCTAAAACTCCAGGGAATCAATAACTTAGCAACATAGAGGTCAAAGTGTTATAACACATTACCACATTTGAATAAGGCTCATTCCCCCAACTTACTGTGAATTCATTTAAAGACCTGTGATGTCTCGTCTTTTGTACATTCACTTTCTAAATCCATTATTACTAGAGCTACAAAATTTCAAGCCAACTGGATGTGATATGTGATTTATGATTTCCTAGGTTTCTCTTGCCCATTTGCACCAGAAGGCTAAGAACTATTGTTCTTCAGGGAAATGATTTTCCCTGAGTTCCGGGATGGCTTTCAATATACTCAATAATATTTTGCAGTCTATTAGTCAAATTGCAGAACAATAAATTTACCAGAACAATTTACAAGAACAAAGAGTGGAAATGTTTACTTAAGGAGGAAGTCATGATGTTCTCTAATTTTCTGCAGCTTTCTCCAAATTTGAGAATTTTCTTTTTTCTAAAGTTTTATCTTTATATTATTAGCCTCTGTACTTCAAGAAAATCATGTACAAATTCTCCCTATCAAGTATTTTTCAACTTATATGTTGAAATATTTGTTAAAGGCATCTGAAATATCTTGAAAGAATTATTTGATTGACAAATATATGCAAAGTATTTTACCATTGACACTAAGCTATATAAATTTTCAAACCAAAATACCGGAAATCTCTCCCAATATAAGTAATTTAACTAAAAAAAGCTGTTATTTTCATGATTCATTATTCTTTGCAGAAATTTATTAGACACTTTCATTCTAAAAATATTGATTAAAATAATTTATTTTAAATCTAAGTTATAATCAATGTTAATCAATAGCATAATTACTTAAATTTCCTGACTTCACATTGTTCGTGTGCCAAACATCCAAATTAAAAAAAAAAACAGTAATTCGGCCACCCAAAGAGCTCAAAATGTTTAAATGTGGATATCATGTTGGAGAAATATTTGAATATACAGTAAAACTTTGGTGGCATAAGCCTTGAAGGAAAAATAAAGAAATTTTGAATATTTTATAAATAAATTATCTCTCTACATATACTTAGTACATAATTCCAAATTTCTTATCAAGTCAGTGTTTACTATATTGTCAAAAATGCATTTTTGCATGATTGAATACAAATTTGTCATGTAGAACCAGACAGAATATGTCAGCCCTCTTAAAAACATAACAGAATTAAGATCCCTTCAAACTGCTCAAGCAAACTGATCTCTCTGTATCAGAAAAATCTGTATTCCAGGCATTTACCAGAAGATTTACCCTTAAACTGATCATTACCCAAGCTTTATCAAAGGTGTACCTAAAATAGTTGGCATGTCAAAGAGACAGGTCAGCTACTTTTAGATTGATAATTAGCATTATATTGTAAGATAGTTAGTATTGTTGTCACAAAAACCCAACCAAATTTCATTTTAATATTAAGTCCTTGAATTATTAAAGGAAAAGATGTAGAAATAACCAAAAGTGTTACCAATAAAGCCATCGTTAAGGCCACTGTCCATTCTATTGTTGCTGTTTCTTATGTAAGTATATACAAAAAGAAAAGGTATCTTCATTTATCAGATTATTATTGATGGAGTTCAGGACACACTACCTGAAAATATGGCTCCTCGGCATTTGAGAAAACCACAGAAGCAGGAAGGTCTCTCTGACCTTCTCCTTCCTTCCTCTCCTGAAGCAGATCATAACAGCCACAAAGAATTTTCTGACCTTCCCCTAAAGCAAGTCATAAGACACTCAAGTGAGAAGTACCCAACCTATACCTGGAAGAAAGGAACATTCTTATCTCTGAAGACACAGAGAAGAATCTGAACAGGCCTTGTTAAGTTCTCTCAGTTTATTATCATTAGATCATACCCCCTTTGTCCAATCATACTTCTCCATAATTATCCACTTCATCAAACTTAATCATAAAAATACACAAGATTACCTATTTCTTTGGGTCTTCATTTCTTAAGGCTCCTATGTCATGTGAAATTTATATTAAGTAAATGCATATGCTTTTCTCTTGTTAATCTGTCTTTGTTACAGGTGCCTTAGCCATGAATATAGTAATGAATGAGAAAAAGATATTTCTTCTTCCCTACATTATATATACTACTAAGTGTTTCACATTGTCCTGGCCTCCAGGAAGTCTTGAGCTAAATTATGTTTTGTGTTGATTTCAATTATAAAGTAATACATTTATTATTTTAAAAATGAAAAATACAGAGCATTATGAAAGAAAAGATTTAAAAAATCACTTTATATTCTTACAAACAAGAAATATCTTTGTTAATATTTTGGTAGTTAAATATATTTCATTTTTGCTATTGGTATTTATTTGATTATGAATGAGATTAAACATATTATGGTAAATCAGTGCCATTTCGATTTCTTAATAGAATTTGTATTTCTAGGTATGTGAATTATCTCTCTTCATATCCTTTGTCAATTTTTCTACTAGTATTTAAAGATTTTCCTTATAAACTCATAAGAATGCTACAAATAATGGTAATTCATGCATTTTTTCCAATATATTCTTCACTTGCTTTTTGTCTTTTTATGGCATTCGAATGTCTCATGAACAATAATGTAATAACCTAGTCTCCTTTACCTCACTAGATGGAGTTTTCTAAAACTCAGGGTCTCCTGGGATTATAAAAAGCTTTCTAGGCATACACTCCTAGCCAAATTCCAGGTTATTAAATTCTAATGTTTCTTTGCTTTTTAAATGAGTGTGTATTTGTGTCTTTGGAGGAAGGTCAGTATTGTGTCTACTCCCCTTTCTCAGGCCGTATCTGTGCCTTCTTGCCAATCTTTTTGTTGTTGCCTATAGAATCCACTTCTCCCCTTTCCTTCCCATGCTTCAAAATGGCTCATAAAGCAGAAAAATCAAATTTACTAGAATTGCATCTATAAGAGTAAATATATGTTGAAAGAGTAATATATAAGCTTTCTACCCAATGATATAATTATATAAATAAAGAAATTGAGGCCCAGAGAAATGAACTGACTTCTCCACAATCACTTTATGCCTACTAATTTCTGGTTAGTACAAATTTGAGTAAACGATCGGTTGTACAGTCTTGATTAACTAAATGTAGATGATAGCTCTTTTCCCATAAATAAATAATTAAACAGTGTTTCAGATCTCAGGCTTAAATGTTCTTACAAAATATATTCATCAATTTATTTTGGTGCTCAGATATATGGACAATTTAATACTTAAAATCAAAATTATATTTGACAAATATCTTAACATGTATAAAATATGGATATTGAAAATAAAGTGATCACTGTCCAAACTCTTGTTAAGAAATTGGAGAAAAATGTATGTAAAACATAAAAACAACAGCACATACTACCTTAGGTAGACTAACTCTGAAACAGCATGTATTGAAAGGAATTACACCTCTAATTGACCACAAATTCAATGAGCCAGTGCTTGATCTGGCTGCCTACATGTTAATTCAAGCCTGAAGTATAGCATATAAAGTAATGCTCACATTATGGTCATGCCCATACTCTGTGATAGATTATTATGTTCACTTCTAACAAGTACATTTTTAGTTGAGACAGAGATAAAATATTCAAAGAAAAGAGATAAGATGGCAAAAAGTTCTGGGAACTATACTATGGTTTAATTTTAGGGACTTAGGGGAGGATTTTCTAACAATATAAAGTGCCCCCAAAAAGAACAGGCTTTTAAGTACATCATATCTCAACAGAAGTGTTCAAGATGGCCTTTAAATTGGAATAAAAACTTAAATTTCTACATATGTCAAAAAGACCCTATGATGTTAGGTAACCAATAACTGGCCTAAATGAGTAGGATGTAGGACTATAGCTTCTCAATTATATATTTAAATTATTTATAATCTAAATTCCCGAGAGACTTATTGTTCCAAGAATATCAAGAAAGCAAATATGGAACTTTATTTTTTAAATAGATATTATCTAAAGGGCAGAAATTTGGTCTGTATAAGAATTATTGAGTCACATTAGTTCAAATACCTTAGAAGAAATTAAATTTATAACTTAGAGTTCCCCAGTGGAAACTTGTGTAAAGGTGCATAACTTCCTAGGGGAATGAACATATCTATAAACCTTAGGGGCATTTTTCAAACAATTTTCTTCCAAGTCTCTAAGATTCGGAGTCCCCCTTGGCCCTTCCCCAATGCAATGACAAATCAATGCATTAGGAAGCCATTATTATTAAAGGAAATGTTTATATCCTTCAAATGTGTTGAGGAAAGAAAGAAGGTAATGAACCATTGTGTGTGTGTATAAAAGCTTTTCTACACTCAATGTATCATAGTCAAAAGCAAAAAAGAGGGTGATTGAAGTGACTCTGGTAAGGCTTAGGTGGGGCATTTCCATAAATTCTCTCACAAAAATACTAATAAAGCCTTGTATATAGAGTGTTTTTAAAATTGTTTTGACATTTAATCCAGTTGTCCTTCAAGGTCCAGGATTTTTAAGGGCAATTCTGAAAATATATGGCTAGTTTGAATGAAAGATATGCTTTGAAAGAGGCAATGATGAAAGTGATACATCAATCTGTTCTCCTTTCCCAGGGCTTGTTCAGACATAAGTCTTACTAGAAGGGGTTGATTACTTGATGTGATCAAGCTCTTTTATAAGACTACAATCTTATGTTACTAAAATCATAAAGTTCTTAGTGTATAGAAGAGATATTACCACTGAAGAGGCAAGATATTAATGCCACTTTAAGACTGTTTCTTGTAATAAAACACTGCATATTTTGTCTTATGTAATAAAGAGTTTATTCTTTGTAATGAAGTTTAATGATATACTATCGATAAAAAGAATGAAAAATTCACAAAAAATTTATAAATAACCCATAAACTCACTCAAACCTTTGCGATCAGGAGCATGCTTCTAAATTTGCAAAACTTGTCATTCAATTTAATTTGGTTTAGTAAAAATTTATTCTGCCCAACTAGATTCAGAGCATTGAACTAAGTACTACCAGGGATACTAGGACTATAGAATCTTATAGTCAGTATTATCAAGGATAAAGAATTCTACACATCAAAGCCAACAGTAACACATGAAGCACTGAGTGGGGAGAGGTCACAAAGAAAAGCTAACTCTTGAAGGTTGAGGAAGGATATCACAGGCAAGATGAATAAGACAGAGCAGTAAAGCATGAAATGTGCCTAAGGAATAATACTAAGACCATATAGATATAAAACATCTCCACAAACAATATCTCACTAAGTCCTTGCAATGTCTGCTAATGTAAACAACGCAAGTATTTTAGCTTTATTCATAGGTAAAATGTCACATAGTTTCTACGTGTATTATGAGAGGAAAACTCCTGGACCACATTAGTGAATGAGTCAACTACAGGTGGGAAAAATGGCGACAACCCAACTGCTGTAAAATTGCAAGAATTTGCTGTAGAGTTAGTCAGGTACCATTCATCTGGGTCCATAGCCCACATCAACAGAATGTGTTGGCCCATTACAAAAGAGAAAAACACAGGAGAATAACTACAGCAATGGAAGGATGAAAGAAAACTGGTAGAAGATCAAAGGGACAATAGATTCTAAAGTGGTTGCAAGTACACTTTTGAAATGGCTGTCCCTGGAGTACAAGCTAAACATTTAAGCAGACAAGCCAGAAGGAATAAGATGTAGCGTACATATGAGAGGGACACAAGGACTCAGAGGAGGAGATAAATGAGAAGTTCGTTATAGGAGTGGGAGTAAGATGTAGTGTTCACAGGAAGTATGCTGAGTTAAAGTTCTAAGAAATGGAATATATTCAAGAAATGAGATTGTAATCACAATGACAGGAAGCTCAGGCTGGCTGAGACTGAACAGAGAAAAACACTAGTAGGTTTTAGGAGGTGAAAACAATGAGAGACCAGGGTCATCAACATGAGTACTAAGTCTCTAAATACCATGGCAATAGAAAGCCATTGAGGAAAACTGAACCAAATCCTTACACTGAAGAAAGTGAGAGGAGAGTAAGATAATGGAGATCAAGGAGTATGCTGAGCCTGCCTCTTGGTTCCAAGATTTTCAGGGAATTGATGGAGAAGCAGCCTGTACAGGAAAGGAATTCCAGGAACGTCACATTTCACATAACATAAGGAGAAGGAAGAAACATCTGAGAAAAAGTTCAAGTCTAAGATTAGTTTGTTCCCAATAGAATGAGACATGCATCCAGCTAATTAGAGGCAACTGATAAAAAGCAGATGGGTGGAGTGGCCCTGAGGGCCTGTAGCACAGAGCTGGGAACAGGTAAGAAAACAGAGGTTAAACAGAGAAGCTCTTATTCAAGGAGGGGAAATGCTCACAGCTCAGTAATGAGATACCGAGTAGCAACTAGAATGAAGTAGAAAGTAGAGAATGAACAAGCTTTTAGTACCATATACCATGTGGGTCAATAGGTACCTTTTATTTACCCTGAAAAAGTACAAGTTTTCAATAAGAAAGAAGAATCACAATTGCCAAATTTAAAATTATTACTTAGAGTACAAATTATATAGTGTTATAATAAATGCAATTAAGGTGAATTTCATGTATAAATTGAAGGGATTTTGTGAATCTGGATCATTACACCTTTAAAAGAAATTAGCACCTAACAGCTACTACCGAATATTATAAAACAATGTTTACATTCCTAATTGAGAACCATTAATACATTTTATGAATAGTATTTTAAAAAACATTATTACCTTGCCAACATTTTGACGAAATTGAATATATTACTTAATATAAGCCTAAAATATTTTGTAAATTATGAAAGTAACAATTATATGAATAAATATAAGAATAACTCCTCTCCTGACTTTATCTCAGCATCTAAGAAATGTTCTACCTTTAAAAGAAGAAAAAAAATTAAGAATAAATACAATTTTAAGATTGAGATATGACAAATTATATTTAATATAACACAAATGTTTTTAGGTAGCAATCATATTTCTAGAGTAAGTAATCAGTAAAAGAGAAAACTATTACCTGCTTTTAGTTTGGAATCTTTCAAGTATGTGCACATATTCAAAAGATCTATCCTAATAAAAGTTTCAGAAATAATTTTCATTGATATATAATGACAATCACTTTTAAAATGATTTCTTAAAAATATTTCCTAACATCTAAATTTTTTTTATCTTCTGTGTTTTATTTCAAAATATTTAGGGGGTACAAATGTTTTAAGTTACATGGATCACTTTTGTAATGCTTGAATCCCAACTATAGGTGTGACCATCACCCAAATAGTGTTTATAGTATCCATTAAGTAGGCTTTTTCCCTCCTCTCCTTCCCCCACCCCCTGGTTGATTTCCACTGAGTTTTACTTCCCTCTGTGCATATGTGTGCTCATCAGTTAGTTCCAATTTAATAGTGAGTACATGTGGTATTTGTTTTTCCATTCTTTAGATACTTCACTTAGGATAATGTTCTCCACTTCATCCAAATTGTTGCAAAAGGCCTTAATTCATCCTTCTTCATGGCTGAGTAGCATTCCATGATACACAGACCACATTTTGTTAATACACTCAGGAATAGATGGGCATTTGGTTGATTCCATTATCTTTGCAATTGTGCTGCAATAAACATTTGAGTGCAGGTGTCTTTTTTATAAAATAACTTCTTTTCTGTTGGGTAAATACCTACTAGTGGGGTTGCTGCATCAAATGATAGGTCTACTTTTAGTTCTTTGAGGAATCTCCATACTGTTTTCTATAGAGGTTGTACTAATTTGCAGTACCACCAACAGTGTATAAGCATTCTTTCTCTCTGCATTCATGCCAGCATCTATTGTTTTTGAACTATTTAAAAAAAGCCTTTCTCACTGGGATAAGGTGATATCTCATTGTGGCTTTAATTTTCTTTTCCCTGATTATTAGTGACATTGAGCATTTTTTCATATGTTTATTGACCATTTGTCTATCTTCTTTTGATAAGCTTCTGCTTATGTATTTTGCTCACTTTTTAATAGGGTTGTTTGATTTTTTTCTTGAAAATTTGCTTGAGTTCTTTGTAGTTTCTGGTTATTAGTCCTTTATCGGTTGTATAGCTTGCAAATATTTTCTCCTATTCTGTATGTTGTTTATTTGCTCTCTTGATTATTTCCTTGGCTGTGCAGAAGCTTTTCAATTTAATCAAGTCCCATTTATTTATTTTTCTTGTTGCCACGATTGCCATTGGGGTCTTGTTCATAAATTCTAGGCTAAAGAGGTTTTTCTACATTTTCTTCTATAATTCTTATGGTTTCAAGCCTTACATTTAAGTCCTTTATCCATCTTGAATTAATTTCTGTGAGCGTTGAGAGATATGGATCCTGTTTCATTCCTGTGCATGTGGCTATCCAATTCTCCCAGCACCATTTATTGAATAGGGATTCTTTTCCCCAGTGTATATTGTTGGTCTGCTTTGTCAAAGATCAGTTGGCTGTATGTGGATGATTTCATATTTGGTTCTCCGTTCTGTTCCATTGGTCTACATCTTTATTTTTGTGCCAATACCATGCTGTTTTGGTTACTACAGTCTTATAGTATAGTTCAAAGCCTGGTAATGTGATGCCTCCAGATTCATTCCTTTTTCTGAAGGTTGCTTTGGCTATTTGGGGTGAAAAGACCTGGTCCCAAACAAAATGTAGAATTATTTTTTCTAATCTGTGAAATATGACATTGGTATTCTTATTCAAAGAAATCTGGGAAAAGAGTCCAGACAGGGACAAAAACTGCCATCCTCAGGCTAAATCTTCCCACCACCTACTTTTATGAATAAAGTTTTATTGAATCTCACAATTTATGTATTGTGTATGGCTGCTTTCATGTTATATAGGTAGGGTTGAGTAATGTCTACAGAAACCATGTCCTATGAAGTTGAAAATATTTACAATCTTGCCCTTAACAGAAAAAATTTGCCAGCCTCAGGTATAGATTCAAAGGAGTTCTCCATTAATCTGTCCCTCCATCACTCATTATGTCTTATACTTCCTTCCAAACCCTATGTCAGCATATAGAAAACATAAATTTCTGGTATGTCTTTCAAGATGTCTGGCAGCATGTCAGGCAAGTATCAAGCTTCCAGACACATATATGGCCAAAGCCAGTGTTTCCCGCTGCCCTTTCCTGCCATCCAGCAAACCTTGGATTCTCAACCAATGTGTTTTCTTCCTCTCTAAAACCATCTCCACCCACTCTTATCCCTTGAAGTTTTCTCTCTCCCAATAATTGGAAAAGCTCTGCCCTGCTCACCCTTTTCATGTATTTCCCGAAAGACTAGCATATATATCTTTTCCCTATAAAAAGTTTCCCAGACAACTTTCTTGTACTCTGTAGCTTCAGAAGCAAAAATAAAACCATATAGACTTCTTAGTTCATTAAGCTTTTAGCAGGCCTTAAAGCCAACCAAGGTATAATTATTGATGTTTGATTGTCTCAAGCAGGCAAATCATCTCCTAAGCTGTATAACACCATGTTCGGGGTAGCACAAGCCTATCCAATGTTAAGATAAAACAAAATGAAACAAACAAACAAAAAAGCTGTTCCTTCACTGGGTGCATGAAAACAACTTGAGATCTCTAGAAAAATAGGAAATCATAACTGCTTATTTTTTTTCCCTAATACTGTGGTATCAAAATGGAATTGTATTCACCAGCATTTCAGGGGATTCAGAATGGTCTGGCTATCCACTTAGAGGCAGGAATACTACGATGTCAGGGGACAGATTAACTAGACTACTCAGTATTACACAGTGGGGAGTAACATGGGTGGTGACACTGGCTTTTAGAAAGGGTTGAGCTTGAAGAGAACATAAACAACTTAAAGCCTACAAGATAGAAGATAGAAATCTCTCTCCCTTCTGTAAATCTTTAGTAAAATAGTAAAACAAAATCAACAGAACAAAACAATACAAAAAGCATTTCTTTCTTGTAGAATCTGGTGGCAAGGAGAATGATAAGTCTTTAGGTATGATTCTGTTGAAGACTGGGTCCTGAAGCCCCTTGCATATTTAGGAGGGAAGCGCAGACACACATGAAGAAGTAACATGCTGCTCTAGGCCTTCAAATAGAAGTATAAGTAAATGTTTCAGTATCTTCTAGGGCAGAGAAGGGCTTCCAGTTGGAATCTGATCACCAATTGCAATTTTTTTAAACTGAAAAATAGAGTTGTTGGACGACCTGCATGGGTGCAGGTTCTATTACATAGGAAGAAAGATGTACAGCTTTCAGTTCCTCAGTCCAGTTACTTCAAGCGGGGCACAATAATCTTTCTCAAATGATTTTCCTTCAAAGTCAATCAGACTGAGAATTAACTGATTAGCCAGGTCACTATGCAAGAATTTGTCTTAGGGTTCTGTGGCTCCAAACCATTGGGTAAAGAAATAGAGATTCCAGGGCCTCAGCAGGATTATCTTAATTACTGATTAACTTAATGCACTGAGCTAAATTACAACTTTGTGAATTTCTTCATAAAATCTAGTATTTACCTCTAGTTTTTGTTAATATCAATTGACCCTTGTCAAATAAGATTTCTCCATGCTGTGTCTTTTACCTAATTGTGTTGAATTTTTCTCTAATTTTACCTTGATTATTTCCTAGTGTTTTATTGTTTTAACAGATTCTTTTTAAACACTTTTCTATGAAATATTATTTTTCTTTGATACTCCATCATTTTTCTACAACTACATATATATGATATTATATATGTGTGTGTGTGTATATATATATATATGTTTCTGAGAAATTATACTTTTTCTTCCACAGGCACTAACATTTTTTTTTTCTCTCATGAGCACTTTTATAACTTCACTAAAGTTATAAAATATTCCTATAGGAACATTCTTGCCATAGCTGCAGTTTTTAAACCCATATTCCCATTAGTTGTCATGAGACAGATAAATATTCCTTCAGGAATCTTTACAAGAGTCTTCCTTTCACAACACTCTCTTTAAGACAAAACATTGCATTTTTTCCTTTAAATTGTATTTAAGTTTGGAGTAATTAGGTATGCCCATATAACTCAAAGTTCTAAACCCGATGTCCATTTTAACATACTATCACAATAGGTAAGATAACTGCTTGTAACACTACATCTCATATAGGTATTTTCTTGTTTTTTCTATTTCAAGTATAATGCATTGCATTTCCATTTTTAAAACTATGTTCAATGTACATGTTTATATGAATAATTTCGATTTTCATTAAGAAAGTTGAAGAGAAGAGGAATATTTATTGAAGTCAGTATTGTGTAATGGAAAATCCCATGTCGTTGGAGTCAGAAAATCTTGTGTTTAAATGCCTATTTATGTGAGTTTGGGTAATTTAGCTTTAAAATTTAGTTTCTTTGTCTAAAAGATGAGATTGAGGATAACTTCCCTGTAGGATAAATGAGATAATGCATGAGTAAAGAAGCCTACAAAGCACTTCATGGCTGCCACAACTGTGCCTGCTTTCTGATGCTCTTTCTGCATAGCATTGTTACTCTGACCTATGGGTATTCAG
The DNA here is from genome assembly GCF_041146395.1 of Eulemur rufifrons. NCBI lineage: Eukaryota > Metazoa > Chordata > Mammalia > Primates > Lemuridae > Eulemur > Eulemur rufifrons. The sequence continues at coordinate 56,439,749 of NC_090997.1, read as the reverse complement.
TGAAACCATCCCCACTTCTTCAGACAAAATTAGCTGGGCAAGGGATTGGTGACCGCACTATAGGTAAATATAAGTAAGATTATCTCTAGATGGGTTCCATGGAACAATGAACAATAGGAACAATCCACATGATATAAACATACATAGACCCAATGAGATGAACTTTTAGGATTTAGAATACTCAGTGCACCAGACAGGTAGTCCCTGAGCTCCAGCTGTACCCTGAAAGCAGCTGAGCGATTATTTAAGATATCTATGTAACCTATTTTGCATCTCAGGTTTAGAAATTCTGAGATAAAGTTAGAACTAAAGATATGAAAGCAAGATGTCCTAAAACATACTGAATTGCATTAGGTTTATATACTTATCAAAGACCTCAATAATCATTGTTATTATTGTCACAAAAATCAATACAGCCTACAAAAGTGTATGTTGCTGCCTCATAACACAGATTTGTCCTCCACAGGCAATGTAATCTATTCCTAGGAATTCAATTGTCATCTGCATGATGATGACTCTCAAAGTCTCCTTGGTTGTGATTTTGTTTTTAAAGCATACTGTTCCCCATTAGTTTACTGAGAAAAATACTAATCATACTTGACATATTACTTTTAAATGTTATTTTATATATATACTTACTGTAAAGTAATGATTTTATACATTTATTAGTTATAAATATAAACTCATTGAAAGAGTATGAGAGGGACAAAAAACAATGTTGAGCACATTTGTTGCTGGCAATTTCACAATGTGGCTGCATTATTTTGGTCTTTTCAGAAGGCCCTGTATTAGAAAGATGTATGTTCTATTTAGGAGTTCCACATAAACACTTATCGATAAGTGCAACAATGGAGCTATTCACAGAATGCATTGTCCTTTGTAATTTTAAATCTCTCAGATAAAACTCATTTGACGTATTAAAGCAATTAAATTAATGGCCAATGTCACTTCAGAACAAATTGTTCTGGTCAGTTATGTCATTCTGTGAAAAATTAAAGAATTTTAGTGGACTAATATCAAAATAACAAAAACAACAACAAATTAATGTCTTTCTAACCAAATTCTAAAGCCCATCTCATGTCCCGCTTCTTGAATGATATCATCCCTAATCACTTACTTCAATCCACAAGGATTGCTACCTTATTAAAATTATACTAAGCCTTACTGACTATGTAACAGAATTGGCACTTAATAAATATCCAGTTAAACTTTCATCTGATAGATGAAATGGAGACATAGAAAGACTTTATGATCAAAGCAAGCTATTTGGTGGCAAAACTAGGAGTACTAGAATTTAGAAGTTTTCATATTAAGTTTTTCCCCCGCTCTGCTCTACATTCTCTGCCTACTGCTTTATAGCTTATGTCCTTGTATGTGTGTTTTTGTCTCTCACAATGAAAACACAAGGTCTTTGAGGTAAGAAGATTGGAGTGCAGAGGTGAGCTGGAAGGATATATACAGAAAAATACCAGGCACTCTGCTAGACACTTATATATACCATTTATTCCACTTGTTACAATAACCTAGTATCTCTCCCTATTTTATAGGTGAGGATCTGAGGCTCAGAGAGATACTGTTAGTTGCTCAAAGGCCACTCAGATGGCAAGTTGGACAGTTTGGCCATTTTGGGAAAATTACTAGTATTATACTGTATGTACTGTAAAGGAATCGATATGCTACTATTTTTCCCACTCCCTAAGATGTTAAGAATATATCCCCATTTATTTATAATACCCTCTTATTCCCAAGAAATGTCCTATGAAATTATTAAATGCAAATTCTTAAGAACATAATAATGGAGAAATAGGGCAGGAAATTTTTAATTACAATATTTACTGTAAATCAACAAAGAATATAAAAAGGGTCTTTGAAGTAAATGGAAATGAAGCAATCCCTTTTGTCCTAATTGGCACTGTTGTTGGCAGTTGTCAGATAGATTAGATGCTCCCACATTATGCTTCTATTATGTACCTAGACTATTATCAATAAGAGGAAAAAAAACATATTTGCTAAAATTTCCATTAAGTAAATAGGTCTCAAGAAAGAATGCAAAGGGACATTTTTTCTAATGCCTTTCTTTCCCTTTGTGAAAATGGAAACCAGATTTTTCTGAGTATGGAAATAAGCCAGCAGTGTGGTCTGTTGATTGCTTGCTAGCATCAAGTGACAGGAATTTTATGTGTCTCCTTCAGTCCTTGGTCAATTTAAGGAAATTCTTTGCCAACCATTGCTGCAATCAGAACACTGTGAATTTTTTAAAATTTTAATTTGTGTACAAAATACAATATATTAATATATGTTCATATGTGTATTTAAATCTAAAATTACTTTAGCAATTCCTGCAATATATTATACAATTTAAACTAGATCAATTTAAACATTATGATATGGGCCATTTCTAATCTTAATTTAGAAGAAATTTACAATACAATTTTAAGTTTTCTAGGACTGTTTTGTTACTTTAAATAATTATTGATTTTCACAAAAAAAATTCTAATTATAAAATAAGGAAGGAAAACTATAAAATCTTAAACCTGGTGATTTAGTTCTAGGAAAAAATTATACATGAAATGAACGAAGAAGAATCTGAAAATTTGCAGAAGATACCAATTGCCCAAATTACATATTCTTTATCCAGACTGGTACTTGCTCCCACATAAAAATCTTGCTCCAGTAAGAGCACGGGTAACATAAATCATAGGATCTAAATATGGAAGAAACCTAATTATCTATCACACCCCCATTCTATTCAAGCTTTGCCACAGAACATTTTTCTCACAAGGCAAATGCTAACTGTCTCAGTACATAGCCTTGCAGCTGAAAAAAAAAATTTTTTTAACAATGTCACTAAGAGTTCAGTACAAAAAAAAAAAATCATCATCATTTCAGTCAAGGCTTCTGTCTTGTGGAATATTCTGAGGTATTCAAAAAACATACTGTAGGAATACAACATACATGAACCTTCAAAAACACAATTTGAAAAAATAACTTGAACTCATTTCCTGTTTATCTCATAAAAACTAATAATAAAATGTAGCTATATAAACATTTAAGTATGTACATAAGTACACCAGCTTATTCAAAAGTTTGCTCCTGTAAAATTTTACTCTGAATAGATAGGAAGTTTATTAACCAAATCTTGTTTTAAATGTAGTAGGCAAGATTACTCTTATAGAGAAACTTAGGCTAAGTTCTGTAAAAAATAAACAATGGCTGTTTTAAAACATTTATATATGTGCATGTTTTAATATTTTCATGTGAAATAAAAGGGAAGAATGAAGATAAAGAGACAAATTAGGAGGCTACTGAAATCATCCATGTGAAAAAATATTAATAAAACATACCTGGTAACACGTATGCATATAAAGACAAGCTAGATCCAGGAAGCATTGAGATTGAAGAATCTCCAAGGCTTGAAAAAATATTTAGACATGAGGAGTAAGAGGGGGAAAAAGTCAAAGATTCTAAGATTCTGAGTCCAAGTGTCTGGAGAATATCAGTGACATTAATAAGAATAAGAAAGTGAGTTTTGGGAAGAACAAAATGAGGACTGTTTGGGCACATGGATCTTGAAGGGCTAAAGGAAAAATTTTGACAGCATGGAAAAGAAGACAGAACAAGAGATAGAGATTTACAAATCATGTGTGTTAAGGAAATTTCTTGAGCCATTGGCATGGAGATAATGGAAAAGGGAGAGGCCAAGAGGTGTCACCAGCAAATTAGACCACAATAAGAAACTGGACAAGTGGCTTATTTGGAGGAGAAGGTCAAGGGAAAGGGTGGCTGTTATACCCCACTTTAAAATGTCTGTTTTAAACTTTCTTCTATTGCCAAAAAATAAAAAATAAAATCACTGTGTCTCTTCATAACGTAGTTAATAGGGGGGATTGTCTAATTCTTGGCACGGTTCAAGCAGGGCAGAGATTGAGTCCTGAAGGGAATGATCTCAGCTCTGAATAGCAGGAAGTGCCAGCATCAGACAAAGGTAAGAATTATCCCACAAGAGCTACTGGGGAATTAAGCGCAAGACCATTGTTACCACTGCTGAGTCACACAACATTACAGAGGAAGAAGAATAGAAAAGTACACTCACTGGTTCTGAATGAAAGCATTCAAAAAATCTGATCTATAAATTGTTATATTGGGGGGATGGTGTCAATGAAAAAGAAGAAAAAACAATTTTAACTCTAAGAGTTGGGACTATGTGATCTATCATCTTCTTTGAAAATGCAGGCTCAGTTTGAACAACATAAATTACTCTGGACACAATTTTCTTTTCTCCTCAGGCTCCTCCTCAGGAGTGAAAACAAATTTGTCGAGTCCTCAGGGTCCTTCCAGGGTAGCTGCAGGGAAATAAGCAAAATATTCTTGATTTCCTGTGGGTTTTGTTTCCCCTTCAGGGATCCCTTCTGACTAGCTTGGGAGAGAAGTGCCCCATTTACAGTGGTGCCTCCACTGACATGACTGACCTCAAGAAGAAAGGGTAGCCCACCATAAGGGACCAGGTATGTGACATATTAGATAACCACAGAAAGGTGAGGAAACTACCCCTCACTTGTCAAAGACTTGGTCTCATTCCAGAAAGTGGTAGGGAAAGAGAATATTTTAAATCTTCATGTCCGGAAGGTAATCTTAAAACCTTTAAATGAAACTCAATAGAGCTATAACGTTTTACCCAAGATTCACAAACTTCTCAGAGGGAAAAATATATAAGTGATTTATCTTTTTCTTCCTCTTCTAAAAAAAAAAAAAAAGAGAGAGAGAGAGATTCAAATTAGTGAGAAAAGTCTGCATACCAGATCTTCCGTTCATTGAATCAGACTCCTACAAGGTACTCTAAAGTTTGAACTGGATGTTCTTCAAGATCCCTTCCAGTGCTGAGATTTTACTATTTTGAGTTTGCCTGAGAAAAGGGAGACTTTTATGAGAACCCATCTCTAGGGAGTTGAGTTGGACCATGTCATCCCTTAGGCTTGATTACAAGAGTCTTTCCTCACTAATGGTCCCGGGATATATATTCCATTGCATCATCTGTTCCTCACCTCCAGTTAAAGATTCTGCTGAAAGCCTCTAGAATTCTACTGCCAGTGGCCCCACCTCACCCACAGGAATAAATTGCAAGCCTGGAAGCCCACTTTTGCACCATTTGCCTGTAAGTGTTTAAAAAGACCCATAGCCAGATGCTTTTCTATATTTAAGGGTGACCTTTAAGTCACATGAATTCCCTTGTGTCAGTGGGCTACAGTAAAATTTGGGGCCGCTTTGTTGCTGTGACAGGTCATGCACTATTTACTCTAACATAGTAAAGAGGGACTTCAAATCTCTAGCCACTATTTTAAGATCTATTCCTGGCCTGTAAGACTCATAAAGTTTTCCTTAAGCTACTCCTGGGAGTAATTTGCATAAGCAACTGATGATCATTAATTGGGTGACTGCAAATGTAGGCAAATAGGGGATAAATAAATGCAGAGTTTTCTCTTTTAATCAAACTGCTCACCTCTAGATTTAGAATAAAAAAGAAGTTCTCATCTCCATGGACCATTTGCTCCATTGTGAATTTTTAAATACAAAGCTATCTTGTTCTTCAGCATACAGAAAATAGAGTTAGAACAATAAGAAAAAAAATTGTATCTGAGGTAGGTGCTTTTTAATAAAGAAAAAACTGAAGTTAATTTTTAGACAAATCAGAGAACATAACAAAAGGAATAAAAATACAATTTCCCATTCTGAGACACAATAGTAAACATTTATTTCATTCTTACTACATACAATGTACTGGGCTTAAACCATTACATATGCTATCTCTTTTAATATTCATACAAAGTAGTTATTAATGTTATTCTCATTTTATAGATGAAAAAATTGAGGCTTAAAGAGGTTAAGCAGTTTTCTGAAGGTCACACAGCCATGAAAACAGCAAGGCAGGCGAGTCTCTGTTCTTCTAACCTTTTAGCCTTGAAGAAGTTAGCTGATTCAGTCCTGCCAGAAGGCAAACTGAAAAGAAATGGAGGTAACTTGCACTTCTCGGGGCATTTTCTAGATGCCAAGTGCTTTACAGGACACTTTACATACATTTTTGTGTGATTTTCATGATAGTCACCAGAGTAGCTATTATCACTTCCAATTTCCAGAAAACAACTTGACATTCTGCCAGTCCTAAAGTCCTCCACAGTCCCTGCCAGGGGTCACCTCATCCTGCCATGAGAGGCACAGAGCTCTCAACTCAGTGTCTGTGTCTCAAATGTTCAACCTCTGAGTCTCCTTTGGTCTGACCACATCGTGTCATTTCTTTCTCCTCTTCTTTTTCAAAATTACAGAGTCTGGAAAAGGGCTGAATTTTTCTTCCTTTATTTCACATCTTCTTTTTCTCTAGCTCTAAAGTGTTTTAATAGTGGAGAATGTGCTCCCTTCCATACTTATTTGTTCTTTGTTGATTTGCCAAAGAGGGGGAAAAAAAAGATATTTGGAACATCTTTTTTTCAGTAAAATAGCCCAGCTTTTATTCTTACTATTATGCTCTTTAATCCCATTCTTGAGAAACAGAAAATGAATATTATCATGATCTTTTTCATAAAAAATTGTAATCATCACCCCCTCCTAATCACCCTAAGCAGATGATGTCATTCTAGATAGGCTAGAATGAATTTGTCCCCAAAAAAGACAAAAAAGAAGTGCACATTTATACTTAAATATCACTCTTAAAATATAGGCATGAATCTCCTCCTATAGACTACTAGAATATGAGACTGAACCTTATTAATGATTATTTTCCTACACCACATTAGGTGTTTAATAAATGTTTACTGAGTGGATCATTGTTGAGTGTTATCTGGGCAGGAAATATCACTCATTCTAATGTTTGCAACTCATATCTCAGTAAAAATTAGTTTATCACAATCACTACCTCAAGAATGGTCCAAAGGCTTAAGACACTAGAATATAAACTCAATGAGAGTAAAGACTTGTCTTTCTAGTAAGCACATAGGACAGGGTCAGAGACAGCGTAGGGTCCCAGTAAATATTAGTTGAATGAATGACTCGGGAAGTAACTCTTCCTAGAGGAACAAAAAAGAAAAATCTAAAATACGAAAATATTGGAAGAGAGGCCTGATTAAATTATAGGTAGGCAGCCCCAGAGGAAGCCCTGGGAAGTGGGGGGGAATATAAGAGCACGGGGTGTCCGTGGGGGAGTAGGACAGGATCTAATGAGAAGAGCAACAGTTAAATAGCCACAGGATTCTTCATTGTGTATAAGAGTATTAATTTCTTTAAAAATTGCCCAGAATGGATTATTAGCTTCTTGCATGTGGAGGGCAGAAGAATGGAGATTCTACCTTCTAATGAGTAATTATATTTTGTCTGGAATACGATTCATGGAGTGTTATGTTAGATGATTCCCCATGACAGGTGTCCAAGTCTGAAGAAAACTGTGCATGGGACAACACTAAATGCACAGTGCAGGAAGTTGTATGACCCTTAATCCAATTCAGTGTTGGAAACTTCTCCTCTTTACCAAGAATATTACATCAATATATATCAATATTTTATCAATATGTACCAATATATATAATAGAATATTACATAAGATATCTATGCAGGGCAAGTAATGAAATGATGAGTATGCCTATTTTTCAAATGGCTAAATTGATATTAAAAACAAGCTCTACCCCGGTAAATAACACCATAAGTTAACATTATTTTGGTTATACACTCCCCTGCATACATACACAAACACACTGAGCACACACACATAAACTAAAACCATCCTTTTCTTGAGGAAGTCTGTTATCTTTTTCTCCGTTCTTATAGGCCTGAGACCTTTTTTATGGCTCCAGACCAAGAACTTTTCCAGGTTGCCACTGAGAGAAAAGATGTTAATTATCTACTTAGCACTTTCTTTTCAGGCTCTCAGTACTAACTGCTCTTCATTTCTCTGCCAAGATAATTCTTGGTCTATTATCAGAGCTCTGAAGTCCTTATGCTATCATTCTGACTCACAGCTGTGAATTACCCTGCTCAAAATACCAGGGAAGAAGGACAGTGCATACATAGTTAGGGTGTGCACTACATCTTTCTCTAGTTAAATATTAAGGAAACACTGAGGAGTAACAAGTGCATCGTTTCTCCTCATCATGAATTCTCTCATTCATCTGCAATATGATTCTTCCTATTAACAGGCTACTTACAAAATTGAGGATCTTGTGGTGCTTGAATTAGGAATAACAGGTAAATAGTTATTACAAAGTATTTTGACTGAAGAAGATCTGGTCCTGTTCACATGTGTAATTCGCACTAGAGACTGTTGAGGACACCATAGTCACCATGACTTTTTCTGTTCCCAAGAGAACTTACAAATGAAATAGGAGCATGCAAAAAATTTGGTAGTTTAGACTCAGGTTGAGGTGCAAATATCAGCATTTTAAAGTTGTAGTTAGTAAAAACATCATTCCATTTCTCTATAAGGCTTTATCTTAGGCTCCAATGCAGTAAGGCTAATAAAAAAAAAAAACAACTAAGAATTTCAAAGAAAGAAGAATCATAAAATAAATTTAAAAGAATGACAGTGCGATGCAGTGGAAGAGCACAGGACTAGGAGTTGAGAGATGAGGGTTTGAGTCTGATCCCTGCCATCCACCTTCAGATTAATGCCCAGTGACTACTCAGACACCTACATGCCTTAGGAGAGGAAATGAGGCTATTGTACATAATGATTTTGAAGGTGTCCTTTGCTTTTAAATTATATGGTTTTATAGATTTTCATTATATTGGCTTTTTCATTGAAGCTTGGTTCTTCATAAAAGAAGAGGTTTCTAAATTGCTTAATAATGTTAATTTCCTCACGTAGCTACAAGAACCCTTTTTGATTTCTGTATAGTTTTTCTTTTATCTTATCAAAATTTTCATGGGTCTTTTGAAAAATCAAATAAGAAATAATAAAAGGTGAAATTCTTGTATCCTACCAAGATTTTAAAAATTATATTACAAATGTTAAAATTTTTTAAATGACCAAAGCTTTAAGCTGTATCTTCTTTGTTGGCAATTGATTAACAAAATGTATTCTCATTTTTGTTCTCATTTAATGCTGTAAAAGTAGCTACAATAAGTAGAAATGCATTTCTTTCACTTTGGTATGGAGGGTAGCATAAAAAAGCTGTCTGTTAACAAATCAAAACTGTACTACAGAACTCTCAGGGCATAACTAGCCAACAGAGTTGACAAGACAATCATCAAGCTCGAGAGAACCCCAGATTTTTTGTTTTATTTTTAATGTCAGTGATTCATGTTCAGAAATTATTATAATGTGTTGGTCTGGTTCACATGAAAGAAAAATCACTGACATTTTTGTTGATAGATGATAAAATGTGGACTATTAATTCCAACACAGATATTAATTTCTAATGAAGAATATTACTTCCAACACAGATATTAATTCCCAATGAGCTAACAAAAGAAAATCTCATAGCAGTATGTGTTAAGCAAAGAATGGCTCCAGGAATACTTTCTAAGTAGATAACTCTGAATATTAGAAAAATCAGAAAAGCATTTAAAACTCTTTCTTAAAATATTATTGCATGTTGCCTCTGTGATCCATCAGACCATCCCAGAAATTTTACATCATAGAGACTGCCAATATCTTTTAGCTGTGAATTGTTGGCATTCATTAACTAAATGAATGGATTAATGGTAGAAAAACTGACTGACTAACTGACCAAAGACAGAATGACCCACTGGCAGACTGAATGATCAATTCACCTAAATGAATTATTTAATTTTACCAAAAATTTCAGATTTTCATTTTCATATGGAATTCATAGATACAAAATTACTACCATAATTCAAACCTGGTAATTTGCAACCCATATGCAAACAGATTGGGGAGCACAGGTACATTCTTTGTGAGGAAGAAAAAAAAAATCTCTTGACCTGTGCTAGTGCAGTTATTCATTCAGCAAATATTGACTGGCTGCCCACTAGGATAAGAGAATCAGGGTATGGATTCAGAGATGAAAAGTGCACAGTCCTTGCCTTCAAGCAGGTTTTCCAGCTATTTAGGTAATCATATGTGTGTTCACGTATAAAAAATAACTACAAAAAGGAAATACAAATAGTAACTTCTAAAACAGAGTTCTTCAGATATGCTATAGGATTCAGAAAGGTAGAGCAATGAGAATGGAGGTGCCATTTCATTGAGGTCTTTTTGAATGTGAAGGAAAGTTCAAGAAGAGTTCAATGAGTAGGAGAAGGAGTGTCAAGAAATAGGTACCTGGCCAGGGATGATGTTTAGTTAGCACGCCATGATTCAGCCAAAGAAGTTGTTAAAATATTGAGATACTTTCACACTAGGTGGTAACTGGCCTCTTCCCCCACCTTTCCTCAAGGTCTCCCGCCATCCTTACTGCATGGGCCCCTCTCATAGGATGTCTCACAATCAAACAACTAAACTTTTACTGCACAGCTGTGTCCCTAAGACACCGCTACAGCATGTGGTCTGTGCTTGTGCTTTATGGGATATTAAATATATTATATATCACCCTTAAACTAGACCATTTTTAAAAAAATGGCATGGTGTTTGGATTGTCTAGAGCCCAGGGGACTGTTGGAAAGGAGTCTTGAAATGTCATTATGTAAGACTTTAAATGCCAGGCCAAGAAGTTTGGATTTCATTAGACAAACAGTATTACGGGGGGTTGCAGGGTGAGGGAAAAGAAAACAGAAGGATCAGTAGGAGAAAACAATGTTTTAGGAAAATTAGTCTGGCAGTAGTGCATAGGATAGATTAGAAAGAGAAAGATGGGCATCAAATAGGACAGGGGCCATACTCTTTAAGTGCCTAGTATATATTAGATACTTTAATTTTTTTTCTTAATATTTGCTATTTTTATTATTCCTGCTATTATTAATATTTTTATATTGATACCTAATAGTTATATATATTTATGGGGTACATGTGATATTTTTGTGGGTAGTGAGTACAATGGTGCTTACCAGAGGCTGGGAAGGGAATTGGGGAGGCGAGAATGAAGAGAAGTTGGTTAATGTGTACAAAAATACTGTTAGGTAGAAATAAGTTCTAGCATTCCAAAGTACAGTAGGGTGACTATAATTAACAAGAATTCATAGTATATTTCAAAATAGGTAGAAGATACTCTGTAATCTTCATCACAACCTTGAGAGTTAAATAGTATCATATTACCCATATTGCAGAACAGAGAAAAGGAGAGACATTAAGACTCTTACCCAGATCACACAGCTAATATGTGGCAGAGCTGAGGTAATCTAGCTCCAGGGCCCATCTCCTGAAGTGCAGCACTGCACAGTTTCTCAATAGACAAAGTGGAAGATAGAAGACTTGAATTAGGAATTAGAATACTTAGAGAAAAGATTCACAGTATGACCACCTGTCAATGGATGTGTGTAAAGAAAAAAAAGAGAAATTAAAGATGTCTCCAAGCTTTTAAGATGGAAACAATGAAAAGTCTATCAACCACAAAACAAACGAAAGTCACAGGGAAAAACTAGTTTGTGAGTAGTAGATGATGACCTCAGTGCCAGTGCACCATTTAGATCCTGGAGAGAGAAACTGCTGCCCCAAAGACGGGACAGAGCTCCCTTCAGGAATAATCCACGAGGAGTGTTAGCAGAAGTCAGGGGAGTGTTGGCCATGCAGAGGTGACAATTCTAGGGAGACAGATGTAAAGATCTAGAGGCACAGTGAACAAAGCCAGTGAAAATGAATCTATCTTAAACTTGAATCTGCCTGTGATGCACAGGATTGATTGCAAGAAAAGTTAACTATTTAAAAATAAATATGCCCTGCTGTCTTTAAAATATTCATCTTATACTTCATGCTAATAAAGTCTTTAAACTTATGATATAATACAAAGTGAAAATGTAGGGCAAAATTATATGTAGTTATGATAAAAATTAGGAAAAAAGATTCATACTGGAAAAAAATAGAATGAAATATCCTCAAATACTATCAGCAGTTATGTGACTTGTTGCTCTTATGAGTACTGTCTTACTGTCTCTATTTGCCATGTTCTATGCAATATGATTATATAAATTATATAATAAAACAACTTATTAAAACATAAACTGTCACAACCCAGTATTGGTCAACATTAATATAATGGATTGTTCTACAGTACTGATTGTTATCTAATGTCTCTACTAATTTTTATGCTTGACCTATAAAAATTTGGACAGAATAAGATTCATAGCACTTGCTATTAATTATAGATACTTTATTGCAACTTGGATCCACCATTTATTTTCAGAAAATAGCAACAACCCCCAAATACATATATTTTCCACAGGAGAAATCAAGTCTTCATGAGTAATCATTATAATCTTTACTCTGGCTCTAAATATCCACCACTCCCACAGCTACCATGCATTCCAAATTTGGTGAAACTTTGCGTGGGAAGGGACCCATGCTGTCCAAGAAGTCAAGACTTTAATGAGTACTTCATTAAAAATAAGGAGCTGCCCCAGTTTGTAAGAAGCCTAATTCCCTGTAAATATCAAGGGTAGTTTTATCCATGTATTTTGATCTGCTTTACAAAAACAAGGATGATGAACTATATACATCAGAATTTGTTGATCTCAGTTTAGAGCCAGTTCATCTCTGTTCCCACAGGAGCAAAACTCAGTTAAATGTCAAAATAAAGAAAAGGTGTCTCTGAGCTTGCCCACCTCATAGTCACTTCAGGCCTCACAAACCTGTTTCCACATCCCATTTGACCTACTCTCACTTTCTTCTAATGTCCCACACCTAAAATTTACCCCTCCTTTCTCTTCTATCCTCTGTCAAAATTGGAAGAAAGCAATCAGATTAATTTGTATTAGGCTCTGAATGATAGGGGGTCCTTCCAGAAATATTTTCTTTCCCTTTTCTCCCTTTGAATTTTTTTCACTTAACTTCTTTATGTATGTAATGACATATACATAACTTTAAATAGATGCATAAGTATGCTCATATGGATTCCTCTCCCTCCCGCTTTTTTTCTTTTTTTTTTAATCCCTCCCTTTGGTTTTCCCATTTATATCTACATTCCTCACATATATCCATGTGTCTTCCTATCCAGGCATCCATGTTTTAACAATCAATGGGTTTTTCACTGTATTCATATAATCTCATACACATCTACACTAGCCAGTGCATGGGCACACATACACACATGGACTCACACAGTATATTCACACAGACATAATATATGCGTGTATATTTATACAGAGATTTTTTTATCACTACTTTACAAAAAAAATTATCATGTATATTTATACTTCTTGCTTTTCTCATTCAACAATGTCTTTTGGAAAGCACTCCAACTCATCTGGTATAGTCCTAATTTGTTCTTTTTAATAGTGATATATTACTTGATATGAATCTATCATAATTTATTCAGTGATTCTCCTCTTAATGGAACTTTATTTCCATATTTTCCCACAAAAACATAACAGTGAAATAGACATCCATTTACTTATATCTTTAGATGTAGCGCTTTTATTTCTGTGGGATAGGTTCTTATGAGTGTATTGCTTGCATGTATATATTTAGTTTTAATAGATACTGCCAGATTGCTTTCCAAAAAGGCTGTAAGTCTTCACATTTCCACCAGCATATATGAAAGTACCCTTTTCCCCAACTTCCCAGACAGCAATAGATGCTCTAGCTCTACTCTATTTCTGCCAGGCTCACGAGTGTGAAGTGATATATCACTTATTTTCAATTTGCCTTTCGCTAACTGCTAGTAAACTTGAGCATCTTTTCATATGCATGTTGGCCAAGTGCTATGAAAAAAAAGAAGCTTAATTTTTTTTTTCCTTTTAGAGACACTCTCCTTGTGTTTCTTTTTTTCCCCCCTTTTTTTTGTGGTAATGAGAACACTTAACATGAGATCTACCCTCTTAATAAATTTTTAAGTGCAAAATGTAATATTGTTAAGTGTAGGCATAATACTGTACAGCAGATCTCTAGGAAAAATTTGCATTGCATAACTGAAACCTTATACCTGTTGAACAGCAACTCCACATTTTCTCATCCTCCTTGTCCGTAGAAGCCACCATTCTACTCTTAGCTTCTATGAGTTTCACTACTTTAGATACCTCATAAAAGTGTACACGTGCAGTATTTGTCCCTCTATGGCTGTCTTATTTCACTTAGCATAATGGCCTCTAAGTTCATTCATATTGTCACATATGACAGGATTTCCTTCTTTGTTAAGGCTAAATAATATTTCACTGTATGCATATACCATACAATTTATTTATTCATCTGCCCATGAACATTTAGGTTGTTTCCATATCTTGGTATTGTGAGTAATGCTGTAATGAACATGGGAGTGTAGATATCTCTTCATGATCCTAATTTCAATACTTTTGGGTAAATGCTCAAAAGTAGGATTGATTAATAATATGGTAGTTCTATGAGGGGTTTATATCCAAAATATATAACAGAATTCCTATAACTCAACAGCAAAACAACAAATAACCTGATTAAAAATGGGTAAAGAACATGAATATACATTTCTCCAAAGAAGACATACAAATGGCCAACTGGCAAATGAAAAGATATTCAACAAAACTAACCATTATGAAACTGCAAATCAAAACTACAATGAGATATCACCTCATGCCTGTTAGGCTATTATCAAAAAAAAAAAAAAAACAGAAGAAAACAAGAGCTGGCAAAGATGTGGAAAATTGGAACCCTTGTATACTGTTGGTGGGACTATAAAATGGAGCAATTACTATTACAAATGGTATAGAGGTCTCCAAAAATTAAAAATAGGGCTTCTTAAAGTACACCTAAGAAGAAGCTTATTTTTCCCATCTATATGAGTAAAATGGAGTTCCATCTGGATATTCAAAACCAAGTCAGTCTGGAAAATATACTCAGCTATGTGCTAATTAGAGTCATTGAGAAATTCTATATTTCCAACCTGATGTCCAAGGGTTTGTCTTGGTAGGTTATGGACTAATATAGAAATAGAGCAAAGCACAAAGACTAAATTTCATGGGTGGAGTCAGCTGAATAGTCAGCACTGCCTTCAGATTTTTATATTTCAGCATGTGCTAAAGTGCACAAGACCATCTGCTCTGTGGCAAGACCAGGACACATCCCATGTGGTAATGAATTATAACTGAGAGAACACTGACATATTATAGCAACATGAAGGTTCATATGCATTCCCATAAGAGCCATAAGAAAAAGTGCACTCTAAATCAAGAAAAATATACAAAAGAGCCCATACAGAGTTCTAAGTGATGTCCACATATATATTCAGATAATTGGTTTTCTTAGTCAAGTTCCAATGTTGAATAATTCAGAGGAAAATATGTACATGACATTTAAATAATGCCATTTGATTTTCAATGGTAAGGATATATTTGAGGGCACTAGATTGAATTTATATTCAAAAGTGTCTTTGTTTCTGTTTTTTCTTTTCCTTTTTTTTTTTTTTTTCTTATTAGTCAAGGGGAGGGATGGAGTAAATATAAAAGCCTGGGAGTATTTTCTACTAAGAATATACTCAATGAAACTTTAAACTTGAAGTATTTCTCTAAAAGGTCTGAACAAGAAAGAAGGACTTCATCAGGTAGGTCATAAAGCCGCTAAACATTAGGAATCAGAGCTGTAATGATGCTCCAAATTAGCTTCCCTGAGGAGGGGACTCTGGCTGCTGCCTCTGTTAAGTGCTGTAATGTGTAGTGAGTAAAATGAATTATTCATGTAATACTTGAGTATACTCTGGGAATTTCTGAAGGACTCCAGGAGAAAAATATGATTTGTCTTTCAGGTGATGAGAAGAATCTGAATCCTGAATTCAAGCAAATAATACAATCCAAGAGCAGCTTACATTGATTTCACAACCTTTAGAATTTTCCCCCCTCAGTTAAAGCAGAGGAAATATAATTTAATCAATTGGGTAAAAACCTGTGCTGATTATGTGAACACTCTTCTGAATTCTCAGAGGTGGGACTTCCTTTCCTGATGCATGATATGAATTTCACTTGCCTTTACTAAGTACACAACTGCTGCTGTTTGTGTATATGAATTATTTCTCCTATAACAAGGCCATAATTACATTTGGGAGTTTAATTCAAATTAAGTATTAATAATAGAAGCAACATTTTTAATGTCATTAGAGTGTCATTGGGACTTAAAAGGTAAATTGTTGCAAAGCATCCTCCTTCTCCCTGCAACCTTCAGGTTCTAATCTCATCATTAAATTTTCTGTTAAAATATTTTCTAAGTTGTTACCAATGGAAAGGAGAGGACCCAAGTGAGATTCAATGGTCATTTACTTGAGATTGCTTAAAATCCTGTTGTTGTTGTTTTTAAAAAGATCACTCAACAGGTGTTTATTCACTTTTCTTTGGAAACTTGGTGGCACAAATGGTCTAGCGATGCTTTCAAAAAAGCAGGGATTTATTCAAGCTGCATTTCATGTACTTGAGTGTTAATTTGAAAAAGGTTAACTTGTAAAAAATTAAGATAATATGAACCCAGAATGATCTGACTTCAAAACATTATTCAATAATTTTTTTTTTTTTATTTCAGGATATTATGGGGGCACAAACGTTTTGGTTGCATGTTATGACTTTGCCGCCCCCAAACCATGATTTGAGGCATGCCCTTTCCCCCCTACAACACTCACCATGTACATTAGTTGTGAGTTTACCCACTCCCAACCCCTAAAGAATATTACTACAGTGTGAGCACCTTAGTGTTGATCAGTTAGTGCCAATTTGATGGTGAGTACATGTGGTGTTTATTCTTCCATTCTTGTGATACCTTGCTTTGGAGGAGGGGCTCAAGCTCTATCCAGGAAAATATAAGAGGTGCTAGATCACCATCATTTGTTATAATTGAGTAGTATTCCATTGTATACATATACCATTACATATACCATATTTTATTAATCCTCTCATGGATTGACAGGCACTTGGGTTGTTTCCACATCCTTGCTATAGTGAATTGTGCTGCCATAAACATTCGGGTGCAGATGGCTTTATTATAGAACGTAATGTTTTTTAAACCTTTAGGACTCAAGTGCCTCAGTGAATGGAAGAGTATTAGGAATGCCTCCCTTTCTCTCTTTGGGATGGCAAAGGATTAATGAATATACATTAAGACACACAATCTCTCAAGCTTGTGAAGACCCAGACAATGGGAAGGTCCCATACTGCCCTTCTTGCCCATTGATCCCTGATTTCTCCTTTTCCTTTGTGTAACTAAATCCTAGACCAACCTCTAGGCTGTTAAAGGCAGAGCCATCCTCTATATCATGCTGCACAGCTTACTGAAGAGAGAAAGACAAAGTTCTAGAATAAAGCCTTTCCTGAGACTTTGCCATCTGCCAAAAAAATTGGAGCCCCTCAAAGTAGGAGGTAGCATCAGACCAGTAGATGGTTGACCAGCTCTTGGAGGCTGACCAAGCCCTACCCTGAACATTCCTAGTTGTCCCATGCTGAGAAGTAGACCTATTGCCCACTTCCCATCCCAACGTGACCTCAAAGTGAACAGAGCCATCCCTGGAGACAAGATGAAAAAAGAGGAAGAAAAGGGGCACAAGATGTCTGGGTTTGATGGCACTGAGACTTGAGCACTAGCCCCACCTCTGTTTCTACACAAAGTCCCTGGATCTGTGTTGGTCTTGCTTAGTTTGTGTCCACCCACGTGATGGGAAGTTAACCCTTTTTCCACTCTAATTTTGCCTCTAAAGATTTTAGTCTTTTGGCAAAGGTCTAGAAACTCTAATAAAATATAAATACCATTAAAAAGAATAACTCCATATTTGTACTGTGAGGTTTATACTTTTCTAGCAAAGTATAAACCCTCTGAGGGCAAGAAGCATGTCCATTTCTGTTCATTCTATAAATCCAGTGGCTAACACAGCACCTGGCACAGAGCAGTTGTTTAATAAACATATCAAACCCTAGAGGTTCTCAAACTTTAGTGGGTATCAGAATCATATGAAGGTCTTGTTATACCACAGATTGCTGAGTCCCACCCTCAGTGGGATGCATAGGTCTCTGGTGGGAGCTAAGAATTTGCATTTCTAATAAGCTCCCTGGTGGTGCTAATGATGCTGGTCCAGAGACCACATTTGGAGAATCACTGTTAAGCCACATGAAATTACCATCTTTCATGGTGCAAAATGGCCAAATATTAGCAATTTCATATGATTGACTCTCATGTTTATAAATTAATATTTATGAATGAATGGTTAAATACAATGTAGGCATTTATATTCTTTCTTGAACTTACTTCAAGTGTACATGGCAGACTAGAGAGCATGGGCTCAGAAGCCAGACAGACCTACATTTAAATTCTTACTCTGACACTTAGTAGGTATGAAGCCCCAGGTAAATAACTTATCTTCCTGGAGCCTCAGTTTTCTCACCTCTAAAATGGGGGAGATGGACTTGATGGGAGGAACTAATAAAATAATGGATGAAAAATCTGCCTTGTACCTGGCATGTGCAGATAATCAATAAAGAGTAACCATCGGGCCGGGCGCGGTGGCTCACGCCTGTAATCCTAGCACTCTGGGAGGCCGAGGTGGGCGGATCGTTTGAGCTCAGGAGTTCGAAACCAGCCTGAGCAAGAGCGAGACCCCATCTCTACTAAAAATAGAAAGAAATTATATGGACAGCTAAAAATATATATAGAAAAAATTAGCCGGGCATGGTGGTGCATGCCTGTAGTCCCAGCTACTTGGGAGGCTGAGACAAGAGGATCGCTTGAGCTCAGGAGTTTGAGGTTGCTGTGAGCTAGGCTGACGCCACGGCACTCACTCTAGCCTGGGCAACAGAGTGAGACTCTGTCTCAAAAAAAAAAAAAAAAAAAAAAGAGTAACCATCATCATTATTATCAATTTTACCATTATTATTATCATTTTCACATTGTGCTACACTCTAGAGATTAGAATAACTTGTGTTATTCTGCATATTTTCTCTGTTAAAGAAGTAAACTAGAATTGGGAAAGGCTGCATGAGGGTTGTTTCAGAGGAGTGATGTCTCTTCCTGCTGAGGAAGATGTTCTTGTTACAGCATGCAACACCTGCCTTAGTTCCAACAGTGTTCTTGGAGGATCGCACATTCCAATCAAACAATAGTGAAATTCAACAAATTCAACGTAAAGTTGTTGAAATGAAAGGAGCGCAAGTGTCAGAAAACCTAACCAACTTCAAACTCCTCAATATTTAGGACATTTGGATCAAGTTACTTAACTC
Source organism: Eulemur rufifrons (assembly GCF_041146395.1). Classification (NCBI taxonomy): domain Eukaryota; kingdom Metazoa; phylum Chordata; class Mammalia; order Primates; family Lemuridae; genus Eulemur; species Eulemur rufifrons. The sequence continues at coordinate 56,420,504 of NC_090997.1, read as the reverse complement.
TCTAAGCCCCTATTTCTTCGCCTGTGAAAGGGGATTAACCATACCTACTTCTTAGGCTTATTATAGGAATTAATAAATATTTTGTGTACAAATTCATATAAAATGCAAAGCACTACACAACTATTATTTAATTGTGTAGTGAAATACTTCCAGTTTCAACTGATTGAGGGTCTGTAAAATATAGCTACTGTAGCTGTAGAGAATCTCTAATTACCTCAGGACCTCAACCGTCTTTGTATGTTACCAAAAGGTTCAAGTACCTCCAACCCTTCCTCTTTGCACATTTCTGCATGAGCTTTTAGTTATCAAATAAAGCTACTGACCACACAAACAGAGAAAGAGGTGCACTGAGAAAAGGATGGTTACAGGTAGAAAGAAGTGGAAGTGGGTCCTGCAAAGGTGAATGGGTGATGGGAATAGGTCCTGCATCTGCACGGAGAATAGATCATGTGATAAAACAAAGAGAAAAAAAAAAGTGAGTAAAGCCAGCTTGATGCCTAGGTTAAGAGAAAAGAAAAAAGAGAAGACATCGTAGTCCACTTCAGGGAAGGAATGAGTCAGAGAAACGTAGGAGGCAGAACAATGTAAGATGTATAAGAGGCTTTCTTCTTTCCTATCTTGGGCACAGATAGTTAAGATTCACCTCTACTCTTAAAGGCCAGGGAAGTCATGTAGACATGATGATATTAAAAATAGCATGCTCAATAAATTCCAGGAAAGATTTTAAATACCCTTAGCATGTCAGGGTGACTCTGTTACTGGGGCTCTCATATAAATGAGAGAAAATTGAAAATAACATGGGTTTGGGGGCTCATTTTCTTTTAGATTTTATACATATCATTTTTCCAGATGCTGTTTAGAATCGCTATTTCTCATTTAATTTATGTTGAAGGAACCAACTCTTCTTTTATGAGAATTTAGGCAAAGAGGACCAAACAGAGTAATTGATGAAAGGGGTTTAGCAGAAGGAACAAAGTGGTCTCCTTTCCTACCTTCCTTCCCCTTCCCATCTCCCACCCTCATGGAAAGCCCCAAACACCCCCATCACACTGTCTTGGAAAGATCAAGTGGACAGATGCCTTTGTGAGCAACCAACATGAAGAAAGGAAATGAGGAAACAAGAGACAATCACTTGCAAAGCTTAGTGTCTTAGACTTCTGTAGAGTAGTATTTTGTCTCATGGATATTTGAATCTAAGATTTCATAAATGTCAGTGGAAAAACTATCTTCACCCCACCCCTCCATGTGTAATCTAGCACCAGTCCATAAAAGCACTATTAAACTCTGCACAGACCACTTTATAAAAGTGGGCCCTTTTATCTGCTGCCAGAAAGCAACAAAAGAACTCCTGTATGTCTGTAGAGATTCTAGGATTATGTTAGGGTGGATAATAGAAAGACAAACACTTGCTAAAATACTGTCTGTTACTCCCAGAATCACTGTACTAATACCAAAGCCAACCGGCACAGAAAAGCCTTAACACACTATGCAATTCAGCTGCAATTCATCACCGCCACTATAATTACAGGTGCCTGCCTGCCTTCCTCCTCTCAGATCTGTGGATAAAAGCCTAGGGATGAATTTGTATCTCAGCTGCACAGAAGCTGAAGCTAGTAGTCAATAAACACATACAACTCAGCATTTGACTGACAGGCTCTTGTAGAATATAGAGTTAACCTATTGTTCAACAGCTCTTCCACACCCAGCTTTTCAGAATAACAAAAAAGAAAGGGACGGTTTTCAATGCTTACTAAATGCACAGAGTTTATTTCATTTAATATCAACAATAATCATTCAGGTGAGGTGTTATTATCCTCATTTCTCAAATAAGAAAAGTAAGACTCAAAAGTTGAGTAAGTTGCCTAAGGTTACACATCTTGGAAATGGCAGAATTGCCTCTGGAATCTCAATCTTTCTGACCACATTTTCCATGCCCTGTCCAGATCAGTCATATGGCTACTGGAAATAGGTCATTAGCAACTGGCTGTGGTTCCCATAATTTGGAATAACCTTTTAAAGGCTGAAACATGGCAATATTTAAAGGAGAATTCTATACCTCCATCCTTTTAGGGGGAAGTAAAATGACTAAGATTTAGGATTTCATTGTGGTTATATCCATGTGTAGGTAAATCAGAAAATATGAACTTACAGGCAACATAAAACGGTTAAGAAGAATGCATCAGGGTAACTAGAGAATGTTTAGGAGGCCACAGAGTGGCAACTCATAGAATCTCTGTCTTATTAAAATGGGACTGAAAACTTTTATGTTGAGGTTATATAGGCTCTATTATGAAGATGAGGATGGTGCCCACAAGCCATATGGAAATTCACCTTCTCACACAAGTGTAAGTCATCTTCAGGTATTTTTGCTACACTAAAATTGAAGCTACTTCCTTCCTTCTCTCTGAGTTGGCCAAGAAGCACCTCCTTCCAATGATGTAGGCTTCTCCCAAATGTAGAACCCAGGATAATCACTTTCAATTTCCTGCTTCATAGATGACAGCATTAGTCTGTTTCAAAGACTCTAGCCATACATTTTCATACCAGGTTATTAGGGACTTATGAAGACAATGTGTACAATTTTAAAAAATATGATCTAAAATGAAAATAACAAATAAATCTACCATTTTAAAGAACATCCCTTAAAGAAAAAAATGCATAAACTCACCTAGTAACAAACCCTTAGGAATTATCCATTTCAAAATGTTAATTGTTATGTGGAAGTAGCTTTTGAAGTTCAATTTAATTTCCTGAAAGCCCCAAACAATTTCATTTCCCTACAGAAAATAATTAAGCATCAGGGATGATAATATGATTAGCAAGTAAGACACCTGGAATTTGCTTAGCAAGTCAGAAAGCAAAGAGGAGTCTGCTGTGAAAACTGCTGCTGCTCCTCCCCTGGCCCCACCTCAAACCCAGGAGCCACCCTAGGACACAAGCAGTGAGGGGCACGCCATGCTCCAAAGCCACAGCCCAGCACACATTTCAGAATTTCACAATTGTTCTTGCCTCTAAAAGAGATCATCCCTAGCTTACAACTGTGGAGAACTCTACAGATGTCTACGTGTCACCCTGTATGTCCCCATTTCTTTCCCTGTTCTCCACAGATCACAAGGGTCCTGGTTGATTGGCCCTTTGTGTTCCTAAAGGGCACCTCATTGTCCTAAAAGATATCACAGGACTTCTTGCGGGGGGCGGGGGGTGGGGGGGTCCAACCACCCTTGTGAGAACAGCATAAGATCTGGAAGCATCAGATCTAAATAAGCCTGAACCAATTACAGAATCAAGTACTTTGTAAGGCAAAATTAATTAAATTATTGACTGACTGATTGATTATGCTAACACTCTTTAGGTACTTATGTGCCAGGCACTTTACTGAGTGCTTTATGTGTATTATCTCTTTTAATCCCAAGAATACCTTTGTAAGGTCAATAATATTACCATTCTCATTTTACAGACAAGGAAACTAAAACTTAGGAAGATTCAGCCCCATATTCCTATCATATTGCTCAAAAGCAGCAGAGCCAGGTTCAAACTCAGGTATGTTTGACTTCAAAACCTAAGCTCAAGACCTGACAATAAAGAGACTGGTTAATAAATGATAAGTGTCTATATAATGAAAAGTCAGGCACTGTTAAAAATAGTCACAGAAAACTAATGGCAGAAAAATGTTCACAATAAAGTGTTAAATAAAAAGATTTAAAAAACATAATCAAGAATAGATATAAAAATATTAATTATGTGAGATGCCAAGTGATATATTTTCATTATAACTTTCTACATATTTTCCATTTTCCACAATAATCATGTTATTTTTACCATCAACCAAAATATTTTTGTTTTAATTTTAAAAGTAGTTAACAGAAACAAAGTAATAACAGTGGTTATGGCTGAATGATATAATTATAGGAGGTTTTATTTTCACTTTTATACTTCATACTTTCCAAATGTGCTACAAGGAATTACACACACACACACACACACATAAGCACACACAGAGTTTAAAATTTTAGAGTTCCTTCCTGTAGTGTTAAATTGGCAGAGACAACCAGTGGTCCTTCAATATACATTCTCCATTTCTTCTATAAAAATAGACCCTTATATATTCAGCTGGGCATATTTCCTATAATAGGGACTCAGTTCCTAGCTTCCTGTGCACCTAGGTGTAGCCATGTGACTAAGTTCCTCTCAATGGGATGTGAGGTCAAATGAAATGTGCAATATTTAGGAGCTGTCCATCTTGCTGTTGGGAAGGTGGATGAGATCACTACAGCTCCATTTTACATCAGGAGAAAGGAGGCACCTTAAGGATGCCAGAATAGAGAGCTGGAAGCAGCATGGACCCCAGTAGGTCACAGATCTACCATACCATCCCTGAACTTCCCAAATCTGGAGAAAGACGTAAGAAGTGAACACCTAGCTTGTGTTTGTTTTTATTTTGGGGAGTGGAGGGTATCCATGATATGTCACTGAATCTACACCCTGACAAATAGAGTAAAAAAAAATTTAGCTTTCTTTAAAAATAATTAATATATAACATCTAATATATATTAATAATATCTATATTATATATAAAATACAAAAGAAATACATTAATGGCATAACTATGATTTGCTACTAGAGGCCCAGGTGAGGACTTCTGGTGCTGGGCAGTGGGAGAGAAGGACCGCAAACAAACCAGTCATTCTAATCTGGTATCATGAAGTTCTCAGTGGATTACAAATCTGAGAAAAAACGCAAACAACAAGCTTTAGAAATCCTTTATTGTACAAGCAGCTAGATGCCTCTCTTTGTGTTAGTATAATTGTTTACATATTATTGTGTGTACTTGTCACATTTTTTGGCAATTTTTTTAATGTGTCTCTCTATACCTACAGAGTATGATTCCCTGGTGCAGAAACCAGTTCTTTTTATTTTGAAATTCTTAGTGTCCTAGTGCTCAGTCCAGTGTCTGGCACGTGGTAAGCAGTTGAACATTTGTTAAATGAATGACTTAAAGAATAAGTGAATGATCAAATAACAAATTGGATTATTGGTTGCTTGTACAAACACAGACATGAAAATATTATAGATGTATGTATATTATGGTATAAAATATAAATATCAGAGAATAATCTCCAAGTATAAATGTATATTGACATATCAACTAAATATAAATTCTTTAAGACTGGTGAGATAATTCTTCAATTCTAAGAAAGAATTAAAACGAAATATTGAAACATAACCTATAGAATCGAATTAATACATATACATCTTAATGCCCCTCAGAAAAAAGAATCAGGGTATCATTAGGAGTCCTTATATAATGTATTTCTAAAAATAATCAACCATATTTCTGGGAAATTTTTAGATTTACTGAAAGCTTTAATTATATCTTGCTTTCCAATTACTTTGTTATGCCAATCATTGAAGAACCAGATAAGATACCAATGCTGAATAAATACTTGGTGAACTGAATGGCAATTTAAATTGAAAATGGAAGTGAAATTGAAATAGTTGACAGGAAGCTTTCAGTATCCTCCTTCACAACCCTAACATAAAGTATCACTTTATTTTCTGGTAAATAAATTTAGCTTTATTTGCCAGAGAGAAAGAGAGAGAATTATTTATACTAAGTAAGGATTATTCTTATTAATATGTAGCTATGTTTTTATATTCAAGTTTAGTGGCCTTATAATATATATAGTACAGAAGAACGATAAACAAATTTGAAGGTTAAAATTCTCTCCATAGTTGACTTACAAAATATGGTACTTTGAAATCTTAGTTAAGATTATATCTTAGTTATTTTTAAAATGCTGATATAGGAAATATGGAGCTAGGAATGCTAGCTAATATGCTGCTAGCTAAATATGCTGCTAGGAAATAAAATGTGTATAAAATTAAAAGAACTTTGGTAAATTAATTTCCATTAACATTTATTTGTGGCTACTAAGTTGTGTAAAATAAGAGATTCTTAAGTAAAGATAATAAATGAATATCCTTGAATAAATGTAAATTTATTAATTATGAGTCTCTGCTGTGAATACTTTTTCACATCCTACATATTTATACAAATTTATCCTACACGAATAGAAAGGTCAAAGGTATAGCAATTCTAGAACTATATTGGATGAATATATATGAATGAAACCTACTGTGAAATTTATAGCCTGTGGAAGGATTTTTCATAGTTTGTCTTCCAGGGAACTGCACACCACTGATACGTTTTCTTGAAACTGCATATTTACATGCTCTCAATTGCTAAATCCCTTATGAACCATTTATTCTTAAAAGAATTGAAAATTTTAGACACATTGCTAAATATAGTTGAGAACAAATAGGAAAACTTCTAAGAAAAATAAAGTTAATCTGATGATTTTCTTCAATATTTATAATATTTATCTTAAAATTACCATTAGCATGTGATTATGAAGACTATAACACTTTGGAATCAATCTATAATCATGCCACTTTTAAATTATTCTGTCACTAAGATGTCTCCTATACATAATTCTGTATCCAGATGGCAAGTTTAATTATAGGAATATACTTAATAACCTTGTGTGTTTCACCTAGTAGGCAATCAATATGGAAAACACCAAGACATCGATAATTTGGACAGATAAAAACATTATTTTTAATATCAAAGCAGTATATACAATTATTGACAATATCCCCCTGAAACAAATATATAAGAGCATCCCGGTTTAATTCCAAATGTAGTGTGCGTATTTCATCTCTTGGCACCATGATATAACAACGGTCCAGAGAGTATAATCAGAGCAACAGGGAGGTGGATGAGAGCAGTCATGGTACTGTCCAAGAGGTTTCTAATGAATACCACCTAGGCTGGACACTATTTCCAGCTGAGGTTCTGAGCCATTCATGGCAACTGAATAGTTGAAGTCCTCTCAGTTAGAGCAAATGTCTGCTGAAATTTTTGTCTGATTAAGTGTGGGAAAACAAAATTTTAAAATAATCTATTAGGAGCTTCTTTAGTGGGAAATTGAGGGAAAAGGGTCCCACAACCATATATCATCTTAGACATTATTTATAGAACAACACCTGTTTAAGATCCCCTTGGGCCACAGGGTTGGTTATGTGAATATGAAGATTCTAAATGATTAGGTTTTAAAGAATCAGCCCTTTGGTGGTGTGCTGAGAGCCCAACACTGTGTGTTCTGTGAGGAAGGACAAAATATCCAAGCCCCAAACATTACCTACAAAACTTACTCATTGTTTTACATAGTCTAGTCATGATTATCAACTGCCAATTCAGAAAGCTAATGTACCTGCCTATTATAAATAAAAGAATCATAAATTTAAAGATCAAAAATCTCCCTAGGATTATCTAGTTCAGTGATTCATTCTCAACCTGCCTGTGGGTTTTGTTTTGTTTCTTTGAAGTACAGCTACTTAGGAGTTTTCTAAAAAAGTAAAGGGACTAACAACGACCCCCATAAAACTATGCAGTTGTGCATGTGTAACGTGTTAAACTAAACACTTGTAATATGTTAAACTGCAGAATCTCCAGGCTTGGAGACTGGGCATTTAAATTATTTAATGCCTCTTCCCCTTGATACCGCAATAAAGTTTCAGAGCCATTGATCTGATCAAATTCTCTCGTCAATGTTTGAATTGATTCTATAGCATGCCTATCTAAAACATACCATTTGGAAGAGGCAAAAAATTGATTTAGATTTTAAAAGATAGTTGATAAATGGAACAGCAAAATACAGAGAAATGGTTCTAAGAGAACGAGTTAAAGATGAGTGACTGGAACATCACCCCTAATCTCCAGAAAGTCTTTCTGAGGGATTAATGCAGAATTCTCGGGGGAAAATGACTGATTGGGATACTTGCCTGGCATTTACCCACTGGAGACAAGAACTCAAAATATTCTTCCCATGCTCCAACATCAGTTCTGCCATGATGTGCAGGCTCCAAGAAACACAAAAACTAGATTTAAGCTTAAGATAGGAGAGTAGGAGAGTGTTTTTCAACCGGCATTTCATCCATTTCCTCTCTCCATCTCACCCTTGAAAGTTGCATATTACTGATCCAAAACCTAAATATCTTCAAAGCCAGACAATTTTTCTAATAAACTTAACATTTTGAAGTTTTAAAATAATTTTTACATTTTCCAATTATAAAATTGTATTATCAGTTAAATATACCTTTTCAAATGGTCCCCTGGATTCTCTGATGTGGTACCATTGGTTGGGAGGTGTGGGGGTCCTCATTCAAAAGGACAAAAGTCAGCTTAGAGGAGGCCTTAGGAAAGAATGGTGAGGTTAGTGGTCTAGGGGTGGGACCAAAAGCAGTTCTACCTTAAAGAGTAAGCCCCAGAAAGACTGCCTGCAGCAGCTCCTTGATGAAGTAGCCAATATAATCACAGAGAGGTCCCACGTATCTATTTCAAACAATTGTAGTAAATCTAAGTGTTTGTGAAACTTTCCTGAATCAACACAATGGATCAAATGCAGTCACTATGTGTCTGCAAACTTTGAATAACAACTAAAAGTTTACCATAGGCAGCTGGATATTATATAAAATCAGGCACTTTTTTTCAGAAAATGTTTGTGTATATAAACTATAACTATGAACTTGTGAAAAAGTGAAGAATCTTAAACCACAAGATCTTGCATGATTTCTTTGCTTATTTTTGTTTTTAGTTTTGGTTTGTTTTTTTACTTACATTCTAAATATTTGAGAACACCAATTAAAGTCATGATGTTTAAAGAAGAAAAAGAAATTATGGACTTGCTCTTCCATCAAACTACAAAATCAGAAGTTTCTTCTATTAGTCAATGGGTCCTATATTATAACCTATTTGTAATAGCTTAAAGTATATTTCAAGGAAGACTATTAAAAAATAATCTAGAAAAGCAGACTTTCTTAAATGCTTATGCACAGTTTAATAAGTTGGGAAAAATGTTTATGAGGGACAATAAATATTACTTTATTCCACACATACACAATAAACAATTATACTTTCAGTGCCAAAGGACCTTTTCTGCCAATAAACTCAGGGCTCTATACATTTTCCTATTATTTCCAACATTAGCCTTGAAAGTTAAACAGATGACAAGTAATACACATTCTTAAGAAAGGGAACTCAAGGCCCAGTGAGATTTAATTATTTTTTTCTAAGTTATGAGCACTAGATAACAAAGTCAAGAGGAAAATTCATGATTGAGAACTAACCAATGAGCACACAGGTGCACAAAGGGAAGTAACATTCAGTGGAAATCAACCAGGAGGAAGGGAGGGGGGAACCTACATAATGGCTACTATGAACACTATTTGGGTGATGGGTACACCTATAGCCGGGACTCCAATATTACAAAAGTGATCTATGTAACCTGAAACATTTGTACCCCCTTAATATTTTCAAATAAAAAACAATTTCATGATTGAAATAACTAAATTTGGGGATTAGGGTCCTGACTTCATGTAGAATTAGAAAATATTGGCCGGGCGCGGTGGCTCACGCCTGTAATCCTAGCACTCTGGGAGGCCGAGGTGGACGGATCGTTTGAGCTCAGGAGTTCGAGACCAGCCTGAGCAAGAGCGAGACCCCATCTCTACTAAAAATAGAAAGAAATTATATGGACAGCTAAAAAATATATATATAGAAAAAAATTAGCCGGGCATGGTGGTGCATGTCTGTAGTCCCAGCTACTCGGGAGGCTGAGACAGGAGGATCGCTTGAGCTCAGGAGTTTGAGGTTGCTGTGAGCTAGGCCGACGCCACGGCACTCACTCTAGCCTGGGCAACAGAGTGAGACTCTGTCTCAAAAAAAAAAAAAAAAAAAAAAAAGAAAATATTACTAACAATGAATCTATTCTACTAAAATTATTTTTATTTTAATTCAATTTAATTTTTAATTCTAATTAAAAAGAATTTTATTATATATAACATATAATTATGCATTCACAGTCATGAGTTTATGATGGGATATGTTTTGAGAAATGTGTCATTGGGCCATTTAATTGTATACATCATAGGGTATACTTACCCAAAGCTAAATGGTCTAGCCTACTATATACCTAGGCTGTATATTATACCCTATTGCTCCTAGGATACAAACTTGTACAGCATGTTACTGTACCATAGGCAATTGCAACCTAATGATAAGTATTTGTGTATCTAAACATATCTAAACATAGAAAAGGTACAGTAAAAATATGGTATTATAATCCTATGGGACCACTGTCATATAGTCATATATGCATTTTGTCACTGACTAAATAATTGTTATTCAGTGCATGACTATAATGATATGTATAATTATTAATTCCATATATATAAACTCCATATATATGTATACACATGTAAAATTTTCAGGTAATAGAGATCTCTTAGAACTAAACATAAGACATTGAGAATTCATTAGAGGCAATTTATTATATCCCTTAAAGAAGCAAAGAGTACTTTTAAATTGTTCTGCAATGCATTTTCCTTAAGATTAACTGGTAACTTATTCTCGCCTAATCATTTGATCTGGCCATGTGTTCAGAAGACATCCCTTTATCTCCTTTCAGAATTTTGCTTAGGAAGTATCTGTGTGATGGTTAATTTTGTGTGTCAACTTGATCAGGCCATGGGGTGTGCAGACATTTGGTTAAACATTCTGAGTGTGTCTGTGGGAGTGTTTCTGGATGAGCTTAGCCTTTGAATCAGTAAGACTGAGTCGAGCAGATTGTTCTCCCTAATGCGAGTGGGCTTCATCCCACTAGTTGAAGGCTTGAATAGAAAAAATAGGCTTATTCCCCAAAGAGAAAAAGGGAATCCCTTCCTGTCTGACTACCTTCAAGCTGGGGCATTTTGTTTGTTTGTTTTTATTTTTGTTTTCTTGCCTTTGAACTCAAACTGAAACATTGACTATTCCTGGGCCTCAAACCTGACAGTCTACAGCCTGGAACTATACCACTGGGGATCCGTAGTTTGCCCACTGAATATCTTAGGACTTCTTAGCCTCCGTACTTGTGTGAGCCAATTCCTTACAATAAATATCCACATTCACCACCACCCCTCTCTTTCTTCTACTCGTGTGTGTGAGTGTGTGTGTGTGTATGTGTGTGCTTTGTTTCTTTGGAGAACTTTTTTGGAGAATTTTGACTAATAATCTGCGATCCCAGATCAAGAACTTTTTGAAGGTTTCAATGGTCAAGGACAAGGATGTGTCCTCTGCTTTCATTTTAGTAAGACAGAAAAAGAAGAGCCACTTATTCTTCATAACATGGAAGCAACAGATGCAAAATCACATGACTGCTCATTGCAGACCAAGTCAAGCTCACCCTCTACTTTCAATGGCTTTCCAGGGGCTACACACAGGAGCCCACATCCAGTAACCTAAATGTTAAAGCTCTGAAAAATCAAGGCCTTATCTATGCCCTGACAGGCTAGTCTGTTATCTATACCAAAACTCAACTTCTTAATCATGCCTAAATTCCTTTTCTTGTGTTGAATCTTCCTCCAGTGATACATTCCCCGCCCCTGCCCTTTTCTTTCTCACAATTTTTTCAGGCCCCAATCAGAATCCTATGTCTTCTATAAAAATTCAAACCCACAATAATCCCCTTTAAATAACTATTACATATGTTTTCTGTACCACTGTGGTCCCCAACCCCTCAGCTGTGGACCAGTTCTGGTCTGTGGCCTGTTAGGAACTAGGCCACACAGCAGTAGGTCAGTAGCAAGCAGCCAATCAAATGAAGCTTCATCTGTATTTACAGCCGCTCCCCATCACTTGCATCCCCTCCTGAGCTCCGCCTCCTGTCAGATCAGCATAAAGCAGTGGCATTACATTCTGCATTATGGTAAGTTGTATAATTATTTCATTATATATTACAGTGTAAGAATAGTAGAAATAAAGTACACAGTAAGTGTAATACACTTGAGTCATCCTGAAACCATTCCCCCACCCCCTCACCCCCACCTTCACCCCTGTCCATGGAAAAATTGTCTTCCATGAAACCAGTCCCTGATGCCAAAAAGGATAGGGACTGATGCTGTAGCATACAATTGGTACTTTAATATGTATGTATCTTTTCTCTTTAATTAGATTACAAACTCCTTAAGGCCAGAAGCTGGATCTTCGAATTCTATTTTCCAAATGCCTGACACACTATGTACGCAATTAATACTGTTGAATGAATTGATGTGGTGAAAGCTTTGGGCACTGGGAAAGGAAGGGAACAAACAAGTATGGGAGAGCTACAGAATAAGGAAGAAAAAAAGAGAGAAATAAAAGGGTGATAACCTATGAGATAATGCTCTATGAAAGGAAAGGTGGAGGAACAAATTGGACAAATGTCTAGGGAAGCTGACATAACTCTTTCTAAAATTGAGGCAAAGCACAGGAAGTCAGAGGCTACACTGAAAAAACAGCATAATTCCTGGGAAAACATCCCTAGATTGGCAGTCAGGTTATTCATGTTTTGGTATAAAATCTGATACCCCTTATGGCTAGGCATGGTGGCTCACATCTATAATCTCAGCAGTTTGAGAGGCTGAGGTGACAGTATCACTTGAGGCCAGTAGTTCAAGACCAGCCTGGGCAACATAGTGAGACACTGTCTCTACAAAAAGTAAATAAATAAACTAGCCAGGCATGGTGACACACACCTCTCGTCCCAGCTACTTGGGAGGTTGAGGCAGGAGGATCACTGGAGCCTGAGACTTGGAGGTTGCAGTGAGCTATGATCACACTACTGCACTCCAGCCTGGGTAACAGAGTGAAACCTTATCTCTAAAAAAATAAATAAATAATACAAAATTTAAAAATTAAAAAAAATCTCACACTAACTAGTTTTGACATAGAACGAGCTATTTAACTACCCTTGTAAATTCATCTTTTAAACTTGGGATAGTAAACTTGATGATCTCTAAATTCCCCTTTTCTTCAGATAATTTAGGAATCTATAGTTTTCATTGATTATGAGAGAATGCCCATTTCATTTCTTCTGGTGAAGAAGGGATCAGAATCCACTAAAAGGGCCGGGTGTGGTGGCTCACACCTGTAATCCTAGCATTCTGGGAGGCCGAGGTGGGTGGATCGCTCAAGGTCAGGAGTTCAAGACCAGCCTGAGCAAGAGTGAGACCCCGTCTCTACTAAAAATAGAAAGAAATTATCTGGCCAACTAAAATATATATAGAAAAAAATTAGCCGGGCATGGTGGCACACGCCTGTCGTCCCAGCTACTCGGGAGGCTGAGGCAGTAGGATTGCTTAAGCCCAAGAGTTTGAGGTTGCTGTGAGCTAGGCTGACGCCATGGTACTCACTCTAGCCTGGGCAACAAAACGAGACTCTGTCTCAAAAAAAAAAAAAAAAAAAAAAAGAATCCACTAAAAGCTATGATAAATAGAATGCAGGAAGCTTCAGTAAGCAAAAAGAAAGGCAGGATTAAATAGACAACAATATTTGCTTTGTTCGTTGATCAAGTTAGCTCAGCAATATTCTCATTTTGATAGGTCCAAAACTTCGGATGAGCCTGAGCTGGAGCTAGAAATGAGAGTTAGAGGCAACACCTTCCAAATACTCGCTTTAGTTCAATGATGGAAAAATAGATGATTGATTTAAAAGAAGAGGAAAATCATTAACAATCATTTTGATTAAAAGGAAATATGTCAATATAAGAATATCATTGGCATCTTATTTAAAATAATCACATATGCTCAAAAATTTGGATTAATACAAGAAAAAAGATCAATTTACAAAGCATTCAGATATCTGGCATTAAATCTAGAAAAGACTGTATCAAATGTCATTTAAGTTTTCTCTTCTCTCAGCCTCCCCTACACATCAGTGCTAATCACTCAGCACTCCCTTAGGCACCCAGTATTCTCTTTTGTATCAGAGCATCTCTATCACAGACAGAATTGATTGATCCTAATAAACTCATCCTTACTCTACAGTCTTGGGACCATGTGCTCCCAGAATATGCTGATCTTAAAACAAGGCCATGGAAGAGGGCAAATGGTTAGCCAAAAAGAAAGACTGATAGGATTATATGTATCAGTAGGAAAAATAACCAAAAGACACAACAAACCCTTTCAGATTGTCACATGTGGCCCCACTGCCTAGCTATCTAGTGACCCAGCTCTCCACTAAATTCAGAAAAGAATGTTCTGTTTTTAATTAAGGAAATGAAGAATTTAAATCAATCTATAGGCAGAAACCTAAGTACCAAATGCTATATTTGAATGCTCCTATCTTTAGAGAGATACCTCAAAGCCCAAATGCAAAACTAAAATTAAAAATAAAAAATCCTGCAGAAAGATTTTGAAAGTCTTTTCTAACTTCCCACTCACAAGAACACAAATTAGTTTTTATCAGATTAGCTAATTGTCACTTTGAAAATACAAAAATATAAAATTGTTGGCTTTAAGGGGGTAAAGCAAGCGCCAAGCCAGCCTTACTTGTTTGGGGATCAGTGAGAAAAGCTGGTGTGCATTAGAAAACCTGTAAAATGTGGGTGGGCCAGCAGGTGACCTTGGGACCACATTCCACCTGATAAATGCTTTTGGTTTGTCCAACTCTGGATTTTTTAAAAATTTTTCAAAATTGGAAAGAATTAAAATTTGGGAGATTTTTATACAAAAATCCGAGTTTCAGGTTTTTCTGAAAATTTCAAAGAACCTGAAAACCGTGAGTAGCCAATTCCACATAGCAAGGTAAATGTGGAGCGAATAATCTCTTTAAGAGACTGAGGCTTGACTTTCACCTTGAAACTAACCACACTTTAATGTTCCCGATGTTAAGCAAGGATCTGCCCTTTTTCTGGGGGAAGAAGAGACTTGAATGCCCTTAAGTGTGATAACCTGAATGCAGAAGTTTCACTAAGAAAAATGGTGGGGATCAGAAAGACAACACAAAATAGATCAAATACCTATCACTCTATTGAAACTGCAGAAAGAGAACATTCCTTTACTATGTCAGTAGTTGCTCTACTACAGACAAGCTTTGTTTATAAGAAAAATATTACCAATATCAAAACTTTAAAAGAAAAGTCAAATCTGTTTCTTTCAGTTACAAAAAAGAAAGAATTCATCATCAACACTCTTAACACAGTGTATATGCTCAAGGAATTTAAAATGCCTTTTGTTTTTGAAATGAGGGAGACCAATAATTCCATTTATTAAATCAGCTCTTAAAAATATTTTCTTATTGAAACTTGGTCCTAAACCTAGGTTCACAGTATATGATAAAGATTTAAAGGAAGCTTATTTAACCTACATTAAATCTTGATAATGCATTAATGAGTCTTTTAAAAGGATAATTTTAATTCCCCAATCTTCAACCATAAAGACTATATAGTGCTAATCTGCCTTGCCCTTTCAATTAAACTTGTTAAGGGCGTTCTATTTAGTCAGCACCCTGAATGGGCCATTAAAATTCTTGTTCAGTAAGAGTTGTGTTCAGTGCTCTGTTGTTTTAAATTCCATTAAATCCAAATGGTCTTTATCGCTCCATGACCACTGTGACTTCAATCAGCCAATTTAATTACCTTACAAAATTGTCAGCAGAAGCAGCAAAGAAAAACAGGAAGCCCTATGACGTTATCAGATTGAAATCTTCCTCTTTGGTGTTTAATCTAGACTAGTCAATAATGATGATGTGCACCTACTTCCTTCCCTTTCAGGGGCTTCTGACCTTACCTTTCATGCTAAGATTTAGGGTTTAAGATTCATTTCGAGCATGTCTAATTCTTTGATAACTGGAATACAAATCGAAAGCCCATAGAAGATAAAGCTTCACCACCCAAATGAAAAACAATCAACACTTAGATTTCAATACATCATATCAACCTACCGAGGAAAATGTAGGAACTCCTGCAAGCCCCAATTATTATGCATGCAGTAGACTAATGATTTAAGTATAGTGCACTTGAAAAACATACACTACTTTCTGATCTGATGTGTAAACATAGACATTGACTATTTCCAGCGAATAAATATCATCGAGGTTACCATAACATAGTAAAATCCTAAGAACTGAAGGAGAAAGTGATTTCTCTCACTTGAATGTTAAATTTCTACCACAAAAGAGCAAAGCATTTTTTTATCAAAAGTTATGATAATTAAATGGCACAAAAGATTATGTCATCATTATCATGGACAACACTTTATCTAATGGTGAGCAAACTTGAAAAGACTCTGATAATCAATAATACACCCCCGTTTGATCTATGATATTTTCCTCCCTTTGTGTGAGAGCAATTCACATTAACTTTCCTGTGATGAGTAAATGTTGAAACAGTGTCAGTTGAGATTTCAGGGAATGAACACACTGCAATGATCACTTGCATTAAGCCAAAAAGCAAAACTCGTCTGAAGAAATGTCTACTGACATATAAACCCATGCTCACTTCTGAAAGCCAACCTCACAAAGCCAGAAAATGTGTTGAGTTTCATGTGTCTGGTGGAGAAAAGAGTGCTATTTCTAGAAGACGAAAAGATCATTTTTCAAAGTCATTTTCTGAAATAATTGTGCCTCCGTTGATGGATCACATCAAGCTATTCTTTGAAGATTTAAGAATAAGGGAGAACTTATGTAAAAAACTGATTTTTTTTTTTTTTTCTTAAAGTGTGGCCGTTGTGTTGACGGTTCTTAGAAAGAGTTCCCTCCCTTGCTTTCCAGAGCTCAGCTGAGCAGGTGCTCGGGTTTTATCTGTTGCAGACAGTAGCCTTTATTACCCCCCCATCCCCGCCTCCCAAGAGTTAGTTTTCCTGCTTCCAGATGTAAGGCCACTCCTCCCTCCCGCCCACCTCACCTCCCAAAGGAAGAAAAATCTCTTTCAAAGAATTTGTAGAGTGGCGGCTTCTCAACTCAGTTAATTCACTCACACTCTTTGGTGTTGCAGTACATCTGCTACTAATTATTATAACTGTGAGCACATGGGATGCCCAGCAAAAGAGGGGGATTTCCACAGGAACCCTTTCTGTTCTCGCTCACGTAGATTTTATCTTGTGGACCGTCCCTGCGCAGGCTGCATTCGCCTTTGGCGTGTGTGCAGGGAGGTGACTGCATGCTGTGCCATGGACGGGTGGCCAGTGTGCAGTGCCAAGGAGATCCGAGCGCATGTGGGAGGGAAGACTTGGGGAAACCTTTTCAGAAAGCCGCTCTACTGGCATGCTCAAGAGAGGCATTAGGTCGAAATACCACAAGGGTCAGCTCCTCGGAAAGAACTACCTTGGAGAAGATGCTCAGGAGTTTAAGAGAAAGTTTGAGTAGATATCTTTGCTCCTGGCACCCTAAATTTCATTTCAGATAAAGACTTTAAATAACAACCTGACCTTGATGATTGGAAACAAGTAGTGGTTTAGCGAGTGATTTCTGAAAGAAGATGCTTAAACGTGCCAAAGTTCCCAGACTGAGAGCGGGAGACCAGCCGTGCCCACTGCCAGAGCCAGCTTCTAACCTTCCTTGCACTCGCTCAGGAGCAGGGGTCAGAGCATGCCCAGCAGAGAAGGATTGGCTAAAGTAACAAAAGAAATGTTCAAGTACCCCCGCCAGAGCAGTTCGGTTGGGAGACCGTGGAATTGGGGCCACACCCCCACTGACGGAAGGATCCCGCCTTCGCCTACTCCAGCGGCCAGCGGACCCAGGCAGCTGCCTAGAAACAAAGGTGCCTCATTTACATAGTGCTGGGATGCGCCGAGATAATCTGGGATGCTCTGTGCCCGAAGGCCAGCCCCCAGGAGAGGCCTGCCTAGGGGAGTCTCGCTGGCTCTGCGCCCACAAAAGCCGGCTGGAGAACATCTGACTTGACCTGGGGCGGAGGAACTGACTCTTTAAGATGAGCTTTGTCCCCAGAAAACATGCCCGCTGGGTGGGCACTCAGGATAAAGCAAAATTATGATGACCTAGGATCTCAGGCGAGGAAACCGCCACGACTTACCTTGAGGTGCTCGTCCGCCCGCCTGCCTACCTAGAGCTAACCCTTGGCTGACCCTCGGGTCTCTTACCCCACTACCCTAGGCTGCCATAAAGCCTCAGGACAGCGCCTTGGGGTCTGTGCTTCCGACACCTTTTCTTGGAGATATTTGCGGAGCGGCTGCAGAGGTTGGGGGGAGGGAGGAAGAGGACAGAAGCACCCTGGGTGCAACTGCAAAGTTTTCTTGTGCATTACAGAAGAATCACTGTGCCAAAGTCTGAGGCTTGCTTTGCGAAAGCTCATTCGCCCGCTCGCATATGTGTGCGTGAGAGAGAGGGTAGGGAGTTGGGGAGTGGGAGGCTTGTGCACTCATTAGACAGGCGGGGAGATAAGGGACACTGCAGGGGGGTCAGCACCCTAAGCGGGGGCTGCCATTTGCTTCACTGACGGAGATAGGAAGACGCAGGGTCGAGTCGCAGTCCAAGTGGGAGCAAGACGAAGGACAGCACAGAGCTTCCACTAGCAGGCAACTGAGCTGGGGTGGCCGCCGGGCCAGGCTCCGCGGTTGCCATAGCGCCGCGGCGGAGGCTCTGCGCTGCTTGAAGCGCCCAGCCGCGCCTGGAGTGGGGGATGGGAGGGGCACTAGGCACTAGATGCTGCCTCCGCAGCAGAGGCGGCAGCGAGTCCCTCCAGCACCGGGGCAGCTGATCCACAAGCAACTCCAACTCCTTCCTTTCCAAGGCACAGGGCCAGGGATGAGGCACTGGTTCGACTTCTGAGCCAAAGTTGAAAATAACCATTCTCGAGAGTGGCTCAACCAACAATCCAATCTACCAAGAACATGTTTACCCCAGAAGAAAATAAAACTCCCACCATTGTGTCAAAATAGTCCCAACAGGGAAAGGTTCCAATGATTACAATGTACACAGTCCTTCCCCACAACTCAGGTCAGAAATCAGAGAAAATGGATCTCCACGTGGAAAATGTTTGAAGTTAATGTAGAAAATAACAGGTTATCTAGAAACTGGGCAGTTGGTTTAGGGTATGCGGACTGGTGTGGAGGTCTTCACCTAGTACCCTATTTCTTAAGGACATTCTTAGTTGGTCTAAGAAAATGTAGTGTGTGTGTGTGTGTGTCAGCTCTTTTGGAAAGCTGCTACACACTCTGCTACAGTCGCCAAGATTTTTAATATGAAGATATGAAATGATCAGCGAACGTAACAATCTAATGATTCAGCAAATATTATGCTGCAAGACCAGAGCAACAATAATTAAATCTTTAGAGTATTGGTGGGAGTTTTCAGGCTTCAAGTCTTCTTTTTTTCCACCCAGTCGGCAAACACACTTAGTAACACACACTCATTCACAAACACATCAGAATTCCACATAAGTAGATTTTAATACTCAAAATATTGGGCAAAACTACATACTATAGCACTTATTATGCTTGAAGCAAAACTGCTACACACACACACATTTCCAGTGGTTATAGGGACCTGTTTAATCCTGCCCAAAGAAACATGCATTCCTGTGGATGCTTGTTGCTAGGAGCAACGTGCTAAGTACCATCTAAAGGCATGAAGAAAGCAGGAAAACTACTACAGTAGGAATCCAGCTATAACCCATTGTCTCTTTTGTCATTACTAGACTTCTTGATTCCAGGTGTCTATGTGTGTGTGTGAGGGGTGAGGTTCCCTTTTTAAATATATGTGAAAACATTCCTACTTTGATTCTACAAAGTCTGGGAGATATGGTGAATTTTGTTACAGAAAAAAATATGGGAAAATGGAAAACATAAGATGCTGTTGGCATGATAGGAGATGCAGGCAATCACTCTTCAATTTAATTTTGACTGTGTGACTTAATCAGGATTATACGGCTTCTGCACACTTTTGGTCTGAATCCACTTGAACTTTCAAAGTGCCTATAGTGTGAGCGTTTACCTCGTTGGCTTTCCCCTCTCCCTCTTACCTACTTTAGGGAACTTTCCCTGACTAGTTCTGCTCCTACTAAAACTCTATTGGCCATCGAGAGCAGCAGAGCGTTGCCCAAGTTCATTTTTTTTCCCCAAGCAAACCCTCTGAACAGGGTTTCCACTAGAGTCCTACGTTTAGATTTTCCTTGAAGCTCCAAGGAAACCCTGATTCTTAGGAAAGCAATAAATTCTCATAGCTGTAACTACCTAGGGTCTTTTATCTTGCCAGAATGAAATAAAGATGCAGACTTAGACCCCCATACACAACTACCCTCTGCCCTCCCCACCGTAATTACTGCTGTTCATCATTAGTCCATGACGCCCAGAAAGCTGTTAGAGGAGGGACTCAGCAAGTTAAAAACACAAAACAAACAAAAAAGCCATTCTTATTATGACGCTATTTCGTTCTGGCTGAGCATCAGTCTCTCTGTGTTAAGGAAAACCTTGAATCTTACAGGAATATTTTTTAAAATCTCCGCATCCCAGTAGGAGACCAGGAACGGGAAAAGTGGTAAAATTGACCGAACCGAAAAGGCTCTCTGACAAAAGACATCAAAAGGGTTAGTGCCTTTCATTTGCGTGAAGACCTGCCCCCGGTCAGGGGCGGTAGCTGACAGGCGCAACTTGCCAAAGAGTTACCAAATATTAACTCAGCCCCGCAAACTGAGAGGCGTGTAGCCCCAGCGCGCACTTTCGCTCGGACCGCGCACCCCTCCGAGCCCAAAAGGCTCAGGAGGAGACAGGCTGGCTGTGCCCCCAGCTCTATTACCATCTCTGTGGCAGGCTACTGTGGGGAAGTAATGCAGCGACCACCACCACATGGCCCTCCCCTCACCCTCCCGCGGCTAAAAATAAATATGAAGAGGAGGAAAATAAATGAAAGCACAGAGGGTTCTTTAAAACCTCGGAAAGCGATGGAGCAGTGAGCAGGTCTGAATGCTCCGAGCCCACCGCCAGGCAGAGCGAACTTGCCTGTTTACATCCGGCTGCCTTGGAGCCGGATACCAGGCAATGGAGAGGGATGGGGAATCTTACCAAATCTTAATACATGTGTGGTTCCTTGAGAATATCCAATCCACAGTAAACAGAGCAGGAGTTTAATGGTGCGCCTGAAGACTGGATTACTTAGAATCGGGGAAATAATCTTCATGGTGTTTCTGTGCCCACACGCGCGGCACCCACTTCCCCGATCTAACGTTAGGCTCCCGGTTCGGGCAGAAATGAGGATGCGTGGAGTGGTGGCCGCAGACACGATCACGGCATGGTCACAGAGAGACGAAGGAGTCTCCGCTTCCCAAACCCATTAGCAATCGCTGCATGTTCCTCACTCACTGCGCCAAGGAGCAACCTTCCACTGCAAGGGATGGTGGGACATCCATGTTAGTCGGAGAGCATCCGGGAGAAATCCAGCACGCACACCCACAATGTCCGGCCCCGCGAGCCTGGGGAGGCAAAGGAGGAGGAAGATCAATAGGAAATCCAGCCTTGAAAAGCAACGAGGTGTCGACTGCGAGCCACAGTCCCAGCACAAAAGGCGCTTTGCCCGCGAAGGATTTGCCAGGCCCTATTCTACTGCACTGCTGCACAGCTTCTGACGTGAAGCCAAGATTAAGTGAGAAAAATTGAGATAGCTGCTCGCCTCTTAAGGCTCCCTGCCAGTGAGCTTCCCAATATCTATTATGCAACTGATCTGATAGCCCGCCTTGAGTTGCAAGAAAGAAGTCGGATTTATTTACGTGAGAGAATTGCTTTTATTTTCAATAAGAGTCTTTACTAAGAGAATGACTGGTGTATGTAAGCAGGCTTCTTACAATCAACTGATGAATTTTAATAAATGACTAGCTAAATCAAAGTCACTTTGCCTGGGAACTGTTAAAAAAAAAAAGAAAAAAAGAAATGATCTAAGACGGAGGAATTTACTGCAAATCTAACTTGTGCTTAGGTTGAAAGAGAATCTTATTTATACTTTATATTTTAATTTAGGCCAGGAATGAATATAGATTGGAATGCAATTGAAGAGGTAAATGTAGTCATTAAAAACTTGAGTAGGGTATTCCTTGATCACTACCTAGGAGTAAAGAGAAATTTCTTCAAGTGTACTTTTAGGGGGAAAATTGAACTAAAAGGAAGGAATCATATTTTCCCACCCATTTTTAGCTCACCTAAATTAATTATGCATGTATAAAAAACAATGATGTTTGAATTGGTGCAGCAAACTCCCAAGGCTTCAAAAATTTATGCCCAGAATTTCTTCTCATTTTGGTTCTTTGAACTTTTTTTTCTTTAAGAGGTGGAATGTGAGATCATAGCATGAGCAACACTGAGTGTCATAGCTTTATCTAGAAATGTCTTATCATTTTCTAGTTTTCTGGTGGAAATATTTAGAGATCCCAGGTACTGACTCTCTTGGCTTTCACAAGCAGGAATGTATTCAAGATAAAATTACAGAAATAAATTTTAACATAAAATACATTTTAGTGCCAAAATAGGTATATGCTGTCCATAGATTAAAAATGTCAAATGCTAATATTTTATATTAAGTGAAACTAACATGGATAATAAAGATATCAGTTAATATTTTGAAATGATCAAACAGCATAAATGGCAAACTGTTGGACCTATATCTTACAATTAATCTCTTTTTCATAACCAACTAGCAAGATATAGGCTAAACTTTATGAAAAAATATAAGATCAAGTCCCATGTGGTGAAGACTAATTTTTTTATTAAGAAGTGATATGAGTGCTATTTAGGTCTTATTATGTTTCCTCCAAATAACAAGAAAACAACATAATGTTTTCATTTCATCATAGAAATTTTTTAATCTATATTTTCTTAAGATATTATAAAATGTTGATTTGAAAAGAAATCTGCATTTTGCAAAGACATTAAGTGGCATTTTTTAAAAGATAGAGGCATAACTGCAGTGTCAAAAATAAGTATCATGAATGTCTAGTTCTGCAGTCTAGCAGGCAATTCAATCAAATAATTTGACTATTGGAGCACTTTAAAAGGAACACCTAGTGGTAAAAGCAAGGGTATCTAGCGACTCCTTCAGTCCATGTTTAAAATATCCTGTATAAAATATGTACGGCCCAACATGTTCTGTCTTGTA
The DNA here is from genome assembly GCF_041146395.1 of Eulemur rufifrons. NCBI lineage: Eukaryota > Metazoa > Chordata > Mammalia > Primates > Lemuridae > Eulemur > Eulemur rufifrons. The sequence continues at coordinate 56,397,547 of NC_090997.1, read as the reverse complement.
TTTGCTGTCTCATTTATTCCATTCTATTTTCTCATTTTCTTTTTAATCTTAACAGAGATAATAATGACTGCTAGGGCAATAGTAACTCTTAGTATTTTCATTTGTCAATATAATTGATAACTACTACCTGAAAATAGCATTTTCTGTTGTGACTAATCAAAATACTGCAATTTTGCAGTGTAGCTGGCATTTAATTGAACTTGAGAAAACAAAATGTACCATATCTCCCTATTCATGTATTCTGCTAACATAATGACATTTGACATTGCAGTTTTAACTTACCTACTTAAAACTAGCATTCTAAACTATTTAGTTTTTGTGAGATTATTTATTGGATGTCTAGTTGGTAGAGTGAAAGATCAAGCTTCCAGATTCATGAAGTTCTTAAACACTAAATTAAATAGTAAAAAGTCTAGCATAATTTTTTCTTACTATTAATTGGCCCCAAAGAACTAATTTTGCACATATGCTAAATAAGGTTCATTTACATACATCAACTAAGTTGAAAGGCTTTTAAACAACATTCAGCAACTCCACCTGTCCTATTAAACTTCTGCAAGACTGAAGACAACCTTTCTTCAGGACCGCGGACAGCGCTCCAGGCATCGATTTATTCTAGAGTAGTACACTGAAAGTAGTACAATGAATGGGTAATATGCCATTGGAGTGACAATATGTATATTTCTACTACACAGAGTCAGGGCATTTGAATTATTGCATTGTTCACACTGTCAAGAGGACTATTTTATCAACTGTATTGTTTGCATTTTTCAGTGCCACTAGCTGAGGTTGCTTAACATACGCAGGATGTACTAATAATCATTCCTTTCCAGGGCATACTACTAAAAGCCACTTACATTAACTGTGAGTTTCCTCATGAGTACTAAACTACTTGTTTCTCCGTACAAAAAAAAAATTGCCTGAAAGACCATAATTCAGAATTCTGAATATGAATAACATGCTGTCAATATTTGGTGGCTAAAGACATTTTTAAAATGTACAATTAGTTATCACTTTCAATTCTCCACCTCCAGATTTCCATCTGTTACAAGGGTAATTAGATTAATTTTCCTTCTTTCTCATGAAACTTCACTCACTCCCCAGGACAAAAAAAAAAAAACACTAAATTTGCTTGCCTCCCCAATACTATAGTCAAATGATTTGGTGATTTGGTGGTATAAGAGATACCTTATTATATGGCAATTTTGAAGTTATTGCAAGTTTCTCCCCAATATTGATAGCATACATAATAGTTTGAAACTATATAAGGATTAATAAAGTCATTATACAGTATTTCACTAAACAGAATTAAATTTCTTTATAAAATTGTATCAATTCTGTAATTTGCTCCTTTTTCAAAAGAAAAAAATACCACTATTGGGTGTCAGGTGGTCACATATATTTTGTAATAGTGAGATTTATATGCTTTATTCTATGGTCTCATTTGGTTTTTTCTCATTGTAACCATATGGCAACCTTTATTTCTAGGAGCCAGAGCTCTGTAGGTTCCAAGGTCAAAGCAGAGATGACAAACTACAAGCACACACATACATGCACATACAGAGAGAAGCTGTGTTTAAAACTAAACCTCAAAAAACAAAATACTATAAAAGACTGAAATGAAGAAATACCAACCCTATGATAAATTAATAAAGAACAAAATGTGTATCATGTTCATGCAAAGCTTGTTCCAACAACAAGAACAACAACAACAAAAAGCCATTAGCTTCATCTTTCACTATATTTTTATATTTGCTGACACTAATGACCTCTTATTCTTGGGCAGTATTACTTGAGAAGCAATTTTAGTTTCCTATTCTCCCAGTGAAAATGAATCTTATTCTAGTTAGCTGCCACCTGCTGGGGCATGAACAAATGTGTAATAATCCTTATAGCACAACATCTAAAAAGACCATGCATATACCTTTTGCTAGAAACAGCAAATATATATCCCAGAACAACCTGAATTTTAAAGATATTTCAAAGGTTTTTCCATGCAATATCTATATTTAATTTTTCACATGGAATTTTTATTAGAGATTCCACTTGATTTGTCACAGAAGTCCTGCTGTTCTGTGACATTTGAGAAACCTCAGCTTACAGTAACACCTAACCTATCCTTCCATACAAGTGGCCTGTTGTATTTCAGCTTAGCTAAAATAAACAGCCTGCTCATCCATGGTATTAAAGGTCCCAGAGAATGAAGTCAGGACTGAGATCAGTTGAAATCACACTGTTGCATACTTGCAACTCACTCTTCCTAACTATGAATGCTATGCTCTCTATTCCTGGTGATTCTGAACACATTATCAGCTGTTCTACCAACATTCTGCTGCATTGATGATTAATGACATTTAGAGTTTTAATTAATTTTTAGATGCTGAGAAAAAGTGTATCTTAATTAAGAAATTGAAGTAGAATAGATTTACATGTCCTGGAACCTTTTTTTTTTTTTTTTTTTTTTAATTTCAGTCTGTGCAATCTTCAATGGGTTTAAATAGAAAAAAAAAAAAAAACAAACAGGTAAGACTTCTAGGCATTACTCATTTCTCTATCACCTTGCTCCTGTGCATTTCAATTTTTTTTTGTTGTTGTTCATTTAACTCAAAAGTTTCTAAGGCCACTGGGAGGAAATTGTTAAGCTGCCTTGGTGGTTACAGGAATAGGCTCTATAAAAAGTTATAAGGTAATGAACTAAGACAAATCGAATTGAAACACAATTGCATATCTTCCAGCAACTAAATAAACTAAGACTAATTAAGATTCAAATCAATAGATCATCTCTTGTAAAATGAAAATAATCATTAATTCATAAGATAATGTCGTATGACACAATACTTACAGTATGGAGATGAAGAAGTGATAGAAGATAATCTGCATTACCAAAATGGTAACAGTAGTAAGTTTTCTAATATTCCCTATTCCCTAAATTGGAAATCATTAACTAAGGAGTCTCAGTTCGGTAGTGTTGTTTGGCAAAGCAACTCTGTCTCCTTAAAGGTAAAATTATCAGGGGATGCGGTTCTTTAAAAGTTCTTGACGTTTATGATCCACCCTGGTGACACTGCACCCTCCTTACTCTAATGGGACGCCCTCCAAGTTTTTTCAAAAGCTCTTAATACTGGCGCCTGTTAAAACAAATGTCTGTACTTCCTCAGTACAGAACTAAGGAGCAGGGTTAATGGATGGATGGGTGGACAGACGGAAAGATGGGGAGTTCGTCAGACCCGCAGGCAGACACACAGCTTCTTGCCATCTGTCTCATTCTCTTCGCCTTGCGTGAGTCCCTGTAGCTGAGGCCACTTCCTGACACGTCCACTTATTAAATTATTTTTTGTGAAGAATACGAGTGCCTGCAGCCAACAGAGCCACTTGCATCCTTGACGGGAATTGGCTGAGACAAGCGGGACAAAGACACTCTCAGTGAATCAGTCCAGCGGGTACCCCGAGCGCATCCAGCTCTGCCGCGCTGCTGTTCGCCTTCTTCCTTCTTTCCAGGCGGAAAATGCCCCTTGCCCACCCGCAGTCCCTCCCGTCCTCGTGAAAACAAACACCTCGGGAAGGAGCCGGAGTGGAGTCCACCACCGGGGAGTCCTTACCTGGCGCTGAGGGTGAGGTGGGCGGGGAGGGGGTGGGGTGGTCCTCGGGGAGGAGCAGCCAGAGGAGGTCGGGCGGAAAGTCCCCCGCTCCCAGACCAAGCAGCGCAGCCGCCGGCGCAGAGCGCGAGTGACGGCGGCGGCGAAGACTGTGACCGTGGAGCAGCAGCGGCGGCTGCGGAGACAGACACGCCTCCTGGCGGGGGTTCCTCGCCTCTTCCTTTAAAGGCGCCGCGCTCCTTTCCCCGCGGCCCCAGCCCGCTCTTGACCACCGCGGCCACCCGAGCGCAGCTCCCGCCCCTGGGTTTCAAGAGCTAGAGTGACACAATTCCAGGGGTCTCCAGACTTGGACGTTAGGAACCACCCCGGGCCCCTACCCCTACCCCGGCTGGGAGTTCACCCCCTGCGCGCACACCCGCCTCCTGGGATGGAGGGTCTGAGACGGAGATGCTCTGTCAGGGAGTGAGTGATGCAAAACACCAAGGAATTTGCCTGGCCTTGGATGGTGACAACACGTATAAAGAGCCCAAGCACGTTTGGTTCCGGGTGTTGGCTTTTACACCTCTCCGAAAACACAGCAACGAAGCTTCTCCGCTGCTAGGGTTTGGGGAGCCGCTGGTAGTCTCTAAAGTGCCCCTCTTAGTCCAACTACTGCCATTTTCCTTTGAGGTTTGCGGGAAAGATCTTGATCTGCGCCCCTCTCACCCCCACCTCCAGCGCACACAACAAATGTGCAGGTACTCCCTTACAGAGAGTCAGCGCCCTGCTCCATGCACCCGTTGCTGAGAACAGACACATGGAAAGGGACTTTTCCTGAGTGTCAGAGAGTTGGCGGGCCGTCTCTGTGTATGTCTGGCTCCTTCACAGCAGACCCCCCTTTCTCCCCAAGTCCCTGAGCTCTCAGCCCATGCACATTGCCCAAAGAAGTTGGATTTGAGATCTGGCAGGCGCTGAACCTGAGGTTGCAGACTCAAAGGTTGGAGAAAGGAGCCTGAGGAGCCCGGCTGGGTTTGGTGACCACCAGTCTGAATTCTCCAGAGGACTTTTTAAACCGCTAGAGATGGGGAGGAGCACCCGAGTCCCAGGGAATTCTCGCAGCTCAGCTTCCAGGGAGAGGCTGGAGGCGGCGGCGAGTGCACCAGGCTCTCCCGGCTTCTCTGTGGAAACGATTAGCTTCTGCAAACAATCCCCTATTTCCGCTCCTTTGGGTCGGAAAAGTCAACATCTATTCAATACCGTTGCTATTTTATCCTCAGCCCTGCAATATTAACTAGAGTAGAGACGTAGCAGTTTCCCCCAGAGGAAGCTGGAGAACTACGATTCGCGAGGAGATTTAAGTAAGGCTGAGCGGGAACAGGCCGGCAGCTCTGGGCTCTGGAAACAGTTTTCAAACTGGCCGTATAAGGAAGGGGCCAGGTGGGATCCCGGCTTCGCAGAGCCCCGGAGCAGCCCCAATCCCTAGCGGCACTCCAATCTCTAATTCCGAAAGCCCGCAAGTTAGAGAGGCTTTGAGTCCCAAGGGACCAAGTTGTCTGGGCTGCAGAAGAACATTTGTCCTTTTGCTGCCTCCTTGCCTGCAGCCGTCCTAGAGTTAAGCCCTCACCCGACCCTGGCGCAGCAGTGCCACCCTCCACACCCTGGGCTAGCGCCTGACTCAGACTAGCTCTGAAACACACAGAAATTCAGTCCTGCAAAAACCACCAGTCTTTACACTTTCAGTCAACACCCGGACTCTCTGCGCCCCCAACACGCCTACTATGCCCTCCCGGGGAGGGGAGACTCCGGACTAAGGTTAAAGAGAGATGAGTTAATGGCAATGGAGAGTCACTTAGTCGTTTAAACATCCCGGGGGTGGCTGGGAGGCTCTCGTCATTAAGTCAACAGCAGTCTTGTTGTACCGAGTAAATGAATAGTCAATGACTCCATTGTGCATCCCGGAGCGGGCAGCACAGACGCGTGACCGGCTCTGGGCGCCTGGGCTCCAGCTGCTGTGACCTGCAGACTAATGGGCCCTCGAGGCACAGCCGAGTTTGGGCCAGGCTAGAAAAAAAATGCCCCATTCAGTCCCATTCCCCCACGGGAGTAATGAAGACAACTTGTTTACTGGTCAAAGACGCTTTCCTTGTCATCATTACACCCACCCACTTCCAGGGAGAAAGGAGCAAAACACCGGACACGAGTAGATTCCAGTGGAAATCCCCGGGTGATGGCATTCAGCTCTGTTTGTGGTGACTCAGAATGTAGAATAGAGAGTGTGTCTAATCTGACTTTAAGTGTTTAACATAGGGGCTGGCATGCAGTAGGCACTGAATGAAACAATGATGAGATTACTGGGCTCAACCCTCCGCCTTCCACACTGTTGTCCCCAGGCCCACATTATATCTGGGGAAGGAGAGGCTTAACAACAGCTTCCTATTATTGCTATGTGTGATCTTAGAACCTAGTTATGAATTTCTTTTCCAGAGCAAACAGGACACACTTATAAAGAGAGAAATAACAAGTCCTAACAAGAGGAGGTAATGGGGTAAGAGGTGGAGGGTGGGGGGGGAAGCTGGGAGAAGAGTAGAACAAATCAAAGTTATGCATGTTGTGTGACAAATTCATTTCCCCATAGCAAAATGTTATCTAGATCCTAATGAGAAAAGTAGAATAACAAGGTAGTATTTGTGCACATCTATTTGGCCTTAAAAAAATCTCCAGTGCTGTAAAGAGAACTTTTTAATAATTAATTCAAGGTTTATGGCATTAAACATTTAAGAAATCAGATCCCAAGTCACTTTTGGGGCAATCATGAAGTGCTTTTTTCTTTCCATTTCCATTCACCCTTAAGACTTAATTTTCCATTGGGCACAGAAAGAAGTAAAAATTGCTGGAAATCAAGAAGGGGGGTGGAGGAGAGGGATAAAAACCTATCTAACAGGTACAATGAACACTATTCCAGGTGATGGGCACACTTACAGCCCTGACTAAAGCATTATAAAAGCTATCCATGTAACAAAAACATTTGTAGCCCCTTAATATTTTGAAATAAAATAAAAAAATAAAAAAGACAATCTTCTGTATTTGAGAAGTTTTCTAAGTCCTCAGCTAGAGTCTCATGGAGGAACTACCACCTCCTCCAAACCCTTTCTTAGAGACAGGGTCTTGCTCTTTTGCCCATATCTGGTTCCCAATCTCCTTCTTAACTCTCAAAGTGCTCTTAGAACAGTAGCAGCTCTGGTATTCTGACTTCTGAAGATCCAGCAGAGACAGTCTGAATTCCCAAGCATACTAAGAGAGTTTGTTTGTTTGTTTTGGTCTTGTTTGGTTGAACTGAATGTAGAATTGGAAGGTATTATTTTGGATCATCTTATCCAATGCCTCCATTTTACAGGTAATAAAAAGCAAAGTGAGAGAAAGGAGTGAGTTGCTCAGGAAGTAGCAAAACTGAGAGACTGCCTTCTAGCTATGCAGCAGTATCAGGCTGTTTCCTGTCACCCCCTTTCTAAATTTAGAGTCATATGAAATTAGGACTAAAAGAAATCTTAACAACATCTACTCCATTTCAGTTTCACAGACCTTTCTCTCATCTGGAAAAAGATGTACACATGTGCACATGGCCTCAAAATTTTGCATATAATAATAGGAGATGCCCAGATCCTTTGAAGCCCATTGTGAGCTGGTGAGGAGGCCCTACACCCCAAGCTAAGAACCACCAATCCAGTCCAACAATGTCATCTTACAAATGACGAAATCTAGACCAAAAGAACTTGTTTAGAGAAACAGAGTGGGTTAAAGACAGTTCTAGGACTAGAGACCAGGTGTCCTGATTCCAACCTGTTGCCATTCCTTCAGGTAATTTTAGCCATAAATTATAGGTAATTTGACACAAACTACACTGAAATATTGATAACTTATAATGGCCAGTGGGTGTTTCTCTCAGAATAATCAGTATCTGTGCTTGAAGGATAGGACCTGTTATTCATTTCTGAAACCTCTCAATATATTTATTGAATATATACTACCTGCCAGACACTGTTCTAGTGCTAGAAAAACAGCAGTGAACAAACTAAACAAAACGTCTGCCTTTGCTGAGCCTTCAGTATAGTGGCAGGAAAATAGACAATAAATAAATATACAAGAAAATATGTAAGATGTCAGCAAGGGTTGCCATGGAGAAAAAGAATACAGAGTAAGCATAATAGGGCATGGTGAGAGGACAGGCACGGGGAAAGGTGTTGTTTTATATACAGTGGTTAAAGAAGATCTTCCTGATTAGTTAACATTTGAGCAGAAATCTGAAGGAAGTAAAGGGAAGATCCATGTATATATTTGGAAGAAGTTTTCAGGCAGAAGAAATAGGAAATGTAAATGTCCTGAAGTTGAAACAAGTATAAAGCCCCTGAGGAAGAACAAAGAACTCAATTCCCAGTGATGAAACAGGAGACTGATAGAAAATCCAGTCAGAGGGGAGCAGAGGGTCATGTGCTACAGAATTTCGGATTTCTCTCTGCAGGCAACACGGAAGACATTGAGGTATTTTGACCAGGGGAGAGGTACAATCTGACTTATGAAAAGGGCCACTCTGGCTGCTCTGTTAATATAGACTAGGCTTAATAAAGGACAGGGCGGAAGCAAGGCAACCAGTTCAGAGGCTACTGTAATAATCCAGATAAGAACAGATGTGGCATAGGGATGATGAAAAGTGGTCAGATTCTCAATATGTTTTCAAGGAAAGCTTAAGTAATTTGCTGATGGATCAGAAGAAGAATGGCTCCAAGGTTTTTGGCTTGAGCAACTAAGGAACGGGGTTGTCATTGAGGTGAGGAAGATTATAGGAGAAGGGATTTGCGGGATATCAGATGAATAATGAGTGAGTATTCAGACATACTAGCTTTGTTACATGCATTGGGCATCCAGCTAGAGATGGTGAATAGGCAGTTATATACAATAGGTCTGGAGTTAAGAGGAGAGGTATACATTTGTGAGTCACCAGCTCGTAGAGTTATGAAGCAAATGAGATAATCTAGGGGATGAATGTAGACAGGCAAGTGATGAGTTCTCAAGACTGAGCATTCAGACATTTCAAAGTGTAGACACTGAGGAGATGAGAAGGAACCAGAAATGACATAGAGAAGTAGCAGCGACTAAGGTATTATTGTAGAAGAGTCAAGAGTTTCCCAGAAGCCAAATGACCAAAGTATTACCTCAAATGAGTAATTGTTTAGCTGTGCTAAATGGGCTGATAGTGAGCACTAAAGATTGGCCATTTGATACAGTGATGTAGAAGTCACTGATGACCTGGATGAAAGCAGTTTGGCAGCATTGGTACGGAGTAAAGCATGCCTGAGATAAGCTCAAGAGAGAATAGGAGGAGAGAAATTGAAGATGGAGAATAAAACCATTGTTTTCAAGGAATTTTGCTGTTAAATGCAGAGGAGAAATGGGGTGGTATCTGGAAGATGTGGGACCAAGGGATTTTATTTTTAAACAAAAGATAATAAGTACAGCATGTTAGTATTCTGATGGGAGCAGCAGTAGGAAAAACTGGTGTTGAAGAAGAGATGAATGGATGCCCTTGACTAGCCAGGAAAGAATGGGATCTAGTACAAGCAGAGGGGTTACTCTTGAATAGGAGAAGGGTCAATTAATCCTAGTAATAAGAGAGGAAACAGAGCATATAGTACAGATGTCAACTGGTTTCTAAGTGTGGTGTTAGTGGTCTACTTTCCCCACAAAAGCTCCAAATCCCCATGCCAGGCTGCCTCGCTCCATAGACACCTTCCTCACCACTCCCATGCAGATGCCTGTTTTGCTTGGCCTCATCTAATAGATTTCATACTGAATTTTTCAGGAAAGGAAGGGAAGGGGAAGAAGAATGGAAACAGAAAGAGGGTATGAAGCCCTCTCATTGTTATGTGTGTTTTCTTCATGAAATAAGAATAAAAAAGAAGCTGAGAGGCTTGAGTGTGGAGAAGGTATTAGATGTTTAAGGAGAATAGAGAATATGTGACATTTTTATCTAGAGGCATGGAAGTGTGAAAAGATAATGAAATGTAGTTGGATACTTGGCCAACATTCAAGAGCACTCTACCTTGAAAACTTATAAGTCTTTTAACATTCCAAAGATTTATACTCATCCTTCCTACCAGTATAAACATTAAGCTCTTGAGGTTACAATCCTTTGCGCTGTCTCCCCTCATTTACCCCATAACTGCTGACCTTTCCCTCACCAATCCCTAAATCCCCATGTCCTACTTTAACCCCTAGTAATTCATTTATTCTTTTAGCAAGTATTTATTGAGTACCTATTATGTTTCAAATAAATGAAGACAAGACAATGAGGAAAAAATGTAGACCATACACTCTATAAGATATTTCTAAAGACACATGGTAACTCTGTTAGGAAGATGATGCCATTCTTTTTCCTCTGTAGAAAGCGCTGATAGAAAAGCAATAACATATCAGCAGCACATATATAAGTGCCATATGTTAGAAAGGTATGTTTATCAGAAAACAGTCTCTGCTGGACTCACAATTTCTACCCCCAAAAAAGAAGGAAAGAAGCAATGAATATCAGTAGGAGTCTGGAAAAGTGGAGAGAAATTCCCACTCTCAGTGGAATAAAAAGGCATAAAGGGGCAGAAATACACATTTCCCCAAAGTATAGGACCTAATTTGCCACATAATGAGAAAGTTGCCAAATACAAATCCTCAGGACTATTCCCCATTTTCCTTTGCTCTCTACTCTTCTCTAGAAGGTTAATGCAAAGATTTGGAGAGGAAAAAAACCTATTATTTATCTAAAATCTACTGTAGTCATACTTTTTCATAAAGTACCACATTTAATTCTTTGAATAGTGTTATCAAATGCAAGACTACCATTGTAAAGATGAGAAAAGCAAACCAGAGAGAGGTCGTGTAACTTGCCTATGGACACACCACTAGTACAGGCAGAACTAGTATGCAGCCCTTTGTATTTAATAGTTTATTATTCTTGCTGGTACATCAGAGGAGGCAGGTGGAAAGAAGCAGTATTTGCCTGAGCACTCTGTCTCTCATCTCAAAGTAGTTCAGATGTTATTTCTAAGATGCAAGGGATAAATCTCTATAAATTAGGCTGGGAATGTGGAGGGCTGGAGGACATGGAACAACTCATATTGAGCAGATTTGCTCCCTTAGCCACTCCCTGAGAAAGGCTTTTTCTGGAGCTAGAAATCAGAAGGAGCTGCCTCTCAGAGAAGACAGCTTAAAAGTAAGTGGAAAGATCTTCCTTTCAGCCTTTATCTGGGTCCAAGTAAAACCCAAAACTTTACCTGATCTTCTAAGAGTTCTCAAAAGAGCCTAAAGGATACCTTCCACCAAGAGCATTTTTTTGCAATAAGTGAGAACTGAAGATAAAAGCACTTTTGGTAATAACCCTTCATCCATAAAAAAACGCTGTCTTAGTTATTTCTTCTGTGAGAAAACCTATACTACCAGCTACTAATACCAACCTTCTAACTATATAATTATCCAGTGGAAATGGACAAAATGGAAACTGGAGATGATTTCTAAGAATGGTGTTTTCATGAGTTGTTCCAATGATAGTATAAAATTCATTTACATATATATCTCAGGATTCAAGCAAAATTTTTAGTAAACTGGTGCAGAATGTTAAATAGAACTTTATATTCATTTTTCATTTGTATATATTTAAAGCATACAACATGATGTTTTGATATACATATACATAATGAAAAGTTTACTACAATCTAGCTAATTACTATATGCACCACCTTTAAGTAATGAAAGCACTTAAGAGATACTCTTTAAGCAAATTCTGATTGATTCAGTTCACCATAGAAGTCATTTCAATATAGAATTAAGACTGTTCTCTTAATAAGCCTTCCCTGGAGGGGTCATCCACGCTGTATAAAGCTCCTTATGAAGGGTCTTTAGAAACTGACCAGGATGTCAATAGATTTTTCTCCTCTAATTTAATGTAGTGATTCTAATTAGAAAAGTTTTCAAATGTCTTATTGCAGGTGAGCTCAGCTTCAATGGCTGATATTCATTAAGGATACAGACACACTGCTAACCACCTACATTTCACATTCCCTCCCACTGAAGGAACACACAGGCTGTTGGATCAAGGCTGCTATGGCCTGGTGTGGATGTGCACTGTTGGAGAGCACACAACAGAGGTAATGGAATTCAGTTATGGTTTTTAATTCTGTAAATTAATGGATGAGGCAATAAGTTTAAAATGAATGGGAAATGAACAGAGAGGAGGCTAGAATAAAAATGTAGGCCCATACTCTGTGTAATAATGGAAAGTGCGAGAATCAGAAAATAAACTTTTATTTTGCAATCTGTTGTGCTAACAAACTTTTAATATGTAACTGTTTCAATTTGTTTTCAGATCAGCATCCCTTTGTAAACACGTGTTAAATTTGAGCACAGAGAGATGGACAATAGCAATGCATCATTTAACTGCATCAATATTTTATGTAGTTGATCATGTAAAAATTAGAAGCAGATTTAGCCTTCTCTGTGGACTGTAGGGACTAAGGGCTTTTTGACCACGTTTCCGCTTCATAAACAGAGCTATCCAACCAAGACTTGTTTACAAACTAGAAATGTGGTCAAACACATTGTTTCTGATGTTTTGTTTGCTCTTCTAGGCTGACAGATTGATAGCTTTAGAGTTATTTCTACAAAACTAGATACATATATAATTAGGAAAATAGAACAAAAGAATCCATGATAGGAACACTAATAATACCTGATAATGAGAAATTGCTATTTTGGTGGATAAATAAAAAAAAAATAGTAACTTCTAGGATATGTTTCAATATTTACCCATTTAAAATAAGACACACATTTTTTGTTTACATGGACTTCACTGTATTTAAAACACTATAACAAAGAAAATAGGAATCAAGACCCAATTATCAAAAGACAGAATTATGGAAATTGGTCTTAGCTATAAGGGAGGAGAATCTCAAATTTATAAATGTTTTTTACTTATTTCTTCTTATTCTATATTATAATAATTTATAAAAAATATCAAGAAATATATTATCCTCATTTTATCAATGAGGGGAAGAAGATTCAGAATAATTTTATGTCATGGACTAAAAAGCCCATCAGTTAAACATCTATGTAAATATAAAATCTTTGATAAGTCAGTTAATTCCCTTATATTTGCATTTTCTCACTTGTAACATCTAGAGAAGGAATTTTCTTTGAAATCTATGAGGCACCTGCAATTAAAGAAAGTGATGGTTTCTTGACAGAGCAAGTATCACATGACTGTCCCTGGGGGAGCAGGAGTAGTACTCAGGCCTCTGAGCTTTCCACCACTATTTTGATGATGAAACATATCTGAAATCAAGAGCTGAACTGTGAAGATATATAGTTCTTTGCCTTGCTCCTTCATTCAAAGTCATCAGAAACATGCAAAACTTACAATCTAACTTAAAAATAAATCTTCCCGCAAAAGATGTGATAAATTTTGTTCACTTAGAAAAAACCACTAAAAACACTAATTTAATCATTTTAAGCCTAAATTTAATGTATAAAGAAAGCAATGTCATAATACTTTTTATAAACATCTTCTGATTAAACTCAATCACTCACTCACTCAGTATTTGGACCCAAGCAGCTGAACATTTTTAGAGAAAATTAAACAACTAGGCTGGACTGGGTTGAATAGTGTCTCCCCAAAATTCATCTTTATCAGGCACCTATGAATGTGAATAAGACCTTATTTGGAAAGAGGACTTTGCTGATATAAGCAAGTTAAGAAGGGCATGCTGGATTAGGGTGAGCTCTAAAACCAACACGACTCACATTCCTATAATAAGAGGGAAAAATTTAGATACTGACACACACAGAGGGAGGAACATCATGTGAAGGTGGAGGCAGAGAGAAAAGTGATGCATGTACAAATCAAAGAACATCAAAGATTGCCAGCAACCACCAGAAGCTAGGCGAGACGTATGGAACAATTTCTCCCTCAGAGCCCCCAGAAGGAACCAACCCTGACAACACCTTGATTTTGGATTTCTGGACTTTATAACTGTAAAAGAATAAATTTCTGTTGTTTTAAGCCACACACATTGTTACAGCAGCCCTAAGAAACTAACACATGGACCCTGGCCAAAATTAGTAGTAATGACTATACATTTCGATTAAATTCTTAACATTCTCTGCAAGCTTGCTCTCCCACTCTCTTAGACAATTGTTTCACATCTCACATCTCTTTTCTTCTCTTCTAAACCCTCATCTCAGCTTATAATGTGCTTCATTTTTACTTGAGGCAAAAGAAGCCATCAGATAGGAATTCTTTCATCTGCCCATCAGCAAGTACATTGCCTGTTGCCACCTATTCCTATATCATGACATATACTTGATCTTCCAAAAGATGGCATGACCTTGCTTCCTCTTTAAAAAATTAACCTATTACTTGTGCTCTGGATTCTGTCCTCTCTCATATCCTCAAGCATTCTAATCCCATCATTTAACATTTCCTTCTTAAGAAAAAAAAGAAGAGAATAACTTTTCATCCTATGTTACCTTCAGCTATAGCCCCATAACTCTATCTATACCCAGGGCCTTGCATAGAATAAGTAGACAACAAATATTTATCAGTGAAGACTTATTAACCCATAAGTGCTATGCAAAATAGAACCAATTTAATGACAAAGCTATTGTAATTTCTAACATGTAAAATACCAATTATATAATGGTATCATATGTTTTGTGTCCATTCATAATTTCCAGTTAAAATATTAGAAAAATATTTCTCCAACTGGTAAACTTTAAATCTGGGTTTTATTTTTTTGGTTTTATTTAAGAGAGTTTCATAATTAGATCAGAGGAATAAAGTTATCCCTGCAGATGACCAATTTTTGGAAGTAAGCCTTTGTTTTGCTGGTCCTTGGACAACAATTCCAGAAGATAGCAATTCCATCTGATTGTGCTCAAAAGGCCCAGGGTTTTTAGTGGATATGCCAGCAGTTCATTGTCCCATTTACTGTCACCAAACCTCCTATTCTATTTTTTCCCCTTTTCCCAAGATTACTCATTTTTGACTGTTCAAGGCTCTGGTAGGTGATCCATATTCAACTTTTTCCTATAAAATATAAAGACAGGGGACAAAAGAGATAACTCACAGTGTTATTTTTTTCTGAGTCCTTATACCCCTTTGAGGATGGGAAAAGGAAGAGATCTTTATTGAATAATTGCTATAAACAGACACTCTTTTAGGTATTTTTCACATTTTATCTCATTCAACTCTTTTAAAACAATCCTTCAAAGAAGATATGGAGACTGACTTGAGGGGTCTTCAGATCCTCAGTCTACTTGGTGATCATTAATCATAGCTCTCTTTACTCCCAAAGTCCATGCTTTTTCACTCTATTCCCTGGAAATGACTGTGATAACAAAAGAATACCACTTTTAAAATGAAATCTATTAAGTTAGATAGGAGACCTTCCCCTGGCTGAATATATACATACTTTTGATAATATGTTTGGTTTCAAATCAGTACCATAAAGAAATCTTCAAAATAGTTGTTTGCCTATTCTTTATAAAAGGGATTTTATTCCAGAAAGACAATTCCAAAACAGTTTGAGAGTAAGCTAATTTTCAGGGCTTTATCGTAGCATATTGTTGAAATGTCTTATTTTTATATCAGTTTTCTTATACTGTTTCAGAGAGACAACGAAAACTAGTTGTTGATTTTTTTTTTTTTCTGGTTGAAATACCTTTTAAACAGAAAAGAATCCTAACTTCCAACTCCATTGACCTTGTGTAACCTCTACAAGCTCAAAACTGATTTTAACGTTGGCAGTTACTATTGCCTGCAATATAAAGGTGAGGGAAATCTAAGATTAGACCACTGAGTGTGGGAAAAGAAGATATAATTGATAGAAACCAGAAGACATGTACTTCATCTTACTTCCACTGCAAAATAAGGGATACTCAGCTCAGGTAAAAAGATTTTTGAAGATTTGCAGAATATTGATGAAAAAATTTATAACTGTGATGAAAGTCTTCTTGAATATATATTAATTAATTTATATGTATCTTATATACTGCCTAATGCAGAATTGAAATACATGTTCTGAATATAGAGCAAAACAATGAAAATAATAACCTTTCCAGACAAATTTAAAATTATATTTACAGAAAAATGCGTAATTTTTTCTAATGAAAAACCAAGAATATTTCATAATATGGATGCTTGTATATATTACTTTCTATATCTACTTCTTAACCTCCTCTATCTTCTTTAACAGTACACAGAAATACAGTGATTTTTCTTTTTGTCAAAGAAAGTGCTACAATTTCTAAAGCTGCCCATTGAGTGTTTCTGAGCGATAGCCAAGAGCTATTTCAAAATGAGGACAGATTTCTTTTCTCCCTGGGGACAGACAGCATGATGCTTCTTCAGCCCTGCATTCTAAGCCCTTTCTTCCTCAGATCTTGTCCAATATCAGGCATAAAAAGACACTTCCACTATTAAAATGCTGACAGCAATCAAGGTGGGATTAAGTTCATTTTTTATTCATTTCATGTTAAATTAAATCATCTGTAGTTCTGTAAGGATGAATTTAGCCATTCACTTAAAGAGAAACAAAAGAGATTTCAACCACTCCATCAGAAAGGAAACAACTATCAAATTGTTCTCAGATATGGGTCAAGAACAGGTCATTGTGAATGTAGTTGAACATAATTATGACATACATTCATAATTTCTGGCATTGTCTTCACTCTCATCAAAGAGTATGCAAGGAGAGTAATACTTCAGATACCAAAGGTTACAACCATCTCATCTTCCTGACCCATCACTGTGTTTTGTCAAGCCTGGCTTCTCTATCCATTTTATTTGCATCTGCTGTAGTGAAACAACAGTGTATTTTGTTATTGTCACAGAGTTTTCCCAATATAGCAATTTTTTTCATATTTTCATAGAGCTTGAACAACTTGCAGATGAATTCTCACAACATCCCTTCAGACTTCCCATGTGAATTCAAACACAATATGCAATTATGTCATTTATATCAGAGAGAGAAATGAAGAAAGGTTAATGTTCCAATGCTTTTAACAGAGTTCTTTCTGCATCATACCATTTTATTCCTCTGTGAGGAAAAAAAAAAATGCAGTTATAGATGGTGTTAAAAGAGCTGAACCAAATAAGCCTGGATTATATTAGTAATATTGAGTCAAGCTTTGGCTCTCAGATTCTAACTTGCTACAGTTTGATATCCATGAAGCTACCCACATTCTTCTCCACTATTTGGATTTTCTACCTATTTAACCTCCAGACTGGGAGGGTTAAGGAGGCAGAAGAAGGGAGAATAATACATTTTAGATGTG
This sequence comes from Eulemur rufifrons, assembly GCF_041146395.1. Lineage (NCBI taxonomy): Eukaryota > Metazoa > Chordata > Mammalia > Primates > Lemuridae > Eulemur > Eulemur rufifrons. The sequence goes on along the minus strand of NC_090997.1, from coordinate 56,380,601 downwards.
AGTCATTTGCTTTGTAAAGAACAACAGTGCTAACTGATAAGTTTCAAATATCTCTAATAGCAATTCCATTTTGAAAAGAAAATAAGAAAAAAAATTAATAATTCACCTCAACTACTATTTTAATGTTTTGTTTGTTAATTTGGGGGTCTTTCTGTATGTGTGTATGTGTGTCTGATTGTTTTCTATAGTATTCATGTTGCCATTGCAGAATTCCCTAGCCAGGATGGAGATTCTAGTTTGCTGCTTGGAACAGGCTTAAGTTTAACAATCATGTGCACAAACATTACTTTAGCATACTGCTGCTCTCTGCCTGTCAACGGCCACACTAGGGCTCAGGCAAGGATTGAGTATCACACAAGGGAAGGCTGAGCAAAGGTATGAGGTGGAGAAGAAATCAGGGGCTGATACAAAGGACAGTTGCCAATGAGATACCAAGCTGTGCAGCATGAAGGAGTGTGGATCTAAGTTGAGAGATGAATGAATCCAAGAAGGAGGTCAGACAGAACTTAGATTTCAGAAGCTGAGGATCAAGATCCAAGCAGCAGGGATGGAGGCTTAGACATTTAAAGAGCAAGCTCTTGGAGCAAAATCTAGGCACCCAGAAACTGGAAGTCAAGGGCAGTAATCCAGACAAAGATGGTAACATCTTCAGTGGAAAAAAGAAATGAGCAATCAAATCATGAAAATATATAGAGAAATCTTAAATGCACATTACTAAGTGAAAGAAGCCAATCTAAAAGCTACCTACTGTATAATTCCAACTATACGACATTCTGAAAAAAGTAAGACTATGGAGACACTAAAAAGATGAGTGGTTGCTAGGGGTTAGGAAGGAGGGAAAGATGAATAGGCAGAGCACAGAGTATTTTTAGAGCAGTGAAACTATGTTTTATGTTAGTATAATGGTGGATAAATGTCATTATACGTTTGTCAAAACCCATAGAATGTACAACACCAAGCATTAACTTTAATGGAAACTATGGAGTTTAGGTGACAATGATATTTCAGTGTAGGTTCATCAATCGTAACAAACATACCACTCTAATGCTGGATGTTGATAGCAGGAGAGGCTGTCTGTGTGGTGTGGGGGACAGGAATTACATGGGAACTTTCTCTATTTTCCACTTAATTTTGATGTGAACCTAACTTCTCTAAAAATAAAGTGTTGTATTTTGTTGTTGTTATTGTTTTTTTAAAAAAAGATGGTACCATCAAGGTTGGAGCAGAACCAGCAGCAAGACTCTTTCAGCAGTGACCTAGAACATCAGTCCAAAAGGATCCAACGCATACCCTGTTGTCCAGAGCCAGGTCCAACTTTAGGAATAAAGATACAAGATTGAATGTTGAGTTGGGTGATGTTATGAACTGAATTGTGTCCCCTACTCCTCAATTCATACGTTGAAGCCCTAACCCCAAACGAGATGGTATTTGGAGATGGAGCCTTTGGGAGATAATTAGGTTGAATGAGGTCATGAGGGTTTGGCCCTCATAATGGGATTAATGCCCTTATGAGAACAGACACCAGAGAGCTTGCTCACTCCTCTGTCTGCTATGTGAGGACACCCAGAGAAGGCAACCACCTGCAAACCAGAGAGACCTCACCAGAATCCACCCATGCTGGCACCCTGACCTCAGACTTCTAAGAGTACTAAAAAAATTAATGTCTTTTATTTAAGACATTCAGTCTATGGTATTTTGTTACAGCAGCCCTAGCAGACTAAGATAGGTGATATCAGCCAGGTTCTGCTTCTCCTGTACCAAGACCATTAAGCTCAACCTACAATTTGGATGTGGTAGATGTTGACTGTACTCTTCAATCCTAGCAAATTGCCAGGCCTTTCTATCTTTGCTCTATAGTCAGATGATTTAAATCTTTCAGTAGATGCAGAAGAAATTGCTGAAGGCAAGAAAAAGTGTTTAAATATCTACAATCCAATTTGCTTTACGAATAAGTGTTAAGTTATTCTGGACAAATACCTATTCTTTAGTATAAAAGACATGAAAGTCTTAGGAATGTAAAAGTAACTAAGGTGGTGGATATACCTGCAAGTCCCTTCAGCCCCTCTGTTAGGTCAAAATTCAAAGGAAAACAGAGAAAGTATGGATAAATATGATGCTTTATTTTACTTGTTTTAAAACGCTGTCATTAAAATCACTTCAAAGAAGAATTGCCCTCTGGTTTTTCTATTTTTGGATTTGTTGAATAATTCCACATTCATCATAGCCATTCTCCACTTATTCTGACTCTTATTTCCAGAGTAACACATCCTCATCAATTTAATCTATATTGAAACATTGCCCTGGTCTTATGCTTTCATTTTGATTTTCCCCAAGGGACAATGATTAGAATCTGATGACATGCCTCAGGGTAATGACACACTGTGGCTGGTGAAGGGCCACGTTGAGGGTTGTCCCTCTTCTTCCTGACTCTATGGTGAGGGATTCAGGAGGGGTATTTGAGGTAAAGTTCCTGCCTCTGTGAAGCAATTCATATGTACAAAGTAATGTGATTAATACCTGTGCTTTTCCTAGTCTTAGCAAGAAATAAAGCTCCAAAAATTCTTTTTTGACATGATACCTAAGATGACAATAGCAATAATGGAACTAAAAATGAACTTAATTTCAATTAAAGGAGAATCCCAACGTTTCCACAGGCATTAAAAGAAAGAAATCTGAGGCCTTCAAGTAGGGAAGGGTGGGGGGAGTAACATTCAGGGCAAAGGCAGAAGTTAGGAATCATATTGATTCCTAAGTAGACTATTCTGTAGATATTATATCACTAAAGTGCTACCCATGGGGGTTTGGCTGCCACAGCTCTTCCTAGCTTTGTATCTGCTTGTGGGCAGGGAACATAGAGCTTATTCTTCAGAGGTACTCTGCTCTCCCATGAGATCCTTTTCTAGAGGCAACTATTCCTTTCTACTACTACAGTGCATTAGAATACAAACTTCAACAACTACTAGCACCATGTATTGTAGGCCTAGTAAGCTCTGGACACATTCTCTCCTTTTATATTTAGAGCAAACTTCTTAAGTGTCCTTTCTTTCTATTTTCTATACAGGGAACAGAGATTCAGAGACAAGAACTAACGTAACTAAGGTCTTGAAACCAGCAAAAATAAGAGAGAAAGTTTTAACCCATGCTTCTGGAATTATGACCGGGTTAGCCAGAAGTACGTGGTGCTGTGTTGGGGTTATAACTACTGGGAAATTTGATACGCTATTTTATGTTCAAATAAGCATGCATGGCCATTTTATATAATACGATGCCAAGTTTACAAAGATTTTATGATAAGACATAGAGCCTCAAAGAAATGTCTAAGTGTATTAGGCCACTGTTGGATATGCCCAAGGTCCTCCTTCAGTTTCATTCTCCTGTGTTATTAGATGTTGGTTGAAAAGTAGGGGCTATGCTCCTGACACGCAATCTCTATAGCAGTCAGAATTCCACAGTTTTTATGAATAAAAGTTCTGAGGAAAAATTGAAGAAAGTATGCCAATTACAAACGCAAAAACTTAGACATAGAAAAATAAAATCTAGAATCCTTTGTGTTTTGGTTGCTATATATCTCAAGTTCTCACTTCATTCCTGTCTCACTGGGCACTACCAGGACAGCCAGGCTGATGTGGATTTGAGTTGGTTACTGTGCTTAGGTTTGGAGGCATTCTAAGGTTCTCCTCTAAACCTCCTTCCTTGCCCCTTTCAGGGAAGGGCACCACAGCTGGCCCTGGCTCTGCTCCATTTCAGCTCCACAGCCATCCTGACCTGAGAAAATGCCTCTCTATGTGACTCCAAATATCCCTCCTGCAAGCCATTTCACACTAACTCCGCAGATGGCTTCCTTGCCATCTGAGTGCCAGGGACATGTGCTTGTAGATTCCTCCCCCAGGGTACTTCCTTCTTGCTGCAATCCTCTCCTGGCACATGACTCATCCCTTTCCGCCTTCTTCATTCTTGTGAAACATAACTACTGCCCCCACTACTATTTTAAGATGGGCTCACCTTCCAGTCTAGGTGAGCATAAGAAGCTAGTCTCTTGAGCATTCAAATGGTCTCAATATCTGCTGCCGTCATCCAAGCCGAATAACCATCTCATGACATTCCCAGCCAGGCTGGGGCCATCATTTCCTGCCAGCAGTGTTTTGCCCAAGGTAGGAAATTTTGGCAATCACAGCTGGAAATCTGAGGATTTTAACCTAGGTTTCTATAATCCAAAACTAAGTAGAAGCCTATTATATACAGTAGATATAGAGTACAAAAACAGAGACAAGATATTGGAACGTGTGTCTCTAGAGGCACAATTTCCTTTACTTACTATCCTCTTCTATCTACCACGCTCTCATCAAAACATCCAGTCACTGAAACAGATCCTCAAGCAATTTACAGGGAGTGGTGAATGGACAGTGAACCTAAACTTCCTTCTCAAAAATTAGAACTCATTGACTCCAATGCATCTCCTGTGGTTAAACGGGTGGCAGAGCTCCCAGGCCAGGCAGGCTGCTGCTGCCCTGTTTCCATCACCACCTGACAAACTGGTAGAGCCAGCGGCCAAATTCAGAGTCACATTAACCAGCGCCATCCACCTACTGTCCTTTTACCTTTGAAAACAGTTTCATTCCCTTCATTAAAACAGTGAAAAAAGTCTTTCAATGGCAAAGAATATATTTTAAACCTATAGTGGAAAGCATCCAAATATGGAGGTTTCTTCTCCTGCTTTTTTCTATTTTTGCTTTGCAGTAAATTCCATAATGAAAAACTGGAAAGAAATAACTCTCCATTGTCCTCATCCCTTTCCAAATGAATTTACAAATCTTCTGGTCTGTCTTTCCATCAAAAAATTACCAGCTTTGAAAACCTGCAAGATATGACCCAAATTCACCCCATTCTGCCACCAATCACAAAAGCATAATTCCCTTTCATTTTTTAACAGAATATGACTTTGGTACAGAAGTTCTTTATTTTGATACAAATCTCATTCTGCAAGAAAAACATGAATAGTCAATATTTCCTCATGTATCATGCTGTTCATCTACAATAACCAATTTATTCAAAGAGATTTATTACCTTACTCCAACCTACTGCTTAGCACCGACAAAGCTGATAAGGAATTCACTATATTTATGAAACTACAATGCTTTTGGCTAGGTAAAAAGGATGTATATATAAAGACGTGCAATGAGTTTGTTCTTACATAACTGGAGATGAAATCACAGTGTGATAAAATTGACATAGTCACCTTAAGAAACCAAGTGCAAGCAAACATCGCTGAGGTTCTCCTGGGCTCCTGTTTAGGAGCACTTTTCTTGATCAGAAACTGTATGTATGAAAATACCAACTCTTTCATATCTTTGACAAGTATGTGTCAGTGTTAAGTTTCCATTAAATGCAAATTTGATCTTTTATAAAATCATGCTTAAAGCTAATATCACAGCACATCAATTAGACTTCTGTATGCTTTTAAGAGCTGAATAATTGCATTCATTTAGAAGCTACTTTGCAATATGCATAAAACAGAATTCTCATAAAATTTAACTAATTACAACAAAAGTCAAATTCCATTCCCAAAATATAAATAAAGCCATCCTGTTATTTGTTTATTTTCTTGATTCCTTTTTCCTCAGAAGAATCTGATCCTTGATTTATTCTGCAGTATTGCTTTAGTTCTCAGGCATGAGAATTGAGATATTTTGGAAAAAGTAGGATTGTAGATCCCTTCAACTATATAGTCAAATCTTAAACATTTTAATCATAGCAACATTATCTTACAAATACATTTTATGTATTTCAATGGCTCAAAGAACATACATTATTTTAATCTAATTTTAATCCTCTTCTCCACCCTGCTAGGTATGTAGAACAGATATTTTCACTGAACAGAGGGGAAAATAGTAAAGCTCAGAGAAGTTAAATGAATTTTTCAGTCACTTATCTTTTGAGTAGAAGACACAATATCAGAACCTGGGTCTTCAGACTCTACAGAAAGTGATCTTTTCGTCAAAAAGTCTTTGAAAATAGCATCCTTAGTTCTCTACTTTATAACATAGAAGTGTCTCAAAATACTTTACAATTTTCTTGATGAATCAAAAAAGGTTTTCTGAACTGACAAATTCAACTATGCCATAAAATATTGGTATTTTTTTGCACTTTGAAATAGGAAATATTGCTTTTCCCAACACTGTATGATTTCAGAATGCTGTGCTATTCTAATTGGTGAGCTTTATTCTTAAACTGGCACTAAGACTCCCTAGAGGGTTACTGAGCTGTGTGGAATTTAATTTATCCTTACACCAAATGTCCCCACGATATTGTTGTGTTCTAATGGATGTTTCTCTTCTCTGTTGTTGTCTGCAAATACTCCCACCATTATTCAGGTATCAGCAAGTTGCCCAAAAATTGTTCTTTAATTCCAAAAGGTATCTTGAACATTATCTTTTCTGCTGTTCCTGTTTTTCTCTGTCTCAATCATCCTTAATCTTGCTAAAATTTAGGCTATTACGTCTAACATCCAGTGAGAATGTTCCTTTCTTCAGTTTGATGAACTAAATAATTACATCACATTTCCTATTTCCTTTCTATCTTTTTATCTGTGGCTCATTTCAGCAATTTTTACACTGTTAACACTTGGAATATATATACACATATATTTATTCTGAAATTTGAATTTATGGTTGATTAAATCTGTGATCACAAATAAATATGATGTTGCTGTTCTAAAAAGAACAAATCATTTTGAATATATAATACTTAAATTATCATTAAACTCATAAAATGAAAGAAAATGATTACTTTCAGTTTTGTAGATGAGGTAACTTAAAGGACATTTTAGATGTCCTTTGATTCCTGACATGGAGAATTGGGAATATCTATAGTAGAAAAATGGAATCATGGAATGTTGGAAGTTGGAGTAGAGAATCTTAGTGATCATTTGAACTAGACCCTGAAGGTCTCAACCTCATTTTCTAGATCCACAGATAAGATGAAGCTCATAAGCATGAACTACTTCTCAAGTTTATTCCTAGCACACAAATCTACCGTTTTCTCTCCCACTCAAAATTAGCATATAGGAATAAAAATGAGTATGAGTGATGTTATGCTAGGTATAACTACCCTAAAATAAAATATAAATCTGTAGCAAATTTGGCACTTTATCTACCATTAAAAATATTAATGGCAAAACACATCATATAAACTTCTATATAGCAAAGTGTCAGAAATGAGAGTCCAAATTTTTGTGCAGCGACTGGGTTCCAGAGAGGGAGAACAACTTACCTAAGATCACACAGTAGGTGGTGGTAGTGCTAATGTTGGAGCCCACACCTATAAATCCACTAATGTTTGGAGTGTATCATGCTACCTCACAATTAAAATGAAGACCATGACATTTTAAAACACTGAAGAAAGGCAGAACAATGAGTTTAAAACTACACTATGTTATCGGAGCAGAATGTTACTTCTAATAATACAGTCCATACAAATTATTAAAAAGTATTAATAGTGATAAATTAACAGCCAATGAGAAATTTAAGGCATGGCAAAATTATCCACAGGATAAGCAAATTTCAGAAAAGATTCTTAAAGCAGAACTAGTTAGTACATTTGCTGTTACAAACATCTTATTTCTACACCATATTAGCAAAAAATAGTTCCAAGGCAAATAGCACATAATAATCAATAAATATGTATGTGATACAAGATGTAATTTTGATACTGAACAAGGCAGTTTCCAGTAAGCTTGTCTCTATGTGCCCAAAGTAGTAGGTGGAAAAGTAAAACTGTCTCCATGCAATTATTTTCAGTATCTGGCTTAATTCATTTTTCACTCCATTAGCTGATTGAGATGGAATCAGGTAAAGCCCTTGCCCTTTAGGCACTTACAGTCTAAAGTAGACAACATCATTGTTGGTGCTGACAGTAACCAATGAACTGAAGAATGTACCTCAATCACACAGTTAGAAAAGTTAATATGAATTTTATCCCCAAACTATATAAAATTAATCAAAAGATAAAATGTGCAAAAGTACTACAGATCAAAAGTATTAGGTTTTGTGATTTTGTGGCAAAAGTAGATTTTAACATTATTTAGTAATTAGGATACCCATAATATCTTATAAATATATATTATATATGTTTAAAACCACTACTTATGTTTCAGTAGAATATATCTTGTTTTTCCTTATAAGTTATTTTTAATTCCATTAACCTAACTGCAAACAAACTACTTGTCAGATACATAAAATATCCCATCTATTTCACACATGATCTGCTTATCTGCAGTGATAAAATTGGATTCCACATATTCTTTGGGGGTGGAAAAAGCTCATCTTATTCTTTACTTGATCCTGAACCACCTCCTCTATGCTCCGTCAGTGCCTATTACTGTCTCATGGGTGATGATGCAGAAATATCTATCAGAATTATATATATCCATATATAATCATCATAAAACAAGATGTACTTGAAACCATTCTGTCATCAAAGCAGTGTTTGTTGTTGTCAACCTATCTATGCTTTTGACATAAGACAGATAAATCATCTAGACAAGCCCAGCCCTTCCCCATTTGAAGGGCAGTAAACCAATAGACCACTGTAAAACCACGAGGTGCCAGGGCAGATCAATGAAATTGGCCATTGTCAATAAGGAGCATGTGGTTTGTCTTGAGCAAAGATCCTTAAAAAAAATCCCAACCAAATTAAGAGATAGAGTCACAAACTGTAACGGTCATTTGAATTGCAGCTTCACCTGAATTCCTTGAACTGTAAAGACTAAAACAATGTTTAGACATTCAATTGAAAATTTCCTCCAGAAGTGAAAGCCCATCTTGAACAAAAGATAGTTAAAGATGAATGGTTAAACAACTTTTTAAGACCTGAAAACAGATTCATTTTTAGCAAGCTATTTCTCTTAATGTTCATTAGGGAACTCAGAATGTGCTTAGTATAAATAGATTTAAATGTAGAATTATTTCAAGTCCCAAACGTGCAGCTAAAATATTTAATGCTTCACAGACTATATATGTCACATACTTTGAGCTTACAGACAACCATCAACAAACAACCTTTAGACATCCATCTGGGGGGAATAAAAGGAAAAGAAAGACAACATCTAGACTGTTCTATCTCCTAAAGACATGACTCTATGTTAGAAAGATTTGAGGTTAATTGAAGATGTTAAATAAGTGGTAAGAAAACTATGACTCCCTACTAAATAATTCTGTCCCAAATTCAGTTTATAAAATTTATAAAAGTAAATTTTATTCTATAGCTAGTGGTTTACTGCTCTATTAACTTCTAGTAGGAATATGAAAAGAAAATTTTAGAAAAACAACCACCTCTGCACAGAAATCTATGAGAAATGTACTTAAATTTACATAAAGTAATTTGGAGAGAATATTGACCAGACATATTAGAAAATAAATGGGCTCCTATTCTAAATACCTTTGAACTCCTTCCAAACTTAATGTAAAAACTCAATACATTAATAAAATTTGAGAAAAAGCAAATCTGAACTATTTTAAGGTATAAATTTTGTAATTACTTTCAAATATATACAAAATAACTAAAATATCAACTAATTCCATATCCATAGTTTATTTAAATTCTATTTTAAATTATGAGATTAATTTCTCATATATGATAGTTACGCTCATAAATTGCTTATTAATGTGTACTTCTAAAACATTTAGGAAATTTTAATTTCAGAGTAGTTCAAATATTACTCAGCTCCAGGTTTATTAATGTATACCTTTAATAGAAGGATATTTCTAAGCAAAAAAGGACAAACTCAGCCCTTGCCCAGTTGTCTAAATTTAAAATTTATTTAGATTCTAGGAATCAGTATTGATGTAGTTTTATTTTCAAGATTTTAAACTCCAAGAAAGTATTTTTGTCTGTTTTGTTCGCTACAATATCTCCAGCATATAGAACAGTGTTGGGCATGTGACGGGTACTAAAGTCTTTGTTGAATGTTGAATGAATATGTTGTATTTCCAGTTTTACTCCTAGAGAGAATCTGTTATTCCTCACTCCCGGCAGAGCAAGGCTTGCAGGAGAGGTTCTACAATTTGACTTCTTCATATGGTCCAGACTTGTCTCAGTCTCAAAGTTAGAATTCTCCCAAGTACTTGTGTGCTGTTTTTTTCAGAAATTAGATTTTATTATATAATGTTGCCTTTAATGATTTTGAATTGCAGGATCTTTTAGAACGTATAAAGTCACTTGAGTATAGTTAACAAAAAAAAAGTTCCTTGCTAAGCTTCCTCCTCAAGGAAGTTAACTGGCTAAGTGCAAATGTTCCAATTTATTCAGTGTAACCAGAAGACTGATGTGAGCTGGAAATTTTAAAATGTTCTGAGGATTAGCATTTCTAAAAGATATATTTCTAAATCCTTTTTTAAAAACTCCTCATACTCAATTTACTCTGAGAATGTTTCTCAAACATTAGTACAAATAAAATATTTCAAAAGATAAAATAAGGATAGTCACAAAGATTAGAAAATTTTACCTTTTTTTTTTTTAGCATACCTATTGACAGAAGTTAATAAGTGAAACACTGCATGGAATTCATCTCCTTCTAGGCAATATATTTCATGACTCATATAAGAGAGATCAGATTGCACATTTTGCTATATATTATCCAGAAATAATCAATCATTTTTTTGTCTCACTGAAACTATGTTTAGAGATGCTGTATACATTTTTCAGCTTGACTTCTCATCCTGAATCTCTATTAGATGAAGCACAGACCTAAAATATGTTTTAGGGATGTCTTTTATACTCACTGTTTCCTTTTACTCTTTAACACTGTATGTTTTAGTTATGTTTTAAAAAAAATACATGTTTGTTGTCAAAATGCAAACATTAACAAAATATATGACTTAGAAATTGAAAATACACTCAAAAAGTGATGACTATTAGCAAGTAACGAATATACTGCCTATTTTTTACTCTGCATTTACTTGTGTGTGTGTGTATATATGTGTGTGGTGCATTTAGGCAGAAAGCTATGTGGATTTATTTTTAAAGAAACCGAATTATACCAAATATAGTATTATGATGCTTGTTCTTTTCATCTAATATATCTTGTAAACCTTGCCATGTTAGTACAAATAGATAAATCTCATTTTATAAAATAGCAGCACAATATTTTATGACTCTACCACAAAATATTTACCTAATGCCAGATTGGTAGACATGTAAGTTTTTCCTTTTGTTCCCCTCTTACAAGTGAACATTTTCTCACGTAGATCTTTCTTGTGTATTTTTGTAGGGTGAATTTTCTAGAAATGGAATTTCTGGGTCAAAGGGTATATATTTTTAAAAAATTTTTATAGTCAAATTTCTCTAGAAAAAGATTATATTAATTTATCCATTCACCAACATGAATGAGAATATACTTCATTACACATTTGCCAACACTGAATATCAATATTTTGAATACTTGGAAATATTTTAGATGACAAGTAGCTTATTATTTTAAGTTGTATTTTAATTATTGCTGAAGTTACTGGGTAGTAGATATAGTTTATTTATTATGAATTATTCAAAAACTCTGTATATTTGGGATATTTGCCTTTGGCTTGCCTTATTGTTGTAAATAACCTTTCCAGGTTGTTTTTTAGTTTTGAGTTTGGTCATGATATTTACATATTTTTTTGCCACAGAGATGTTTGTTTTGTGCCATGCTTTGAAAGATCTTCCCCATACATAAATATATATAACATAAATTTTTTCAAAGATGGGACAGAAGCCTCAAATATTTAGCACTATACAACTCGTGTTTAGAGATATATACTTAAATTGTAGAGAGAGAAATAGGTAGATGATAGATAGATAATAGACAGATAAATGACATACAGAAATAGAGAAATACACAATATGTTCCACACCACTAGTATGCCTATACTGGTTTGTATAAACTGAGTATCAGTCCTGCATCTGTTTTCTTTTATTTCTTTTATGGCCTAAAATTTCATATTTAAGTCCTTGATTCAAGTGAAATTTCTTCAGTATAAGAAGTGAGATGAAAAACATAACCCGACTTTCCCCAAAGCTAAGCTATTATTCTATTATCATCTATCAAATAATCCATTTTACTCCAGTGATGTAAAATATAACTTTTATTTTGTATAAAATATACAGATATTTAAGGAAAGGAGTGTTCCAGGGAGACAAAGTGGCTAGCGCAAAGGCTCTAATGGGAACATGCCTGAAGTGTCCAAGGAACAGTAAGGAGCAATGCGGCTGGAGAGGGCGAGCTCAGTGGAGAGAAGCCGCCCCCCCCCTCCCCCCCCCCCCCCGTGAGGCTCCTGGGAAACATGAGCAGCAGCCGCTCCCTGCAGGGCGTCCTGAGCCACTCTGCATCTGAAGGATTTTTTACTGGTTTCCTTTATTTTATTGATTTTTTTTTGTTGGTAACTAGGGATGTGTGTAGATTTTTGAAAATCTTCCCAATTTTTCTCATTGTTATTTGCTTATTTTGTCACCTTACCTTTTTGAATCAATTTTAATCATTTCTATCTTCAAAAACATTTTATCTAGCACTCCTCTCAAATTTATAAATATGGAAAGGTACAAAGAAATCTCTTAACATTTAAAGTATATAATTCCTGTCAATCCATAGATACTGCTTTTTTCTTATTCTCATTTATGTATCCATTTCCTTTTTTTCCCCATTAGGTTACCTAGACAGTTTTTTTCAAGGGGAATTTTTCATAAAACCAGTCCCTGATTTAGCTATATTTCTGTTTTCATTTTCTCTAATTCATCAATTTATGTTTTTATTTTAATAATTATTTTCCTCTGTATTCTTGGAGTTTATTTTTCTTTTCCTAATACCTTGAGTTTAATAATATTTAAGTGATTTATTTTTATTCTTTTATGTTTAATAAATTAAATGTTTACTGCTCAGAATTTTCCTCTGGATACATTTTTTTGCCATATCCTGTAGTTTCTGATTTACAATGTACTACCTTTATTTCCTAGAAATTCTACAATTTGTTTTGATCTCTTCTTTGATTTAAGAATTATGTAGGAAAGAGGTTTGTTGTTCTTTTTGTGTAAAAAAATGTTGGTTTTGGTTTCAATTTTTGCTATAACTTTCTACTTTGTACAGCTTTTATTTCTTAAAATCTGTAGAGTTTATATTTGTGGTCATTATGATATTCTTTTAAAAATTTTAATAGACTGATTTACACTTAAGAGTAAACCTTAATTTAGCATTTGAAATCCATATCAAAATAATTTTTTACTCTTTCTCTGAACGGATAGGATTCTCATTCACAGAATTAAACTAAAATCTACTCAGTTTTACTGCATTGATTCTATCAGTGCAATCAATTCTATTTAACCAATCCAACTGAGCCCCAACATTATTAATATGTCAGCCTTTGTGCTAAATATGTGGATAGAATCATAAATGAGTCATAAGTCCTTCTCTCTTACTGATCATGATTTAGTGAGCAAGAGAGCTGTGGACAAATATAAATAAAAGACAGAGGATCACATACAAAGTCTGGTGAGAGAACACAGTAGAGAGAAATTAATTCTGAGAGGAAGATCAATGAGGGCAATAGAAAATCATTACCTGTTTCTAACGGGTCTCTAATACATATTGTTCAAGATGTCAGCCCACTACGGAGATCAGAAAGGATAACAATTGTCATAATATATAAATTAGATTTCAAAATACCATGAAGTTTGTGCTATTGATGCCATGGTTTGTATCATAAACCCAAAGTAAGAACTATTTCATTAGATATTTTCCAATGCAGATTTTCTGGCAAGACTTACGGCACTATTTGTCAGATAATAGCAACCCCCCCATCCTGCTTCAACCCACGCAATTGAAAAACATATATCCTAAGGGACTTTCTACTTGAAAGCATGAATCTCTGAGACCGTAGTAAAAGCTAGTAAGAAAAAGGCTGTCAAAAAGGGAAAATAAGGTTTCATAAAACAAAATGGGACATTTCTCTTATTAAAACATGCCATGGAACTCCAGGGATTGTGGTGCTCAGGTGCAGAATAATGAGCCTTGATTTGGCAATGGAAAATTCTGTGAAGGGTCCAATAATATGTTATGCTTCATTAATACAACAATTTTTACATTTCTACTGTGATTTTCATCCTTCTTTATCCCAGAATGCTTTATTAACTGAAGCTACTATTTAAAAAAAATCTCACCACCACCTTGGGAAAAGTTCCTGGTGATGTGTTTTTAAATAAAAATATCAAAAACAATTTTGGTTAAGAAAGGGAGGACAAAATGTTACCTAAATGGAAGGTTCAGAAATACCTACAGCCAGCAAATCTTAGCACCATCACAAGTTAAGTTTACATTTATAGAGTTGTTTGTTTGTACTGAGAGTAAGGGCAAGGGCTGGCCTGAGGTGATATTATTAGTTTAACAGTAGATTTGGACACCCACCTTTCTAGTTGTTAAAATCTCTGGAAAACCAGATGTGAAACTGCTACATGACACTTTTTACAACCTCTATGTAACTCTTCAGTCTGCCCAATCCCTGCTCCTGAGAAGTACAATTTAATTCTCATCAGCCCTTCTTACTTATACCTCAGGTTTCTCTGATACTCGTAGCAGAAGAAACGTGGAGAGAGAAAGGTACTCAGCAGTGCAGAAATACACATTCCATGAATTGGTGTTCCCTATTCTAGTTCCCAGCAGCCAGAGTCAGAGAGCCACACCAGAGCTAATAGTTTTGGGGTTCATTAAAGACTGCATGGGCTATTTCCAAAGTCTTCTCTCCCAGGATACAAGAAGGAGTCTCACCCTAAACGGGTTGTCAGGGAAGCTGCTAGCCAACAACCAGCGACTTCAGGGCAAAGCAGTGACAAGGAATGGGCTCTATCTCTGTTTCTGCTCTAGCAGTATAACATGACCATGTCATCTCTGTAAGCTTCTGTTTTGAAGTAAGATAATATATAAAATGCCTCTAAAATAAAGTAGATGTAAATTTTTATTAATCAAAAAGGCAGGAGATTAGACTTGATCTATAAAAGCTCTCGACTGCCACAAAACTCTAATTCTTCCAGTCTTTGGGCAGGTGAGCTCTGTCCAATGTGTGGACTCCAATACAGACTTTCTCAGAACTTAAAACTGTTTTCTAGGTTGACCTTTTTTGGCTTTTTTTTTTTTTAATAGCGTAAAAGCATGGACTCTAGAGTTTATGAGTTGGTCACCTTGGGAAAGTTACCTAATCAATTCTTGCATACATATCCTCACTTTTAAAATGGGGACAATAATCATACCTATTTAATAGGTTTAAATGGTAACGCTTGAAGGTGCTGACTCGGGAAGGGGGGGGTGGGGAAGGGAGGGATATATACCTACATGATGGGTGCAACGCGCACTATCTGGGGAACAGACACGCCTGGAGCTCTGACTTGGGGGGAAAGGCGGTACATGGGCAACGTATGTAACCTGCAATTCTGTATCCCCCATAACAGTAAGATGAAATAAAAAAAAAATAAAAATAAATAAAAAGAAAGTGCTTAGAATAGTGCCACACACATGGAATATACTCCATATAAATATCTGTTATTGTGAATGGTCAGACTATACAAGGTAAGATCAGATAGAACATTCTGAAAGTACAAAACAGCAAACTATAAAAAAATTAAAAATCAAACAACCAAATCAATGTTTTACAAATTTATATGTTTAAAAGCAAGGTGCCTAACATCTATTTCCATTAATACTATAATGGGAGCATTTTCCTGTCATTAATATTTTCAACAATGGTTTTATTACAGTCTCTCATATGAAGATATATTGTGATATACTGAAATTCCCTTTTGTTTCAAGAAACAAACTTCTTTCCAATCTTTACTATTTGAAAAATGATAAGATAAATACCCTTATATGAAAATATTGGATTTTTATTTCCTCAAAATATATTCTATGAATGAACTTTTTTGGTCTATAGGAATTAACATTCTCAGAGCTCTTCATATATAGCTCCCAATTGCTTTTCCACAACTATGTGCTGGTCACTGCTCCAGGCCTGAGAAAATATGCCAATGTTCTCTGCACAGCAAATAAGACAGAAAAGTCCTTGATCTCATAGAACTTACAGTCTAGTCAGAGAGACAAATATTAACCAAGAAAACAAGCAAGTAAATATTATAATAAATAATTTATAAAGTTGATCCTCAAATAGTATTGGTCATTTTTCACAAGCCAGAATACCACGATATGTGCCATTCATTAATTGTAAAGTTTAGGAAATGTGTCTCAGAGCACAAAAAGTAGAGGGTTTTTTCTTGAAAGGTTACAGGATAATGCAAGCCTCTTTTCTTCTAGGAAAAGGGTTCTCAACTCTAGCTGCATATTAGAAGCACTAGCTTTTGATATCCGTGCCTGCCCACCCACCTCTATCCCATGAAGTGGTTTTAGGTGGGGGCTGGACATAGATATATATATATTTTAAAGCTTGCCAGGTGATTCTAATCTGTATTCAGATATTATTGCTGCTAATAAAATTACCTACTAGTGCCTTTTTACTCTCTCAGCTTGACTACAAAGAGATTAAGACTTGGCTTTTAAGTTAAAACTAGAGACATTACTCTAGATCACCTTGAGATAATGAAGAAAGCACACAACTTTCCACATTCCTGGGTGAATTCCAGATGACTGAAAATCAGACCCCAAATTGTCTGTTAATAGTAAAAGGGAAGGAACTGATGATCATGGCAAAAAAAAAAAAAAAAAAAAAAAAAACAAAACCTAAGAGAGACACAGTGAGCAGTGTGGAAGGAAAATTGAATAGTAATCAAAGGTATACACTAAGAAAAGAAAGGTCTGTGCTTCAGCATTGGTATGATAACTAGAAAGCCCAATTCTTAGTGGTTTAAAAACCACGGAAGTTTATTTCTTGCTCAGGATAAATATTCTACAAGAGTTGACAAGGAGCTCTACCTCAGTCACATTCAGAATGTTAGGCTAACAACACATGAATTTAAATTCAAAGAAATATTAGAAAATGAAAATCAAAATATCGTATCTTTCTAAGTTGGGCCCATGCTGATAAAATTACTACTTTTTACTCTTTATAAAAGAATGGTAGCTGGCTTGAAGTGGTCTATAAATATTTATTATTATTAATGGGCAGATTGTATCTCAAGGCAAAACTGGGCTTTTAATTCCCTACCCAAAGCTGAACTCAGCAACAGAAGAAGAAAATAAAATATGAAAAAAAAATTTTAATCCATGTTATTTCTGCTTTACCAGGGATATGGTTTAGGAATTTGACCACTCAAGAGTAGCAACTCCTTCTCACATCTGCATAGGTGTGAGGGCGGCTGGCAGATGGAGCTAAGAAAGAAGCTAAGATATGAAGCTGTTGTTTGCTCTCTACATGGTATTGTAATTATGAATAATGGAGTGGCATGGAGTGTATTTTACATTTCTAAATTTCTGAAGTATGTGAAAAAAAATCATAAGTATCTGGTGAAGTAAGTCAAGAAACAAACAACAAAAAACCCTTCAGGTAATATGGCAGTTGTTAATGTAATTGTCTGAGATATGTTGACTCAGATGAATATAATTGTACGGCACATTGGTTCAGTTGCTTGAATGCCATGCTCCAGAAAGCCATCAACCGTGTAATACAAAGAAAACTCTTTCCCAAATCCACATTTGTCTATCTATGTCTTGGAAATAAGAGGGGCTGAGGTGAAAGAAATTAGATGTATCCGTTAAAGGACTTTTCCATTTTCAGGAAAGAAACAGTATGGGCCTCTTTTAATCTTAGGAATGACACTCCAGGAATAAAACAGTAGTCATTCTCTAATTTCCACTATGTTCTTGAAATACCCTGCTGTGAGCAAATTCACTCCTCAGGAATTTAAGACTATGTGGAAATGGGTTTAGGGAACTGATAACATGGGAGAAGCAGGGGGCGGTCTGCGAATGTCTTATAAGTATTTTTTGCGTTAACCAAAATAAAAGAACAACATAGCAGATTAAATAGACTAACAAGGGTACATTATATATTATTTTAAATGAATAATTGCTGATACTCTACAATTAATTTCAATTTCCTTTTCCTTCTTTGCTGAAGCTACTACAGGATCTCCTGTCCCCATTGTTTTAGTGAGAGGCTTATTGACTTTTTTGTTGTAGTTTATAACATACTGAAGTGGAATCTGGTCCCTTCTAAAAATGTTCAATGTCTTTCTGTTCTTGTGACCTAAATTGTTGAGTTCTGCTACTACAGATAAAAAAACACACACACACACACACAAAACACCAAAACCCCAAATAGTGTGTGTACTTGATACACTGAGATGAAGGAGAAAGAAGCAACAATAGGACTGTGGGTAATCTTGTAATTTTTTCTAGAATTACAGAGGAGTAGATTTTATCAAGGCCTAACCCCACTCAACAAACATGCCCCAAAACAAAGAGACAGTTATTCTGGATTAGCTTCATCCATGAACCCAACCAAGACAAGCATAAATTAGAACACAGTAGAAAACTTGGGCCTGGCTTTGTGAAGACCTCTGACACTTTTAAACTGCTTTCTACCTAACAGAGGTGGTTTGGGGTTATTTGCATCAACTTCCTATATCTCTCTGGAAGCAACTTTGTGAAACCCTCTACTATGCATTGCTGACCACCAGTGTTTTATTTATCTTTATGCAAGAAAGCTGGAAAAGATGCTTCCTTCTCAACGTGTGGTATTAGGTGCTTCCATAGGATGGTGGACTAGTCAATCTATTTTTATCTTCTGCCTTGACCAAAAAAGAAATAAATAAACAAAAAGAATAAAAGGACAACAAATTTATACTGTCCCAGAATGATGATTTATCTTTCATAGTACAATGTATTATGAATAATTATAGTATTTTTCTAAGAGTTATCGTTTCTTCTTTCTGTTCAGAAACCTGGCACACTACACCCTGATATCAGAGAGAAGCAACAGGACCATCTTTCTCCCATGATTTCTTCTCTACATGTCCCCTGGGATGTTTTTCTCTCTGAAGTATTACTTCTCAACCTCCATCCCAATTTTCCACTATAAAATTGTCTCAAAATCCACATCTACTACTAAAACTGAAATTCTCCATGTGGAAGAAGAACTTTTTCAACTAAATTTTCAAGGGAAAGAAAATTGTACGAGGACAAACCAAAAGAAGAGATTACAAATAAAAAATCTGCTATAGTATATTTTATATTAAACATATAGTACCATGCATTAATAAGACAAAATTTAATTTAACATAGTTTTATTCAAATGGAAGCATTCATCTTTCCCTAGCTTTAAGCAGGCTTCAAAATCATGACTAATAATTTTTCAATATTATGTTTGAAATGGAAAGGACACGTAAAATGATCTCACATTTTGATTTTAGAGAAAAATTATTATTTTGTATAGAAAGTTTAGTAGCCTTCATGTCAGAGGCTTTCTCAGACACAGTTTAGTAAATATAAGCATGTTAGAGATGTGACTTCCTTTGGGGTTGGATGTCATTTATGATACCAGAGAAAGGTAGACTATTGCAGGATACCCTCACGTGGCTCTGATCTATGCTGCTACATTAACCACCACTAACCTTAGTTAGTGGTACCTTAGTTGTCCCTCCTCAAAAGGGAATCTGGGCCTCAAAGGACTTCAGTCCTGTTCTCATGTTCTTTTGGACCATACTATCCAAGCTAGCTATAAAATGGAACTCCTAAGGAAGCTTAAAGAAGGTTTGAAGAATGAGTTGAGGCTCATAAAATTAATATATATTTATCAAAAATCTACTGTTTCCCACACATTTTTTTTTTCTTTCTCCATTTGTAGGTAAATCCTCAGTTAACCAATTCATAGCTTCACTTTTCATCAAAGACAAATATTTTAAGGAAATGATTTTAGTATTCTTCCCTCCTAATAAATAGGGCAGCATATATTTGGAACCTTTAATCTCTATGCAAGACTCTCAGAAGACATTAAGCTTATAAGCAAGCATTACTGCTAATCATTTAAAACTTTAAGGGCTACCATTATATTTGCTTCCATATCCTTCTTTATGTTTGTTTTCCATGTGTTTAAAGTGCTAATGACATTCATTGCTCTTGAGATTTATCAGATTAGCACCACTGTAACAGTTTATGGTGTTACATTTTACAAGATTCACTTAATATAATTTTAATTATCACTGAAAAATGGCTTCTAGTCATAAAAGTACTTTACAAATTATAAGCTAAACCTACCCTAAATTAAAAGTAAGGGCTTGGGCTGTTAATAATAATTTTATAAAACAAAAACAACCCATGGTGCAGTAGCTCAAAGTTGACATGTTTATATTTTAAATAATGAAAATACATTTAGAAATATAAAACTGCCAAATAAAGTGTATTCTTTGCGATACATTTGAGCATTGTAGAAAATTACTGGTGTGACAATTATGGGGTATTACCAATGTGTGTTATTTCAGGAAAAACGAAGTTTAGTTTGGAATCTTGGCATTCTACCACCATATGGTAGCTCTAAAATATAATGTGATGGTAAAAACAGTGCAAAACCCATCGGAAGCTAAGTACCATAAAGATTGTACTTGCGTAATAGATATACTGAATTTTGAAACATCTACAAATAGAACTCATTGAAACCTTTAAATACTGACTCTGAGGGACCAATATTGCCAACAATCTCTAAAGATTTTTCAAAATTTTTAAATTTGAGAAGCTCCATTACAGAGGATATTATAAATGACAATATCAACTCTCTATTCCAATCAAAACCACTATATAAATTAGGATATTTATTATTCCACATAACTGTTTCATCCTTCCTAAACATGTTTTATAGGATTTCCACCTTTCTAATTTTGCTTAAATTGCTTCTCCTACCTCTTACTGGAATGTTTTCTATATTTCTCAATAACTCCTTTCTACTCACCCCAATTTATATTAGGTCATATTACTTTCAAGATCTTGTTTAAGTCTGAGAGTTATAAGAACATTTAGGATTATATATAATTCCTAACTAGGCATAGATGGTGTTTGACACTGCAGGGTTGGACAACAATGAAGGATTGAAGACCTTAGTAGCTCAAAGAAAGAGATCATGGGCCAAAGGCAGATCTGAAATTCATAGACGAGTTAATCAGGGGAAGAAGAGAGACAGGACCAAAACATGACTAGTCAAAAGTTTTATATCTTATCTAAAATTCAAAGCATCCATTCAAGCCACAGTGGTTGTTCATAACAAAAAGAACAGGAAAAGAAGTGGTTTCCTGGCAGTAGATATTGGGAAACCAGATCTGAGAACTTGGCTCAGGGGCAGAAAATTCACTTTTGGGAGGTCTGGGGATAGGAGTTATGCAAAAAGGGACTTATACATACAAGCCAAGTTCCTGGGAATTTGAGGTATAATGCAGGAATTTATTCACAGGTTCACAAAACAGAAACTCAGATAATGGATAGGGTGCCTTAATCAGAGGGGAGGCAAACACTTAAGGACCAAGTTGGCTAAAGACCTCAGGCAGAAGTCATCCTACATGGAGAGTCAGAAGCCTCAGGCATAAACAGAACTGAAAATCTGACTCCCTCGGGAAAAAATAAGAACATAAAAGCAAAAATTCCCATGCAATTTCCAGAAATTCTCAATGTTTATGAAGTCCATCTGTGAAGCCTTTAGGAAGAAATGGACCACTTTCACAAATAGTTGTGTTTTAAGACATAGGATGAAAGTCTAGGCAACCATTGCCCTACTTCTCGGGGGAGCATTCCAACTGCCCTAGCTTTGACTTCTGAACCCCTACAATAATTATTTCCCTCACTTATTTAATATTTAGAATGTGCTATCAATGTATAGTTTAAAAATATATTTATGTTTATGATCTCTCTCCCATGGAATCTGAGATAATATTTTAAATCTCTTTGCCATTTATTTCCCAGGAAACTGGAAAAAGTGTATTGATAAAGGTTGCAGATGATGGTGAGTTTATACAACGGAGTGGGGAGAGCTGGCAAAGGCATTGACTTTGAAAATTCAAAATGTTCAACAATTTTGAGAGAAAGGGGTAAATTTATTTGTCTTGAAAACAAGATATTGTGCCAGTGAGTTTCCAAATATCAGATAAACAGCTGTTGGGATTAACCACACAAACTTTAAATCCTTGCCAGAGAAATCTTATACTCCTCAATATTATGAGAGGTAGGGAAAGAGCAAGGGCATGAGCAGGATGATTGACTTAAAATTATTTAAATGAGTAGAATTTTTTTAAATGATCTTTCAAATACTTATAGAAAAAGTGATTAAATACACTGAAAAGGGAAAATTTTAAGAGGCTTTAAAAGTGTATGATTAAAACCAAATGAATGGATGAAAGAAAAAGGAAATGAGGCTCGAAATCAGGAAAGATTTTGGTAGCAGAGCCATTTTTCTGAAGTACATAGAAGCGGATAGAAGGATTAAAGATACTGTGAATAGACAAAACTTCTCATCACCCTAGAGAACAGAGTAGATTTCTGGGTTAATCTTTTCCCATACAACTA
Organism: Eulemur rufifrons; assembly: GCF_041146395.1. Lineage (NCBI taxonomy): Eukaryota > Metazoa > Chordata > Mammalia > Primates > Lemuridae > Eulemur > Eulemur rufifrons. The sequence goes on along the minus strand of NC_090997.1, from coordinate 56,358,097 downwards.
GTGAGATGCTTTGCGAACTAATTGGTATTACTGTGGTGCTGAAAAATCTTGCTCTCATTTTGTTTATAAGAATGTTTATATTTATGAAAGGTTTTCTGTCTCAGGATTATATCTTTTTTTCCTTTTTGTTGGTGGAGGCTAATGTACACACAGCCATTCAACAAGTAAGTACACACACACACACACACACACACACAGAATAGGAAAAGGAGGGACCTGTATTCCACATTGCTTTAGGATATAAACTTAGATACATCTTCCTTCTAACTTCTCCAGTACTGTCATGACTGACTTATGAATCTTTCGAGCAGGTGGGAGGGGGAGGAGGGAATAGCTATATTCACACCTAATGGATGCGATGCACACTGTCTGAGGGATGGACACACTTGAAGCTCTGACTTGGGCGATGCACAGGCAATATATGTAACCTAAACATTTGTACCCCGTAATATGCTGAAATAAAAAAAAAAACCACTAAGTGAAAAGGCAAGGACACCAATTCCATCCTTAAGTTGTCTCATCAGCTGGCCTTGGTGATTGAAGCATGTATGCCCTGAGCACTGCCCACTGGCATGGAAGCTCCACCCAACTCAACTCCCCAATGGCAGAAAAGCAGAGACATGGTGATGGTAAGTCACCTGGTCAACTGAAGTGTGACAACTAAGAGGAATAGGAGACACACTTCTAAAATGCAAGGAAGTATCACTTAGTAATATGCTCTAAGCTGCAAGCAGCAGTCAAGGTAGATTTGAGAATTCAAATTCATAGGCTGTTATGCTGGAAAGAACCTTAAAGCTCTTCCAAAACAGCCTAACTTACTGTCCTTAGATGGAGAAATTGAGGTCCAGTGAAATAAAGTTATTTGCCTGGGGTAATATGCCTGGTTAGCAATAGCAGGCAGACTAACATTAATATTTCAGACTTTTGGAGCCAAAGGTTTGAGTGACACTCTGCATTAGAGACAGTTCACTAACCAATGCCTTCAAAAGACTTTCAGTTAGGAAACAAGGGCAAGTCATTATGCATGAATAATGGAAAATTATATTGGCTGCTAATTATTTTTTAAAACACCTTTAGATTATATAGATATTCATTCTTGGTGGTAGTGACATCTTTAAAGATGAGAGAGCGAGAGAGGATTACGTACACATACATAAACTGAAAAGCACCATCATCTTCACTTTTGCACTTAGGAACAGTAGACCTACCAACTGAATTCAGTAGCTTCATTCTACTCAGAGGAAGCCCCTGAAAATACAGTGTACTGCCTGACTTAAGTCATTTGCCCCCATTTCACTCTATTAGTCTCCTAAGCACATATGTATTCATTCCTTCAACAAATACTTATATCTAGACACCATTCTATGTTAAAGGAGTAAGTACAGTGACAAATAGAACAGGAAAGTCCTTGACATAATTGGACTTAAATTCTGGTGGATACAATAGGAGGGGACAAAATGTCACATGACTTTTACGAGGATGCACACTTAAAGCTATCTCTTGCAAAGGGAATGGGAGATTCATCTAAATAATTTTCTAATGTCCTTTTCAGCCTTACTATTTTACAACTGTCAGAGAAATTGCTGGGTATTAGAAATGTAAAAATGAATGAAAATGTAAACATCGCCTGTATTACAAACTCCCAAAGAGCAAAACCACAATATCCAGATATGTTGCTTTCTCCCTTTGTTGATTGAGTAGTCTCAATCAGATTTTTTACAGATAATCACTATTCCTGCCCTTCACCTCACAATACTAAACTATTCCAGGGAAAAGTTTTAAAAATTCCATACAGTTAGTTACCTAGAAACCATTCAGTTCTAGCCAAGTTCAAGGCAATCTCAGTTCTCTTCTCTCCTGCTCTTCCTCCCCGCCTCCTGCCCTTTCCTACCAGCACTTGCAACATACCCAGAGTTCCATAAATGGAGCACTTGCTGTGATAGAGACCAGGAGTCACTTTCCCCTGATCCCTCCCTGGAGCCTAGCAGACAGAAAATGTACCACCTCTGTTTTCTGAAGCTAATCAATACAGATACACACCTGTATGTAACTCAGATTAGGTAAATGTGAAAAGAAATGGGAAAATAAAATACTATAACCTCAAATACTCCATTCATTTTAATTTGGGTTTAAGTGTTCTGGTGTACAAAAGATTTAACATAGAAGAAACTAAAATAAAACCTTGAGATATAATCAGCAAATCATTTGCTTTGCATTTATTAGCTTTGCTCTTCTATAATACAATTTATTACATTTTCTATGTTCTCTAATTCTACTCTCCTAAACTTGATTTCCTGAGGAATATTAATATTAAATCACTGTGAAGTGGCATATTATTCATATGAAATGTAGTTGCCAACTGAACAATGTATCAAAATTCAAGTGTGATTTTTAAAAATTTCATGTTTTTATTTATTGCTCCTGAGAAATGCTTATGTGCTTCTGAAACCCTAGGAAAGTATAGGGATCTGTGCTTTCCTTAATCAACAATATTTATGTGATAAATAGAATGCCTTTGGCCAAGAACTTGCATGTCGACTTGCATTCTGATGAAAATTTAAATAGCTGATTAAACTCCTCAAACACAGGATTTATAATGAATGCCACTATCATTTTGCAAAGTAATTTAATGCATATTTAGTGCAATTATTATGTGCTCTTTTCTCATAAGGAAACCCAGCTGTGATTCTGCAAGTGCAAGAAAGAGAGCAATTGGTATCTGGGCAGCAGTTTGTTGAGATCTGTGTGAAGAAGGTCTTCTGAGCCTCACTTCACTAGAAATGTATAATTGTAGATTTAGAAAAACTTCATGATGTTGCTGCTGCATATTGTGTTCATGTTGACTAAAGCAGATAAACAAATGTAATATCCAACACTCAAGGACTGAAAAAAAATCTATTTGGAGTTTCCTATCAATAATTAGATAAGCATATTTAAATGAGCACACTTATATGGTATATCTCTTATTAGACCATGGAGGACCAAGTGAGCTAAAGACACAGGGAGATAGCAGAATAACGCCTTATAATATGTATGCACACACACACACACACACACACACAGGCTAACAGAACAAATGAAGACTAACTAAATTCAATGTTTCTCCATTGTGTGAATGAACCATAAATGCTTAAAAGTCTACCTTAATTAGACCAAGCAAAATTTTTCTTTTAATTTCTAAAAATTTTACTTTCCTCAGAAATTTTCCCTGGATTCTCCCAAGTTGAGAACTATTTTTTAATCATTATTATATTATATTAATTCATATTCTTCTATGGCAGTAGAATGTTCTTTGGAGAGAGCCTATCCAATCAGGTTTTGCAAAGGAACCATAGAAAACATGATGCTTCATAGATAAGGAAAAGGAAGATAGTGAGAAATCAAGGAAATGATGGGAAATTAGTATTTCAGATGAGAGTTAAAATGAACCTAGACAATGTAGTCTCAAAATTTATTTCTAAGCCTGTAGTATGTACCACTAGCATATTCTCATTTTATATACTTTCATGAGGGGAAAAAAGGCTTACTCAATATATCATATTTTGCATGTTTTTTTTTCTGTTACTTTTAATAAAAATGTTATCAAATCTTTTCAGTGCATTTTGGCATCACTTACTAACAGTACTCAGCCTGTATGTGCATGTCTGAAGCAGCCTTCTTCCTATATAAGCTCCTGAAATCTTATCAGCATCATTTCCCCTCCCAAGAAGCATAATAAAATACCATGGTCCTCTGAACCCCATTTAAATTGACATGTTTAGACTATTAACTAAAAATATGTCAATTTTCACCTCTCTTTAAATGAAATCCCAGATTAGCTATAGAAATGGAAAATAACTGAGGAAAAACTAGTCTGGAAAATAATATTTTTTAACAGATAAGAAACATGAGTATTTTTCTATAAAGGGAATGTAAGAAAGGTGCCATGTGCTATCTTTAGCATTCAAGGGCAGTCACCATACAACCCCCTTCCCTTCACTCTGGTGCTACCTGGAGAACAGACACAGCTGAGAGGAAGGAGAATCACCCACATATTTTTTAATGGGAAAATAAGCAGAAAAGAGCACTAAGAGATTTTGTTAGAAGTTCGGTTATATTAGTATAGAAAATGCACTAGAGTCTTTGGAACTTCCAGAAGAGTTAATCACTTCAGTTGTTTGAACTCCTGGGAATCAGCCCTCTCAACCTAGTGCTTGAAACGAAAAGGTAAACAGAGGGAGCCTAGAAAAGATGGTGATCCAGAGCTTCATTTATCATGACTTCTCCTAACTAAATTCTCTGGGGTAGTCCAATTTCATGTAAACACAGACTTTGGAGTTCATATTTAATCACCAATGTTTCTTTTTCAGTGAATGCTTATTTATTGTTTTATGCATTGTAGCTGGAAGGGAAGATAAGGTTTTTTTTTCAGTAGTACTCAAAAGTAGCTTAGCTCTAATAAAAAGAAGAGAGAAAACAGTGGGGAGTAAAGAGGAGGGACAGACTTAACTTTCCTCCCAGAGAGATCAGTAAATCAAGGCAGAATTTGAATAGTTTTGCTCAAATTACACGAGTTTTAGAGATCTGTCCCCAGCACTAAGAGGAAAAGAGAAAAGATAAAGCCTCCTAAAAGCACTGAAGTAAGGAACTGATCCAGTTTTTTTCAAGTCCTTTTGAATTGTGTTTTCACAGAATAATTTAATATGCGCTCTTGAAATATGTATATCACAGAAGCGTCAGATACATTCATGTTCAAAACCAAAAATAACATTAAATTATTTGGGAGTCAATATTGTGATCCACTTTACAAGGATCGTTGCCTCCTTTCACCAACCAACTCTAACACGCAGTTTAACAAATATTAATATGCCTTAAAGCTGTATTGTACCACTAGTCTCAAGTTATGAATATAGGGGATGAGTAAAAAAATCCTGCAACCTGTAAGATGGTCCCCACCCTAGAGAAACTTACAGTTTAGCTGAGGTACAGTACAGTCTACATCCAGAGATTGCAGGAAGATGCAGATCCCCTGTTCTGCTAGGCAGGAAGTAGAGCTTAGTCAAAGGGATTTTGTATGAAGAGTGCAATTCAGTGTCAGGCTGGATCAGTTCAATTGACTTTTCTAGTTTTAAATACATGTTAATAAAAAGAGTTGTTATAGTCATTGAGAAATAGAGTGACAGATTGTTCTGTGCTCCCTTGAGCTACAGATGTAGCTAGTGAGTTCTCTTACAGTCTGTCCTAAATGGAGTGAATTCTACAACTTACATTGTTCTCTGCTGTTATCCCTGTTCCTATCTTTTATTTCATTTTCTAGCAAACAATTTTGACTTAACAAGGCCATTAAAAGGTATGAAAGTAATACTCCTCGAACTGGTATATACACACAAGGGAGGATTATCATTTTATACCTTAAGATGAAAGTTTTACTCAGCAACAAATGCATGGCTAGGAAGTGCAGGAAAGTATGGTTGGAAGTGCATCATAATATTTGGGATTTAAAGAGAAGAAAAGAATGATTACTAATGAGAGTTTCTGAGAGCAAGATTGAACAAGGCTACAATATAATAACCCTGAAGAGAAATTACCTAATTTGAATTCCCACTTCCAGGAATGAGTCTCCAACATTATCAAGGCCTGCTTATATTCTTTTTTAGGATAACAAAGCAAGCTTTCTGGTTAAGTATGCCCAATAGTAAAATAGTTGTGAGCATGCACTTTCAATACATGTAGATCTACTTCTTCTTAACATGCTACTAAAGTATTTGATATTTTAAAGTATTTGGTATATTATAGAACAAATTTAAAAGGATGACATACAGACAAAATAACACCATAATTTTAAATGTTCTTCTTTAATTAGTAAGACAAACTTTTTTCACTCCTTCTACAACACTGTTTATACTAAATGTGGTAGATAATGTCTGTTCATTTTTTAAAATTTTGTCTTAAACTTTGTGATTCAGCTATTTGAAAGTTTAGTTTTAAGTCTAAGTTATTTCAATATATGGTTTTATTTGCTGTCATAGTTGAAAAGCTAGCTCAAACACATACATAGTTTCAAACAGAAGTATATTACTAGCTATGCTTACTTAATTATGAAACTCATTTTTCAATCCCATCTACCAATTATACACAAATTTTTGTTGAAATTCAGATAGCAAATTTCCTTCTTTCCTGATATTAATCAGTTGTTCTTAATAAACAAATTGGAAAGTCATAATTTTCTGATTTTTTTTTTTTTAAACAAATGGGTTCAAAACTCACTGAATAACTTCATTTGGAAGATTTGTAAACAGGTAAAGAAATTCAGTTTACCAGTCTTGTAAATACATAGAATTTTGTAAGTACAAGAATTTTCAAAGGTGATACATTATTTTCAGTAATAAATTACACAGCAATGGAAACATTTCTAAATATCCATTTTTAAAGTGCTCTCTATATAATGAGATTTTTAAAATAGCATTTACTTTCTCACTTATTGTTTAAATGTCACCTTTTCCTCTGAGAACATATTTGGTGAATATATATGGAAAAATATATGTATATTTTTCAGATAGCATACTGCTGGAAGTCATTTCCTTAACAAATATTTATATTTTTATAAAATAAAAATGTGTAACTTTTAAATTTCAACAACTATTTTAAATATTTTGTAACAAGGTAAGTGGCAAACCTCTGTGTAGAACAGATTTTCAAAGTCATTTCACCTTACATTAGAAAGCATTTAAAAATTAAAATTTTTAGGTCTTGAATGTATGAAAATAATTACCTTCGTGGCAATACATGGCAGGCAAACTATAACTTTGTCACAAGACAGTAAAATCAAATGAGTTGAGAGCCTGACTGTCAACACCTCCACACTGAGAAACTTCTGTTTTTCCTTCAGGATGCCTCAAGGGCCTGGCTTACATCTGAGATGCCAATGAGTGTGGGAACCAGTGTTAATCCACATATTGATTAATAGAAAGCTCAACATTTTATATTAAACGGTATAAAGAGAATCTCTAATTACTCTTTCTCTGCTCTGATGAATGCCCTTGCATACCCTAGGAAGCATAGGTACTATGAAAACCACTACGCAGTGTGTGGTAGCTCTTATCTGGTTTTTCTACATAACCATTTTAAAGATGAGCAGAAGTAGTGTAGAAAAATCAGTGAAGATTTGGGGTTAGAACCCAGGCACTATAAACTCTAGAACCCACACCTTTAACCATCACACACACAGCCTTTTCGGTAAAGGGTGGAAATGACTAGCCTCCCCACCCACCAAGATGTGTGTATGACAAGAGACAAAGACAGTAAAGACCCACTTTGTGAGAACCTAAAAGTCAAAGAGGAAAATGCATAGCTTGTTACTGCCCATGGGCCACAGAAACCTTACCATTTGTATAAAGACCACGGAGTGCCCCAAACTTTGACCAGAATATCATGGTTTTTCATAGGCAAAAGGACTAAAAGGAGGGGGACTATATGACAGACGCAAATAATTCCCCCTGACACTCTCCCAAATTGAAAGAATAAAGGAGTTAAATTTACTTTATGGGCTGAGTTCCTCCATCACCTCTCAGCAGTTAAGATAACTCACTCAACCTTTTTTAGCCTTTGTGTCTCATGTAAACATATTGAAATACCTGCTGCTAGGCTTAAATAAATGTGTTTCATAAAGTGTAAAATACTACAAATGTGAGGATGGATCAGGTAGAAAGGAATGATAGGGTACTCTTGCAGCCCTTAGTAGTTCCAGAAACTGAAAACATCCAGGTCTCATGGCTAACTGGTGGGTGATAGGAGAAAGAGAAAATATTCAAACTAAGACAATTTCAAAGAAATTGGTTTTCAATTCACAGCTTGGGTGGATACAACTGTTCCACCCACCGCCAGCTGTGCACAGAGAAAAAACCTAGTCCCTGTATTGGGTGGCACCTGGTCTGCCTAGAAAGTTTGAGAAACAGTTCTATTTCTGGCCATCTCAAAACTCCCCAAGCACTCCTCCACAACATACAATTTAATCAGTACTCTCCCTGGACTGCCTGCCTCCTCTTTATTCCTATTATGTATTATAAAGCCTTTACAGACTCAAAGAATTCTCATTAACACCCCTTTTTGTTTTCCCAAAAGAGTTAACAGTTAACCAAAACATGACTTTCTTTTCTCAAACTGTGGAAACCCCATTCAGCAGGAAAAAAAAAAAAAAAATACCCTTGTCTAAAGATGCTATGTTTTTTGTTCTACAAACTCTGGAACTTCATTCTTACAGAATTGCTTATGAAAGCTTCTTTCAGTCCAGTATTGGGTGTAGATGTAAATAAAATGAACAGTATAATTCATAATGAGATATTTCATAGATCTCTTGCCTTTGCTAAAAGTCAGAACTCTGTCATGCTTCTCTTTATTGAAAGCTCCCAAATAACCTATCTTCTTATAAGTCTGATTCTCTGTGTGTTATATATCTGAAAGTCATATACATGTAATAGAACTAAAAATAAACTTCAGATACATTTAAGAATCAATTTTCTTTCTTTTAAAGCTACTACTCCATTTTTTTCTTTCTCTTTACCATCACACTTCTGTAGTGAGCAGTAGCTCTCATTTTATCATCACCATATAGCCTGGTTTCCTCTCTCATCCTAGGCTGGAGCTGCTCTCTTGGAAAGTATCAGCTGAGACCTCATCCATCTTAAAGACATGAAACATTTGACATTAACATCTTGTCCTAGATATCTTCTCCTCCACTGATTTCAAGCGTAATGTCTTATTACTCTCTGAGTGCGCTACGCAGTTTCATATCTCTCTCTCAGCCTGGAATACCTTACCTGTAGGATGAAGGGAACTTCAATAAGGCCCAGCACAAAACAAAATGTTTCTCTACCTCTGAGAAGCCTTCCTAAAGCCCTGTGAAATTCAATATCCCCTCCCTTTGACACCCCTCAGCCCCACGCAGCTTGGAGTCAGCCCCTGTGGGAGCATTTAGATGGTGGTATCTCATACTATCTGTCTATATACATACTTAGCAAAGGAGGTTTTAAGCTTTCTGAAACATAATGCATAGAAGATGCTCAATAAATATCCAATGAAAGAATTAAAAAACAACTGGAAATCTTGTATGGAATAGCTATAGGAGAGTGGGGAGGAGGAATCACTTTTTAAAAAATCATATAAAATTCTGAAATAAAGGGCAGAGAACATTATAACAAACACCAATGTGCCATTCAGAAATAAAAAATAACAAATGTTAAAATTTTATCTGCCACAGATGCTTTAATTTAACAAAGCATTTCTGATACGGCTGAAGATCCCTTAGTAGTCAACCTACAGTTGCATTTTCTTCTCTCTTACTATAAGCAACCTCTCATAGAATTAGACTATATCTTGTCCAAGTTTTTAAAATTTTAATATTTTTGCATATTCAATAATTCATAAATAATGTTAGTATTGTTTTATGCATTTTATACGTTTAAATAAATTATATCACTTTGTAATTTGCTTTTTTCACTCAATATAATGCTTTTGAGATCTGTCCATACTGGTGTATATGAGTCCAGTCTATTTATTTTAACTGCCTTGTATGTCATTTTATAAATATATCACAATTTGTGTAATCTTTTTCCTATTGATAGATATTAAAATTTTCCCCAGCTTTTTGCTCTTGCAAACAGTACTGCAATGAGTATACTTGTATCCGTGTCCTTTGCACATATGCATGTTTTTCTCTAGAGTACATATTTAGAAGCAGAATTGTTGCTTCTTGAGTATTTGCATTTTCAGCTTTCATAAATATTTCCAAGTTGATCTCAGAAATTGTGGTTAAGGAGACGTTTTAATAAATGTGAATGGAGTTGAAAAAACAAAGACTTATTTCTGTCATCATTGATATTCAGAGCTATTAATAAAATACCAGACAGTTGAGGTGTACATAAATATTAGTCATTGGCAATTCACTTATTTCCTGCTAATAATAAAGTAGGGCTAATTTATAAAGACATTAGTGTTAGCAGTTTTTGTGATCTTTTCTACTGTATAAAGTTTACCATTCTTTAGCAGATATGAGCCTTGATGAAAATCTCAAGTAAGAAAAACTAAAGATTTTTTTCTTTAAATTCACTAAAATTTGATTAATATCTCCATTCTGCTTTTGCCCCCTTCCCTCCCTCTCCCCCTAATCCCTAAGTATATGTAAAGTTTCCAGGGACTTAGGTGGCATCAGAGCTTCCCAGAATTTTCTCCAGTTACTGCTCCCAGTGTATCACTGAAATTTTATTGTCCCAGCAGGCATAGCCCATTCAGATCTGGCAGCTTTGCTACTCATTTGTCATAGTAGAGCAGGGAAATATTTGCTGAAGAAGTGAATCCCTGTGACTAGGGTCCAGCTGACTCAGAATCACTGTGCAGGTTTCTAAGGTCTTGCCCTCTCCATGGTTCCCTCTCAGAGAGTGAGGATTGGCTAATCTTGAGCACTTCTTATTTTGTCCTCTTCCCTCTTCTCTACTCTTGTGGAATCCTGTCTGTCTCTCTGTCTCTGTCTGTCTCTCTCTCTTTCTCTCTCTTTCTCTGTTGCACACACACACACAGAAACTTTTTTCCCTTTCCCTTATCTTCAAAGACCTTTCACTCTCTCCCTTTCCATTCAAAAACATTTAGGGAAATATCCACGGTTTATGACAATAAAGAACTTCTATACTATGCTCTGTGGGAGTCTGTCATTTTGAAACAAAATACAAGATATTTCGGGGACAACTGCCACTTTTTGATTAACAAAACACTTTTTTGATTAACAAAAAAGGTAATTTGGGATACCTATTAGCCTGAGTGTTGGTTTAATCAGCTGAAATAATTATTTTCTGCAGGGCTTAGAAGAAACATGAGTAACCACTACTTAAACTACTGAACAGTTTGGGGAGAACAGATTTAGAATTACCAGTTCCCATTTCTTCCCAATTGTCCTCAGATATGTTAGGCACAGAATGTTCAAGCACAGAGTGAGCACCAGCATTGGAAATTTACCAGATAACACCAGTTGGCAATGCCCCACCAATTGTAGAGAAATAAAAATCATTCTGGGGCTCAAAGGTTACAATAGTTTTATGAAGAACTGTTCCCAGATTACTGAACTGCTCAATGATCTAACTCTATTTTATAAGTGTACAATTGGGAACGGAAAAGAAAAAGAAACCAACTGGACAACTGGGTTCCTAGCCCAATTCACCCTCAGTCTTCCATATTTTCCTAGAACTATGGGTAAACATTGTGCACAAACTTTCAGGGCCTGATAAATGGTCCAGTGTGAGCCTTGTTTAAGCTGGAGAAACTACAAAGATGACCTGGAGACTGATAGGGGCATAAAAGGTGAATGTCTAATTCTGTATAGAGGAAGACTTTCATCAGAGGGATAAACTTGGAGGAATGAATAAATAGTAAGTATAAGATGAGAAAGATATTGGAAATTTAAAAATAACAACACTTCTAAATAATTTACGAACCAAAAAAGAGAAAGAAGTTGCCCTGGATATTAGAAAATATATGGAAAATAATGATAATAAAATGACAACACAGCAAAACTTGTAGTACGCAGGTTAATTGTTACTCAGTAGGCTAGAGAAAAAATTAGAGAGAATAAAAGATAGTGCATAGAGAAAAAAATTAGAATAAAATACAGTAAATTAATGGTTATGCTTACAAAGTTAGAAAAATAACAATAGACTAAATTCAAGGAAAGTATAAAAATGAAATAAGCATGATACTAAACATTAATAAAATAGAAAAAGATAAAAATGGAATCAATTAATACAAAATATGATTCTTTGGAAAGTCTAAGAAAATTGAAAAATTTATAACAAGATTTACCAAAGAAAACTAATATTTGCAATGATAAAAGAGTCAACTACAGGTAAAGCAGAAATTTTAGATATGATAAAAGAATACTATCAATGACTTTTTTTCAATAGATGTCAGGGAAATAGAGTTGGGAGTCCTTAAATACCAAGGTGTCAGGAGTTTAAAGTGCAGAGTAAGACAGAGGAGAGATCTGCACAAATTTAAACAAGACAGTTTTCTAAAAATATAACTTACCAAAAGTGAATCAAAATGAAAGTGAAAACATGAATGAAGCTAACCATTAAAAACATTAAATCAGTCATTAAAAATCTGTCAATTGGTCAAGATAGCTGACTAGAGACATTGGTCACCAGATCATTTCAGAAAGAGGGAAAGTTTTAGATGGAAAAAAAAAACATAGTCCAGATGCAATTCTGAAGGAAAAGTGCCAGAACTTACTAGAGACTTCTTGGGAAAAAGCTACTGAGCAGAATAAGAAGGAGCAAGATTTCAGCAGAGATCAACTCCCAAGGAATTTGGAGCCCATGAAAAGGGTAGGTGGGGATCCTTGTTTTTTTACCCTCACACCTCTGGCAGACTGCAGGCTCTTGAATTGTTGGAGAGCTTCTCTACCCTCAGGAGCCCAAAAGCTGCTGCCATCAGTGAACTGGGAGCTTCCTGAGAACAGAGCACTGGGCCGCCAGCCCCCTTGGGGTCACAACCCCTCACCACAAAACCATACTGCTTGTTTCCTCATTGTGCACCTCTACCCTCCCCAGGTATCTTCAGTCCTTCAGTTTTCTTGTCACTGGTCCCCACACAAACATTTACCAACTCCTTCTCAGACTGCAGTTGCCACATGGGGCCAGTGGGTGCCAGGGGAACTGTGTGATCCCAGAGCTTGGACATTCAGGGTGGGATATCTTAAGGGAAGAAGAGAGTGCAGCAAGCCAAGGAAGCCCCTGGAGACAAAGGGGACCAGAGAGCCAGCTTTCCTCCATTCAGCCTCAGACTATGAGCTCCCTGCCTGCTAGCACCCCCTGGTGCTGTCTGTCTGCCTGTCCCAACAGATCAAGGTATACCCTGATAATGGAAGGACTCTAAACCTGCCTGAGCACTCCATGGAAAACTCAAGACCAGCACACTTCTCCCTGGCACAGGCAGGGATTAAACTTGGGAGAGCAAAGGACAGGCCCACAGTCTGGATCCCATACCCCAAGGATTTGATTGTGTCACTTGGAGGTCAATAGCGGGGATTTGTGAACTAATTTTTGGAGGCAAGGGAGCATACACTGGCAGAACTGAAAGGAGAATGTGGTGTGGCCTGAGTCACAGGAAAGCCACACTGTCCAGGGCAGGGTCCTGGGCAGGGAAGCTTCCAGCCTACAGTGCCATTGCTAAGCTTGACTAGTTTGTGCTGCTGCTTTGTAGCCAGATGCCAGAGAAGGAGATCCACAGGGCAAGGGAAGAGGGAGAAGAGTGAAATCCACTCCTGAATCCCAGACTGATGAGAAAAACATTTATTCAGTGGTTTTGGGTAGAATGTTCTGTAAATGTCAGTTAGGCCCATTTGTTCTAGAGTTCTGATTAAGTTCATTGTTTCTTTGTTTATCTTCTGTTTGGATGATCTGTCCTGTTCTGTCAGAGGGGTGTTAAAATCCCCAGCTATTATGGTGTTGCTGTTTATTATTTTGTTTAGATCAAGTAGGATTTGCTTTATGAATCTGGGTGCATCTGAGTTAGGTACATAAACATTTAGACTTGTTATGTCTTCTTGTTGATTTGTACCCTTCACCCCTATATAGTGACCACCTTTGTCTTTCATTACCTTTGTTGATTTGAAGACTAAGTTATCTGAAATCAGAACTGCTATGCCAGCTTTCTTTTGGCTTCCGTTTACATGAAATATTGTTTTCCAACCCTTCATCTTGAGTCTGAACGCATCCTTGTGGGTTAGATATGTTTCCTGAAGCTGCAATGTTGTTTTTGGTCCTGTAACCAGCTCTCATTCGTCTGGAGAGGCACTCTAGTGCCTCAGGTGGTGGTGGGGGGGCTGGTACTTCCAGATGTGTCCTTATTCTCCACCTCAGCAGGGGGAGGTGGGGGAGTAAGGCTGAGGAGGTCTGGGTTAAGTGAGCCTGCCCTCAAGATCCACAAATGCTGTTAGCAGGGGTCAAAGTTCCATTCTCTGATTCTGGGCAAAGCTTCCAGGGAGGGGCTGAAATGGCCCCACTCAGCCAAAAAGTCTATGTGTGGACGTGGGGCTGTCTGAGACCTGCAGTCTGGAGCAGGGCTCGCTCCTTTCCACCCTCCTCTACTCCATGGTTTCTCCTGGGCCTCTGCCAGCAGGCAGAACCTCAAGCCAGTGGATCTCCCCTGACTGTGATGTGACCCAGGAGGTTCCCTGCCCAGGATCACAGCCTGAGCTGAGAGCACTTGGCCATCCCATGGGAGGAGAGTTGCCCCTCGAGCACACTGCAGCTAGGACCCACTTTGATTTGCCCCTGAAGGTGCACACACCTCAGTAGACTAATTCACAAATATCCCTTCTGTGCCCCCAAAGTGATTGAGACCTGGGTATATGAGATCTGGTCTGCAGGCCTGTCCCCCAGGCCCTGAAGATCAATCCCTGACCCTGCTAAGAGGAGGAGTGCTGGTGTCAAGTCACCCATGGGGTGCCCAAGCTGCATTGATGTCTCTCCACCTCAGGATTTTCCCTGCTCTCTTGGAGTCCAGGCAAGTGGCACCTGGGAGAGCTGGCAGGTAGGGAGCTCACAGTCTGAATACCCCTTAGTCCACTGTAGGGCCCCAAAAGGAAAGGTCCCGTTCCCTGCAGATGCCTCCAAGTGGTGGCTAAATTATCTCTCTTGGCAGCCACAGGTAGGGGAGGGGAAAGGGAAAATGAAGCAATGTGGTGCTTGCCACTCAGCTGGAGCCTGTGGGGCGGTAGGTGTCCTGAGGGATCTGGGAGCCTGGTGCCCTGTCCGCAAGAGGCTCACCACTCACTGGCAGCAGCCATCTCTGGGCTGGTGTTGGCAGGTCTCTCCAGTAGCTCAGGAGCCCACCAGTAATCCGAGATGCAAGAGAGGGGAAATTTAACTGCTCCACCTACCCTTGTCGCTGGTCTCCAAGCCTCTCAGGGTTTAGACCCTGCTCGTGCCTTTCTCCTTCCAGTTCTGCTCTGCAACTTCTTCCCACTGAGTCTCCTATAGTTTCAGACACCCTTCCTTCTAATCCTCATCTGATCTATGTTTATCTGCCTGCTTGTTTTTTTCGCTTTTATCTAAAATCTATCTTTCTTGCAGAGACACTCTGGCTGGCGGTATTCCTCATCCACCATCTTGCCTCCACCTTCTCAATGTTACTCTTGATAAGTCATAATTATCAAGTGATGCCACACAGTAATTATATTATGTACATGTAATTACATGTACATTCTCTGGGACAGCCTGAGGTAACGAGGCACACACTCCTGTCCTCACATTTAGAGTGGATAACACCTACTGATAACCACTGATAAAATTCTTGTTTCTCCCTGAAAATTTTTGACCCAGTGCTCTTTGGGTACCTGCCTACTACTGGGACAAGGGCTACAAGTTTCTGCTCATTCTCTACTCTGTCTGGAGAAAAGAAAATTATAACCCTTATTCTCCTCTAGGCCAGAGACCCTCCTTTTTCTCTCCTGGGTCAAAAATTGACAAAAGCAGCAATAGGCTCTAATTTTATTTATGAGTCTATATTCTCTGGGTAAGAATCTCCTTAGGGAAAGGGAAAATATACAGCTTTAGTTTCATCATTGGGAATAGTAACTTAGTCTTTGACAGCTAAAACATCTAGTCATTCATTTTTTTTTATTTATTTTTATTTCAGGATAGTATGAGGGTACAAACATTTTGGTTACATTTTACGATTTTGCCTCACCCAAGCAAGGATTAGAGGCACGCCCTTCCCCTCTACAGTACTCACAACTAATGGATGTGCTGAGCATAGTCATTCATTTTTAACATGAAGAAAATTTTAGATTCATTAGAGGTAAACGGAGAGGTTAAATGACTTACCAAGGTCATATAACAGATACAGTTATAGAAACAAGAAATCTTGTAAATTAGAATTTCATACTGCCCTTATGACTTCAGTCATAAGGTTATAAAATATGTAAATTATTATTAATATTAATTTATACAAAGAAGGCAATGGTCTGAGAGTCAGACTTAGTAGAAAATAAGAGGAAAAAGCCAAAATATAATGGACCCCAGAAGGGTGGGTGGTTGACAAGCTAAATAAAATAATTTCTTTGGAAAACGAAGGGCCAAAATATTACTATCCTTACGCTGAAGCAATTTTAATATATCACTGAGACTGCCAGCTCCAGTTATCTTATTCTCTTAATAAATATATAATCACTATCTTTTATTTATAAATCTATTTCTCTTTCTAAGAAAATACCTACCACTTAATCTAGTTGCCTATTTAATAAATACTAGTAAGATATTACTCACTAAAAAAATTAGTCCCAATAGACTATATACTTCCATACAAATATACCGATAAGTAACTTCTGCATCTAAGTAATAAAAACTCCCATTCTGGACAAAAACAAATGACATGAAACATGCAACACTTATTACACAATAGGAAGGATTTTTCCTAAGAAAATAAGAGAAAATATTAAAAAGAAAAACAAAAAAACAGTTAACCAAGAATTCTGTACCTGGAAAAACTTTCCTTCAATGAGTCAATGAAAACATTAAGCAGAGATTTTGTTTCCCAGAGAAACAAAAGCTGAGGAAGTTCATGAGACCTGCCTTACAACAAATGCTAAAGGGAGTTCTCCAAATTGAAACAAAAGAACACTAACAAAATGAAAGCACAAAAAAGTGTAAAATTCATTATAAGAGTAGGAATATAAGCAAATTCTGAATACTTTAATACTGCCATAGTGATACACAGACCACATAACTCAAGTATAAAAATTAAAAGACAAAACTATTAAAATTAACTATAGCTAGAATAATTCATTAATGAAGACACAATATATAAAAGACATATATTGTGATATCAGTAACATACAGTGTAGATGCAGGAGAGATTAAAATGTAGAGTTTTTTATGTGGTGAAAGTTACACTGTTATCAACTTAAAATATACTATTATAACTGTAAGATATTGTACATAATTCTCATGGTAACCACAAACAAGAACTGCAGTATATATATAAAAGATAAAAAGAATAGAATCAAAGCATTATCACTACAAAAAGTAATCAAATCAAAAAGAACTATAGCAAGAAAGGAGGAAAGGAAACAAAGAAATACAGTCAGAAAATGATTAAAGAAATGGCAATAGTAAGAACTTAACTGTCAATATTATTTTAAAGACAAATAGATTAAATTCTCCCATCAAAAGACATAGAGTGGTTGAAAACATACAAAAATAAAATCTGACTATATGCTGTCTACAAGATACTCACTTGAGCTTAATGGATACATAGACTGAAAGTTAAGAGATGAAAGATATTCCATACAAATGGTCACTAAAAGAGAACAGGGGTGGCTACACATGGCTATAAAATAAACTTTAAGATAAAAACAGTCACGGTAGACAAAGATGGTCATTATATAATGACATGGGTCAATTCATCAACAAAATATAACAATTGTAAGTATACATCCATCCAACATCAGAGAACCTAAATATATAAAAGCAAATATTAACTGAACTGATGGGAGAAACAGATACTACAATAACAGCAACTGACTTCAAGATCCCAATTTCACTAACAGATTTATTATCCAGATAGTAAATCAACATTAAAACAATATACAATAAAAAAATCACTATAGACTAAATTGATCTACAAGGTATAAAAAGAACATTCCATCCAACAGTACAAGAATCACATTCTTATCAAGTGCACAAGAAACATTCTCAGGATAGGTCATATGTTATATCATAAAACAAGTCTGAACAAACTTAAGCAGACTGAAATCATATCAAGTATCTTTTTCTGATCACAATGGTATAAACTAGAAATCAATATCAGGAGGAATTTCAAAAATACATAGAAAGTAAACAACATGTTCCTTAACAACCAATGAGTCACTGAAAATATTAAAGTGGAAATTTAAAAATATCTTCAGACAAGCACCAATAAAAAATACAACATACCAAAACTTATGGGATGCAGGAAAAGCATTTCTAAGAGAGAAATTTATAGCAATAAACATCTACATAAAGAAAAAATAAATTAACTTTATACCTCAAAAAACAGGAAAATGAAAAAAAAGAAATTATATAAGAAAGGAAATAATAAATATCAGAGCAAAAAAATGCATATAAGCTAGAAAAAATATAAAAGACCAATGAAACTAAGAATTGGGTTTTTAATAGAAAAAACTGACAAACATTTAGCTAGACTATGAAATTAAAAGAGAACACTCAAATAAATAAAATCAGAAATGAAAACAGAGACATTACAACTGATACCATATAAAATCAAAGGATCATAGGAGACTACTATAAGCAAACATATGCCAATATTTTGATAATCTAGAAGAAATGAATAAATTTCTAGAAACATATAATCTATCAAGGCTGAATCATGAAGAGATAGAAAATTTAAACACACTAATAACAAGGAGATGGAATCAGTAATCAAAAATCTTCCAACACTGGTTTCTTCTCATCCAGAGATGCTGTTACTTTTTATTTTTGAATTTACTTTCATTTGGGTAGAACTTTCTAATTAATTATTTTTCCCCCTTGAGGGTATGATTTTAATGTTTGATGTATTTGTTTGGCTTCAATTTGGGGTGCTTGCAGGGGTCCAAGGCTCTGTATGAGTTCTTTGGTTATAGATAGCCATATGCAGTGGCTTTCTCAAATGCTGACTGTAGTAGAGATATACTAGGTGTATTAGGAGGCTCACTACCTTTTGCAGAACTGAAATTGAGCAGGTCTCATGAAGTTTATCTTGTTTTCCAGCACTGGTCTCTTCTGACAGAGGTTTTATATTGTGTTGTGCAAGTCAACCTTCAGGCTGGTAGGTGGCTCTTAAGAGTAAGAACTGGCTATAGCAGAAGCCAATGAGTATGTGTTTGATCTTTGTTAACTCAGAGGGATTCTCTGTTTTCTCAGGAGATATATTGGTCTGTGGAATGCCTGGTGCCCTGGGTTGCCTGCTCAGCTCCAGAGATGGGAGACAAAGCTCAATTGGAATGGACCACCAAGCTCACCTCCATAAAATGAGGGCAGGTTCAAGCCCTGACTCAGGTGAGAGGGGAAGCTCTTTGTAAATTGCACTAAGGTCTCCATAGGTAGGGAATGGGCTGCACCAGCCCCCTGTCTTAGGCTGCCAGCAATGCTATCTGCTTCCCTATCATGCCATGGCCCAAGGCTTGTGATTCTCAGTTTATCCAAGACTATTATGAACATCCCTATGCCCACAAACTAGAAAATCTAGAGGAAATGGATACGTTTCTGGAAATATACAACCTCCCAAGCTGGAATCAGGAAGAAATATAAATCATGAACGAATCAATAAGTAATGAGATTTAATCAATAATAAAAAATTTTCCAACAAAAAATTCCCAAACTATATGAATTCACAGCCAAATTCTATTAAATATCACACTTACAAAGAAGAACTAGCCCCAAACCTACTGAAACTTTTCCAAAATATTGAGAAAAAGGGAATCATCCGTAATTCATTCTACAAAGCCAATATTGTCCTAATAACAAAGCTAGGAAAGAGTACAACAAGAACAACAAAGAATACTACAGACCAATACCCATGATGAAAATAGATGCAAAAATGCTCAAAGATACTCACAAACTGAATTCACAGCACATAATAAAGATAATACATCATGATCAAATAGGTTTTATACCAGGGATGCAAAGATAATTCAACATATGCAAATCAATAAATGTGATTTACCACATAAAGAGAATTAAAAACAAAAACCATATGATCATCTCAGTAGACACAGAAAAAGCATTTGATAAAATCTGGCATCCCTTCATGAAAAAACCCTCCATAATCTAGGCATAGAAAAAAAATATCTCAAAATAATAAAATACGTATATGACACCCATAGCCAATATCATACTGAACAAGGAAGAGTTGAAAGCACTCCTCCTAAATGCCCACCTTCACTACTTCTATTCAACATAGTACTGGAAGCCCTAGCCAGAGCAATCATGCAAGAGAAACAAATAAAGGGCATCCAAATTTGACAAGAAGAAGGCAAATTATTTTTCTTTGCTGATGATATGATCTTATACCTAGAAAACCCTAAAGACTCCTTAATTTGATAAATGAATTCAGTAAAGTCTCAGGTTACAAAATCAACATATACAAACCAATAGCATTTCTACACACAAGTAATGTGAGAACCAAATAAATAACACAATCCCATTTACAATAGATACAAAAAATAATAATATAGTTAGGAACATATTTAAATAAGGAGGTGAAAGACTTCAACAAGGAAAACTAAGAAATACTAACAAAAGACATCATGATTACAAAAACATGGAAAACTACACCATGCCTCATAGCTTGGAAGAATTAATAGAGTCAAAATGACCATATTAACCAAAGCAATCTACAATTTCAATGCAATTCCTATCACAATACCAATGCCATTTTTCACAGACTTAGAAAAAGCAGCCCTAAAATTCATATGGGACCAAACAAGGGGCCAAATAACTAAAGATAATCCTAACAAAAAGAGAAAAAACTGAAGGCATCACACTACCTGACTTCAAATTATATTACAAGACTATAGTAACCAAAACAGCATGGTACAAATATAAAAACAGACACATACATCAATGGAACAGAGAACCCAGAAATAAAGCCATATACTTAGAACCAACTGATCATTGACAAAGCAGATGAAAACATACACTGAAGAAAGAAAATTCTATGCAATAAATGGTGCTGAGGAAATTAGATAGCCATATGCAGATGAATGATACTGGATCCCTACGTCTCATCATATATAAAAATTATCTCAAGATGGATAAAAGATTTAAATGTAAGACTTGAAACTGTAAAAGTTCTAGAAGAAAGCCTGTGAAAAACTCTTCTGGACATTGGCCTAGGCAAAGAATTATTACTAAGACCCCAAAAGCAAATGCAACAAAACAAAAAATAAGTAAGTGGGACTTAATTAAACTAAAAAGCTCTGCACAGAAAAATAAATAATCAACAGAGTAAACAGACAATCTACAGAATGGGAGAAAATATTCACAATCTATCCATACAACAAAGGACTAATATCCAGAATCTACGAGGAGCTCAACTCAGAAAACAAACAAACAAAACCAAATAACTCCATTAAAAAGTGGGCAAAAGACATGAATAGGCATTTTTTTAAGGGAAGATATATAAATGGCTAACAAACATATGAAAAAATACTCAACATTACTAATCATCAGAGAAATGCAAAGTAAAACCACAATGAGATACCATCTTATTCTAATCGGAATGACTATTATTAAAACTTCAAAAAATAATAGATGTCGGCATGGATGCAGTGAAAAGGAAATGCTTATGTACTGTTGGTAGGAATGTAAAGTAGTACAACTTCTATGGATAATAGTATGAAGATAATTCTACCATTTTATCCAGCAATCCCACCACTGGGTGTCTGCATAAAGGAAAAGAAGTCATCATAACAAAAGATGCCTGCACTCATATGTTTATCACAGCAGAATTCACAATTGCAAAGATATAGAATCAACCAAAGTGTCCATCAGTGGATGATCTGATAATGTGGTATATATATACTACAGAATACTACTCAGCCATAAAAAAAGAATGAAATAATGTCTTTTGCAACAACTTGTATGACACTGGAAGCTATTGTCCTAAGTGAAATAACTCTGGAACAGAAAATTAAATATCACATGTTCTCACTTATAACCTATGAGTACACATGATCATACAGAGTGGAATAATAGACATTGGAGACTCAAAAGGGGGAGGGTGGGATGGGGTAACGGATGAAAAATTACATTATTTGAGTGATGGGAATACTATAAGCCTAGTCTTCACCACTATGCAAAATATCCATATAACAAAACTTTATTTATACCCCCTAAATCTATTAAGATAAAAAAACAGTCTCCCCAAAAAGAAAATCCCAAGACCTTGTGGCTTCACTGCTGAAATCTACCAAATATTTAAAGAAGAATTAACACCAGTTCTTCTTAAAGTTTTCCAAGAAATTGATTAGAAGGGCTCATTTCCAAACTCATTTTCTGTGGTCAGCATTACCTTGATACCAAAACCAGACAAGGAAACTACAAGAAAATAAAATTGCAGGCCAATATCCCTGATGAACATACAAGCAAAAATCCTTTAAAAAATACTAGCAAACCAAATTCAACAGTACATTAAAAGGATCATTCTCCATGACCAAGTGAGATTTATCCCTGGAATGCCAGGATAGTTGAACATACACAAATCAATAAATGTAATGTGGTACATTACATTAATAGGATGAAAGATAATAGTCATCTGATCATCTTAATAGATGCAGAAAAAACATTTAACAAAATTCAATATTGTTTCGTGATAAAAATTCTCAAGAAAATAGTTGTGGAAAGAATGTACCTCTACATAATAAAGGCCAAATATGAGAAGTTCACAGATAGCATCACACTTAACAGTGAAAAGCTGAAAGTTTTTCCTGTCAAATCAAGAAAAATCCAAGTATAACCACTCTCACCACTTCTATTCCATATAGTTGTAGAAGTCCCAGTTAGAATAATTAGACAAAAAAAAAAAAAGAAAGAAAGAAAAAAGCATATAAATCAGAAAGGAAGAAGTAAAATTGTCTGTTTGCAGATGGCATGATCTTATAGATAGAAAACTCTAAAAACACCACCAAAAAAACTGTTAGAATAAACAAATAGAGTAAGTTGCAAGATACAAAATCAACATACAAAAATCAATGGTATTTCTGTATACTAACAACAAACTATCTGAAAAAGAAATTTTAAAAATTCTATTCACAATAGTTACAAAAAAATTAAAATACTTAGAAGTAAATTTAACCAAGGAAAGGAAGATCTGCACACTGAAAACTATAAAACATTGATGAAAGAAATTTAAGAAGACATAAATAAATGGAAATATATCCCTCATTTATGTATTGGAAGAATTAATATTGCTGAAATGTCCATAACACCCAAAGCAACTTACAAATTCAATGTAATTCCTATCAAAATTCCAATGACATCTTTCACAGAAACAGAAAAAAATTCTTAAAATTCATATAGAACCACAAAAGACTCAGAATAGTCAAAGGAATCTTGAGCAAGAACAAAGCTGGAAGCATCACACTCCCTGATTTCAACATATACTACAAATTTATACTAATCAGAACAGTATGGTATTAGCTTAAAAACAGACACATTGACCAATAAAACAGAATAGAGAACCCAAAATTAAATCTAAGCATTTACAGTCAATTAATCTTTGACAAAGTTGCCAAAAACACACAATGGGGAAAGAATAGAATCTTCAAAAATAGGTGACTGGAAAACTGTATGTCCATGTTGAAGAATGAAACTGGACACATCTCACATCATATACAAAAATGAATTCAAAATAGATTAAAGACTTGAATGTAAGACTTGAAACCATGAAACTAATAGGAAAAAAACACAGGGAAAAAACTTCTTAACATTCATCTGGACAATGATTTTTTGACTATAACCCTAATAGCATGGACAAAAAAAGCATAAATAGACAAATGGGATTGCATCCAAACTAAAAAATTTCTGCACAGCAAAAGAAAAAAAAAACCAACAAAGTGAAGATACATCCTACAGAATGGAAGAAAATATTTGCAAATCATACATCTGATAAAAGACTAATATCAAAAATATATAGGGAACTCAACTCAACAGCAAGAAAACAAATAACCCAATTTAAAAATGGACAAAGGATTAGAGTAGACATTTCTCAAAACAAGACATACAAATGACCAGCAGATATACAAAAAAGACTCAGCATCAACAAGCACAGGCACATGCAAATCAAAAACACTGTGAGATATCACATCTTACTTATTTGAATGGCTACTATAAAAAAGACAAATGTGTTGGCGAGGATGTAAAGAAAAGAAAAACTTTGTACACTGTTGGTGAATATAAATTGGTATAACCATTATGGAAAACAGTGTGGAGTTTCCTCAAAAAATTAAAAATACAGCTACCACATAACATAGTAATTTCACTCTTTTTGGATGGGTATATACCACAAAGAATTGAAAGAAGAGATTTTAGCAGATTATTTTTATAACAATATTTATGGCAGCAATACCAAATCCTAGCAAGAACATGGAACAGCAGAAACTCTCATTCATTGCTGGTGGGAATGCTAACTGGCACACCCAATTTAGAAAACAATTTGGCAGTTTCTTACAAAGTTAAACATAGTCTTATACAATCCAATAATCATGCTCCTAGTTATTCACACAATTGAGTTGAAAGCTTATATCCACAAAAAACTTGTGCATGAATGTTTAGACCATCTGTATTCATAATCGCTAAAACTTGAAAGCAATCAAGATGTTCTTAAGAGCTTAGAAAAAGTAAAAAAAAAAAAAGGATGTTTTTAAATAGGTGAATGGATAAACAAATTGTGGTACTGCCATACAATGGAATATTAATATTATTCAGCAATAAAAACAAATGAGTTATCAAACCATAAAAAGATATGGAGAAACCTTGAGTGCATATTGCTCAGTGAAAGAAACCAATCTGAAAAGCCTACATATTGTATGATTCCAACTATATGACATTCTGGAAAGGGTAAAACTATAAAAAGATCAGTGGTTGCTAAGGGTGTAGGGGAATGGGGGCAGCCTTAAATAAGTGAAGCAAACAAGTAAAACTATTCTGTATGATACTGTAATAGTAGCTATACAACATTATACATGTACCTATAGAATTTTACCACACAAAGAATGAACCTTAGTATATGCAAATGTTAAATCATTTATCTTATTTTCACAAATAAAGATTCTAAGTTATTGACAGACATTTTAAAGTTTCATGCTTTCGGAGGTCTACTAATTATTCCCAATGGAAATTAAAAATAACTCATGAGTATTCTTTATGAGAACTCAGATTTGGGGCTGTGGTAGATAGAATGGTTCATCAAAGGTATACATACTCTAACCTTTGGAACATAGAAATATGTTACATTGCATGGTAAAAGGGATTTAGATATAACTAGGTTATAGACTTTAAAATGGGGAAATTATCCTGGATTATCTGGCTGGGCTCCTCTAATCACATGAGCCCTTAAAAGCAGAGTATTTTGCCTGGCTCAGGTAGAAGAGATGTGGCCGAAGAAGGGTCAGTGAGATTGAAAGTGTGAGAAGGACTCGACTGATGGTTGCTGGTTAGAAATGGAGGAGCCAAGATGACAAGGAGCGTAAGCAGCCTTAGTGGGTAAGAGAGGCTCCCAGCTGACATTCAGGAAAGAAATGGCAACCTCAGCCCTACAGTTACATAGACCTGAATCCTGCCAGCAACCTGAATGAGCATGAAAGCAGATTCTCACCTACAGTTTGCAGATAAAAGTGCAGGCCTGCCAACAGCTTGATTTCAACTTTGTGTGACCCAGAGTAGAGGATCAAGCTGAACCCACCCAGACCTCTGACTTACAGAACTGTGAGATAATAAATTTGCATTATTTTAAGCCATTAATTTTGTGGTAATTTGTTACAGGAGAAAATTGTAATTTTGCCCAACTTGAGAATGGCTTTTAACTTAATAAAAGAAATGTTTAGAAACACTTAGAGTTCACCCCTCACATAATGTACAACTGATCACCATCCAAGAAGATACTAGCAAAGAAGGCATTACATAAATGTTCTTAAACCCTGGACTATCACTGCTATCCTGCTTTAGTTTATTTATTCAATCCATTCAGTAATTTATCACACATTTTGAAATGAAAATCCCAAAAAGTTTTCAAAGAGAAACACATGAACAGAAAATAACAACATGAATTTAAATAAAATAAGAAATAACCAATCTTGACAGATTAAGGAAAAACAAGAGCATAGAGAAGGAACAATGAGAAAAACAAAATTTCATGGAATTAGAAATATAAAATTAATAAGCAGTAACTTTACAGGTGGTTTTAATGAAAAGAGTGATAGAAGCCTGGATTCTATATTCAGCTCTGCCTCTAACTGAAACAGACCTTTAAACAAGTCAATTAATGTCACTGGCCCCTCTGAGCTAATGGAAATTTTCTAGACCTTTCCATATTTCAGGCTAATAAAAATAATAAGAGGAGGAGTGACTCTGGGAAAATGCTCTTATATTCATGCAATCCTTCCATCTGACATCATTACTTCAGATTGCATCTCAGAACCCCACATGGTGCCATGACTCTTGTGAGGCAGGAGAGCTCTTTGAAAAGGCAATTATAGAAAACACAGAGAAAATTAAGCTGATATGAAAACAGAAAGTGACTGTTTAAGACAAAGTTTTCTTAAGGGACTAAAGTGATACAAATGAATACTAACAACTTAGACAATCATGAATATGATCTTTTTTTCCAAACTAATAGCTCTCTGAAGACTTAAGAACTTGGCTGACTGTTGAAAATCAAGTTTAAATGGAAAGTTTTGCCAGTTCCTCTGTACTGACATCTCATTCAATTCTACTTTTAATTTAACTGTTATTGAGATAGTTTTATGCTGGCAAGTTGACAATTTAGTAGTGGTAATATGGGAAATTTAGTTTGGCTATTAACTACTCCCTAAAGGTTTCCATCTGAATGCTGCATCTGATTGAAGCTGAAACAAAGATTGTGAAAAAATTCCCATAACAGTAAATTGAAAGATTCTCTTTTTTTCTCTTTTGCTGAGAAAATTTCGTTAAGGTAACATTGGCAATGATAAGGAAACACAATCAAGTCATTTTTACCTAATTACTATCATTACAAGCTTTAGATGAGAAACATGAGTGATTAAGACTTCATATTGAAAGCGAAGTTGTATAAATTGTTGTCTGAGGATTTGCTAAATCCAGGAAAGGGAAGTTTCTCCCAGGCTGGGGAGTGAATTTTCTAAATACAACTATCGTAAAGACAGGACAAGGTCTTCACAGAATTCAGTATGCTAATGTAAAATGTGTTTAAATAAATTGTAAATTGTGTGTACACTGTAAAATTAAGAATGTATGGCTTTATTCATATAATTAAGCTTTTTGAGAGAAGGTGAAAAAGAGATTAAGGAAAAGGAAGGAAACTGAATTAGGGAAATAGAGTGGGTAGGAGGGAAGCAACTGAAATTATTTTATAGAATTTCCAATAATCTGGATTTCTCTGACCTGGTGATTTCTAGGATACACTTTGATTTATATTTGAATTATATCAACTAGAGTCAGAGGAATCAGTTCATATGGGAGAAAAAAATCTTTCAAATACTCAGTCTCATGAAAAACAGGATGGTTGAAGAAGTAACAAATATCCCAAGATTCATTACAAAATTTCCAAGAATTCATGGGTCAAGTCTATACCATAAAAGTATTTGAAAAAGATTCTTTAGCTTTAGCCTTAAGAGGTAATTTTTTGTCAAAGTCAATACACAGTGAAATCTGTTAAGGTGCCTCAACCCTCAGTACTTTTAGTCCTACACTGTTTCATGCAGCTTCAGAGACAATCTTTTATTCTTCACTTCTCAAGGCTTTTTACATAGGACATTGTATCCCTCTCTTCACATACTGAAAACTGGACTTAGGAATTATAGTAAAGGAGGAATCACCCTTATTTTACATATAGGCTTTATGTTTCTTAGAGTCCTATATCTAATATTAACATGCAAATCAACAATATTAAAACTCTGAATGTCTGTATCACTGTAGTACCTACAAAAACTTTCATGTTATATATTATTTCATATTCATAACAAACCTGTGAGATATTATGATGTTTACTTAACTAGTAGCCCATTAATTAGCCACCTAAATTATTGAGAGCATTATCAAGCATCAGGAGAGAAGAATAAAACCATTTTAATCAGCTCAAATCAGCATCTGGAAAGGCCATACATTAAAATTTGCCTGCTTTACTATTAGGAGAGTCTTTCAGTTTTACTCTGAGACTACTTATTTTTATTTTAGGCATAACTCTGAGAAAATGAGGCATAACTGATTATGAAAAACACTAGAAGAGGTATGGGGAAAAGGAGCTACATGCTGCTTATTCATGGACACATTAAGAGGTAGTGCTCTGATATTTAAACACAAACACATTTTTATTTTAAAGCATACTTAAGAGCTCAAAATGGGAACATTTATTAGTAGCACAAATATCTCTGAAATATTTAATCAAGCATAATACTTTAATTGTAGTTGTTCACATTTATTGACTACTATTATTCAAAGTGCTGTGTGTGTGTGTGTGTGTGTGTGTATATATATCTATATATATCAGCATTTAATACTCACCATACCACCATAATATGGGAACTGTTAGTGTCCCTATTTTACAGATGAGGGAAGAGAGACAAGGAAAATTTAAGAAACTTGTCCAAAGTCTCATAGCTTCCTAACCAGGCAGTCTAACACCAGAGCATGTATTTTTAACTACCCTACTCTAATTCATATGATGACCCTGCACAACCAAGAAACAAATCTATCACATACCCGTACATGCTTTTTGAAAGCAGGAAAATGAATGTATTTGTTAAGGAACATTTTCTTCAAAAATATTTTCACATTTTTTAGTTTGTTTTTAAGTTCAAACATTTGTTATATGAAAACAAAGACAATTTTTAGAAATATCCCATTCCTTAGTAATATTAGTTCTTTTAGTTTTGCAGTAGCTATTAGGTTGTTAAGTATGAAATGTCCGATTTCCTTATGTTCTAAGTTTGACAGTTGATATGCCTGGCATTTCACTTTGACACTTTTTGTTTTATTTTTATTGTAAAGGTACATCCTCAGCCTTTCATTTCGAATGCATATTTTGGCTTGTGACTATCTTTATATTTTTTAGAGCAATTTTTGTGAAACCATGGATAAGTAAAAAAAATTGTGTTATTTTCAAATATGAGTTCTGTTGTGGAACCAATGCATTGCAGATAGCTCTAAATATCAACAAAGTGTTTGAGAAGGATGTGGCTAATTAATGCACAGTATGTTGATGGTTTGAGAAGTTCCATTCTGGTGATTTTAATCTTGAAAATAAGCCATGTGGGTGATCCGAGACCAAGGTGGATAATGATGAGCTGAAAGCTGTAGTGGAAGCAAATCCATCTCAACCTACACATGAATTAGCAGGAAGGTTTGAGGTTACTAATCCAACAATATTGGACCATTTGAAACAAATTGGCAAGATAAAGAAGGTGGACAAATGGGTTCCACATGAATTAAATGAGCGTCAGCAGAAAAATCTTCTCGAAGCTTGCCTTTCTTTGCTGTCATGACCCAAAGGTGACCAATTTCTACACCATATCATTATGTGTGATGGAAAATGGATTCTTTTTGACAGTCACAAGTGTTTCAGCACAATGGTTGGATAAAGACAAAGTGCTGAAACACAGTCCAAAAACAAACATTCATCAAAAAAAGCTAACGGTGTCTATTTGGTGGTCCAGTGCTGGTTTTATCCACTATAGCTTCATGAAACCTGGTCAATCCATTACAGTGGATGTCTACTGCACCCAATTGGATGAAATGATGCAGATGCTTGTGATTAAGAAGCTGAGATTGGTCAACGGAGACAGGCCAATCGTCTTGCAAGACAACGCTCGACCACACGTCACACAAACAACGCTGCTCAAACTACAGAAGCTGGACTTGGAAACTCTCTGTCATCCACAGTATTCAGCAGAACTTGCACCAACTGACTACCACTTCTTCCAAGCTTTGTACCACTTCTTGCAAGGAAAAATATTCAATTCTCAACAAGCTGTGAAAAATGTCTTGTGTGATTTCATCGCCACTTGTTCTCCAGGCTTCTTTGCTGCTGGCATAAACAAGCCACCATTTAGCTGGCAAAACTGTGTCGATAGTTTAGGTGCATACTTTCATTAATTGTACTGCTTCTTGTTTGAGATATAATAAACTAAACTTTAGATTCAAAATCAGACATTTCATATTTAATGAACTAAATAAAAGTTCTGGCTACCTAATTGTCTCTCTAAAAAGCTAAATACCTGGAAGAACCAACAGGAGAAACTCTCTCTGACCACTTTATTAGAAGGAGAAAGGGAGAAAATAATAGTTCCAACTGATGTGCATTGACTGTATTCTGCATACCAGGGCTTTCTACTCCAGGTGGCAGAGAAGAGACTGGCCCCAAGCCCACGGAAAGCTTGGAGGTATGTGTGTTCTGCTACGGGTGGAGTGGCTGGACTTCTGGAATAAATGGCTGCACAAGGGTGACTACACAGTTCAGTTGGCCTAGACAGTCCCATTGTAGGCCAGTATGCCCCATTTCACTCTCCCCAAAATGTATTGACCTAGACTATAGCTAAAAATGTTGAATCCTAGGCACCAACTTTCCAGGCCAGCAAAGTATCTTTAGCAACAAATGCAGAACAGTGTGCTTGGACCAAGAGCACTTCAGTATCAGGAAGACGAAGAGTCTTGACTGTCTGACACCACTAAGGTGGGAAGCTCAAAAAATGTGGAATTGTCCATCAGCCTAGTAAAATGGGATTTGGGGAGTCAGTTTAATTTAAAAAGTAATATTAATAATAACATAATGTGATATTTCTACACTCTATACTTGTGAGCAGAGCTGACTGAATAGATGACCCATGGTCAGAAAGGCCTTGGGCTTGGTTTAATGCTCCCTTGTCATATTAAAATTCCTAATAGTTTTTGAACAAGGGGCCCCATATTTTCACTTATACTAGGATCTACAAATTATGTAGCTAGTACTATTTGTAAGTATGCAGAGTGAAATCAACACATACTACATAGTAGTTTTGGACATTTTTGACATCTCCACTCCATCTGACTTAAAACTTACCTATTATAAATAAATAAGTCTTAGGGCTGAATTAAAATCTTACACCAGTTTTTCTTTTGTTTCACAATTTTTCTTTTGTTTCACAATTTAAAATCTTCTTATCAGATTAAATTTTAGAAGACAAAACCTTCCAGGCAAAGTGGGTTAAAAAAATCCTTATAAAATTGTGTATTTTAAAGCCAAGTAATAATTGAATCCCTGCGGACTAAACAATATCACTTAGCAGCCCGCACGACATGAAAGACTAAAAGCTTTTAATTAGACTTTTACTCAATAGGGGAGAAAAAATAATTTAAAAGACTCAGGGCTAACGCTGAATTGTTAGTTTTAACTTTGAACACAATGAAGAAACAATTTGACTAAATTAGTTTAGCTGTGTATTCATTAGCCTTTAATAGAAATGTGAATGCAAACTGACTCCAGGTTATTGTACTTAGAGCCAGCTTTTTAATTAGTGATTGGCAAAATGTTTATCTAGTTTGTTGTTGGAATGTTGAACCATTTATACTACAGGATTGTTGTAAACATCTATGTAATCTTAATTGGATCTTTCAGGAAAAGATTTTATGTATATGAAATCAAAAACTATAGTAATAATGTTAGCTAATTTATAACAAATTTAGCACTTAAAAAGAAAAAGTTGTGCTATGTGGCTCAATGAAGTGGAGAAATGGTTAACGTCGATTTAAAGTTAGTTAACTATAATGCTCAGTTGAACTTTGGCAAAACTTGGTTATTATTGGCTTTCAAGGTAGACAGACCTGATTTCCAGGTGGTAAGTGGGTTAGTATTCTTGTAGTATCAGAGACATTAATTAGCCTCTCTGAGCCTAAATTTTCTCATCTTTAAAATGGGGATTATATAATAGGTCTTGTGTTATTGTGAGTGTTCAGGATAATAAATGGAAGCCCTTGTCACAGGCACTCAATATGGTGGCTATCATCATCATCATCATTACCAAGTATTTTTACTTTTAATATATTTAAGTGTATTTTAACTATATTTTAGAGATAAAACATGCTGTAAAATTCAAAATGCTACATATACAAAAGAACATACAGAGAGAAGTAGTCTCCCATTCACCATAGATAATGTGGCATATTGTATGCATTGTTCAATGGGTCACTATGCCATAGTAATATGACATTATTATATCATATAATAGCAATTTATAATAGAGATTATTTAATACACATAAAACTTCATCAATACACAAATACACCAATACATCAAAACATCACCAATACTCATAAAACTTCCTCATCCTTTCTAATGGCTACATGTGTAAACCAAAATTAAAATAAGTAGTGTATTGTTATTGGAAAAATAGGTTAATTTTACCCTTTTGCAGTTGTAAATATATTGAAATAAACATCTTTACTCATAGATTATTTTTCACATGTGCAAGTACCTGTAGGACTATATTGTTCAATAACGTTTTCACTTTCTACTATAGTAATTGGTTTATTTAGAATTTCCATCTTTCTAAAGTCATTTTCAGTAATTTATGCTTATAAGTATTTATAATTATATTCAAAATCACATTACTATTTCCCCCCTTTATATTTTCACATATAGTCTCTTATTCATTACAGTCTCTCCTGACTCTTTAATTTCCCCCCAATAGATGGTTACTTCCTTATTTTCATTTATTGATTGGGTTATCTAATATGTTATCATTTTTATTGTCTTCTTGTTAATGCTATTGATATTATCATTTTTAATAAAACAGCTCTTGGGTTTATTGTTTAGTTACGAAATTTTTCTGTTTCCTAATTTTTAGTCTTTTGCCTCTATTTCTTTGTCAATTCCTTTCTTCTGCAACCATTTAACAAATTATTTGTTGTTTTTATAACTTCTTGGGTTAGATGCTTAATTTTTTTTTATTCTTAGTGTTTTATTTATATGAGTTTTTAAGCACATGTATTTTCTCTGAGTTCTATTTTAGCTGGGTACAATTGGTTCCGCTAGGTAGTGTTATAATGATTATTTTCTAGATATTCTGAAGTTTTCGTTAAGGTTTTCTTCAATCATAAGAGTTTTTTATTAGTAGTATTTCAAAATATTATGGAGGCACAAATGGTTTTGGTTACATGGATTGCTTTTCTTATGCTTGAGTCAGGGTTATAAGTGCCCATCAACCAGATATTGTTCATTGTATCTGTTAGGTAGCTTTTTGCCTGTCCTCGCCTCCCCTTTCCCCCTGCATGGTTTCCGCTAAGTTTTACTTCCCTCTGTGCACATGTGTGCTCATTGGTTAGTTCCAGTTTAAGGGCGAGTATATGTGGTATTTGTTTTTCCATTCTTTAGATATTTCACTTAGGATAATGGTATCTAGTTCCATCCAAATTGTTGCAAAGGCATTAATTCGTCCTTTTTAATGGCTGAGTAGTATTCCATGGTACACGTATTACATTTTGTTAATCCACTCATGAATGATGGGCACTTGGGTTGATTCCACATCTTTGCAATTGTGAATTGGGCTGCAATAAACATTCGAGTGCAGGTGTCTTTTTGATAAAATGACTCATTTTACTCTGGGTAAAAACTCAGTAGTGCAATTGCTGGATAAAATTGTAGGTATACTTTTAGTTCTTTGAGGAATCTCCATACTGTTTTTGATAGAGGTTGTACTAATTTACAGATCCACCAACAGTGTATAAGCATTCCTTTCTCTCTGCATCCATGCCAGCATCTATTGTTTTTGAACTTTTTAATAAAAGCCTTTCTGACTGGGGTAAGGTGATATCTTATTTTGGTTTTAATTTGAATTTCCCTGATGATTAGTGACTGATATTGAGCATTTTTTGATATACTTATTGGCCATTTGTCTTCTTTTGAAAAGCTTCTGTTCATGGCTTTTGCCTACTTTTTAATGGGATTGTTTGTTTTTGTTTTTGTTTTTTGTTTTTGCTGATTTGTTTGAGTTCTTTGTAGATTCTGGTTATTAGCCCTTTATTGGATATATAGCTTGCAAATATTTCGTCCCTTCCTTTCTTTTTTTTAATTTTTTTAGAGGTGGGGTCTTGCTATGTTGTCCAGGCTGGTGTAAAGTGTCCATTCACAGGTGAGATCATGGCGTACTGAAGCCTTGAACTCCTGAGCTCAAGGGATCCTCCTGCCTCAGCCTCCAGAGTAGCTGGGTGCACACCACACTTGACTGTTGACAGGTTTTTGATCAGAATTCATAGTACCTGTGTGGCCCCTAAAGTGAAAGTTCAAAGTCTACAGTTCATCATGTCCTCGGGTGCCTAGTGAAAGAAAATGCAAGTCTTCTAGAGAAACTCTTTTTCTTTCTAAGAGACCAGGTCTGGCTCTGTCATCCAGGCTGGAGTGCAGTGGTGTCATCATAGCTCCCTGTAGCCTCAACTCCTGGGCTCAGTGATCCTCCCACCTTGGCCTCCCAGAGGCCTGGGGTTACAGGCCGTGAGCCCAGCCCAAGCAACTCATTTTAAATTCAGGGCTGAAAGTATTTCCACGGATAAAGTTCTAGGGAACACTGAGAGAAGAGTCTGAGCAAGAGGCAACCAAGGTAACAGACTGCAGAGTCAGACCTGCAAAGGCTGCTGGTACTGCAATTATGAGATACCAAAAAAGAAAAGAAAAACTCTAAAGATAAGTAGTTGAAAGTATAAGAAATAAGAGCCTATCAAAACTAGAAGAATATAACAAAATCAAT
This sequence comes from Eulemur rufifrons, assembly GCF_041146395.1. Taxonomy (NCBI): domain Eukaryota; kingdom Metazoa; phylum Chordata; class Mammalia; order Primates; family Lemuridae; genus Eulemur; species Eulemur rufifrons. The sequence continues at coordinate 56,323,599 of NC_090997.1, read as the reverse complement.
CAAGTAGGACAAAAATATTATCACTGAAATTAAAAACCCAATGGATGGGTTCAACAGATTACGCATAGCTGGAAAGAACCGGAAGATGTGGGAAGTCACACACGGAGCAGCCAAGGGCAGGAGGCTGAGCCTCCGGCGCTGGGGCGCTTGGCACGGGGCAGTATGCGAGGGGGCTCCGAAGGCGACTGGAGGCCGCTCTGGGGGAAACGGGCGGGCCCCGGCCTGTGATGAGCTGAGGGAGGCGAGCGCAACCCCGCAGCGCTACAGCTTGGACAGCCCCCTTTCATCCATTTCTGTAGGTTGTCTATTTGCTCTGTTGATTATTTCGTTATCTGTGGAGAAGCTTTTTAATTTAATCAAGTCCTATTTATTTATTTTTGTTGTTGCTATGATTGCCATTGAGGTCTTCTTCATAAATTCTTTGCCTAGGCTGGTATCTAGGAGAATTTTTCCAATATTTTTTCTAGAATTTTTATGGTTTCATGCCTTACATTTAAGTCTTTTATCCAGCTTTAAATAATTTTTGTGATTGGTGGAGACATGGATCCTGTTTCATTCTTCTGCATGTGGCTATCCAATTCTCCCAGCACCATTTATCCAATAGGGTTTCTTTTCCACAGTGTATATTGTTGTCTGCTTTGTCAAAGATCAGTAGGCTGTATGTGGATGGTTTTATATGTGGGTTCTGTGTTATGTTCCATTGGTTTATGTCTCTATTTTTGTGCCAATACCATGCTGTTTTGGTTACTATAGCCTTGTAGTATAGTTTGAAGTCTGGTAATGTGATGCCTCCAGATTTGTTCTTTTTGCTTAAGATTGCTTTCACTATTTGGGGTCTTTTCTCATTCCAAATGAACCATAGAATTATTATTAATTTTTTTTCTAGATCTGTGAAATATGATGTTGGTATTTTAATTTTAACAATGTTGACTCTACTGATTCATGAGACTGTGTCTCAAAAAAATCAATTTCATTTGTATATGTTAGCAATAAAAAATTAGAAGTTGAAATTTTAATAATTTATTCTAACATTAAGTAACTAGGGGTAAATATAATAAAATACATGCCAGAACTTGGACTATAAACTCCAAATTATTGCTGAGAGAAATAACAATCTAAATTGATAGAAAGTTATGCCATATCTATAGAACAGAAGACTTAACATTGTTAAGATGTAAATTTTACCCAAATTGGTCTACATATTCAACATGATTTCAATCAAAATCTCAGAAATTTCCATGTAGAAATTGAAAAGCTGATCCTAAAATTTACATTGAAATGAAAGGACCTATAAAACCCACACAGGGGAGTATCCTATTCAAAATTCACTCTGGTAACTAAGAAGGGGATAAACTAGAGAATGGCACATCTATATTCAAAGAGATGTTAATAGGCTATAGCATAAGATTAAAGTGGAGGACCTACTATAAAACTAGTATAATCAAGACAGTGTAGTATTGCCATAAGAATAAATACATAAAATAATGGAGGAAAGTACAGAATTCAGAAATGGATTCACTAATATAATACCAAATAATTTTAAATAAATGAGTCATAGTAATTTAATGGAGGAATGGACATTGTTTAACAAATATTATGTGAAAACCAGATAACCACATAGAAAAATATGAACCTGAACCATATTCACAACACACATGAAAATTAACTAAAATTATCTAACATAGCTTAAATGTAAAAACTAAACTTTTTTATAATTCTAAAAGAAATGGAGAAAATCTTTGTGACCTTGAAATAGGCAAATATTTCTTAGGTTGCAAAAGAAAAGCTGATAAACCTTTGTCCCCCAGCTAAGTCTTTGTTCTAAGAATTATAAGCTGATATCTATACATCTTGTTCCTTACCTGCAAAGACCTGTGCTTGCTTAAGTTTCTGCATCCTTGTTTACTTCCTGACCTTCTGCATGTATCCTTGGTAATAAATATAGGAAAGAACTTAGCTAGGGAGGCCATTTTCTTCTTCAGACTTTGGTCTCTGCCCTTCTCTCTAAACACTAAGTGTTTTGAGTAATTATTTCTTCACTACTGAGCTCAGGAGCAAAAAGGGGCTGCTACAATGAACTAGCACCTCTTATATTATCTTAGATAAAGCTTGAGCCCATCCTTTGAAGTGAGTTATCATAAGAATGGAAAAACAAGCACCACATGTACTCTCCATCAAATTGGTACTAACTGATCAACACTAAGCTGCTCACATGGAAGTAACAGTCATTAGGTGCCAGTTAGGTGGGAGGGTGGTGGTGGGGGTGGGTAAAGTCACAACTAATGGATGTGGTGTGTACTGTAGGGCGGGGAGTAACCTTGTGGCCCTGGCTTGGGTGAGGCAAGGGTATTATATGTAACCAAAATGTATGTACCCCAATAATATTCTGAAATAAAAAAAAAATAACCCAGTCAGTCAAACATAAAGAAAAAAGAATCAAAAGAAATCAACGAAGTCTCTGAGAAATATGGGATTATGTAAAATGCCCAAATATGAGAATCATAGGTATCTCTAAGGGAGAAGAAAAAAACAAAAAGCATGGAAAACCTATTTGGGGGAATAATTGAAAAAATCTTCCCTGGTTTTGCTAGAGATTTAGACATCCAGATACAAGAAGCACAATGAACACCTGGTAGATTCATTTCAAGAAAGATAAATCAAAGTGAAAAAGGAACTTCTACAAGTTGTGAGATGAAAACACCGAGTAACTTACAAAGGTAAACCTATCAGACTAACAGCACACTTCTCAGCAGAAACCTTACAAACCGGAAGGGATTGAAGACCTATCTTTAGTCTTCTTAAACAGAATAACTGTCAGCTAAGAGTTTTGTATCCTGCAAAATTAAATTTCATATATGAAGAAGAAATAAAGTCTTTCCCAGACCAGAAAAACCAAAGGGAATTTGTCACCACTAGACCTGCCCCAAAAAAGATGCTTAAAAGTGCACTAAACATTGAAAATAAAATAGTTGATAATCACCAGTATATAAAAGCTCAAAAGTAAAAACTCATAGCTCTCATAAAACAGTAGCATAAGGTAGAATACAAAGAAACTAGGTAATAATCAACAGGATGACTGGAACAGTACCTCACATGTCAATATTAACATTGTGAATGGTCTAAATGCCCCACTTAAAAGGTATAGATGGGCAAAATGGATAAGAAAAAACATAACCCAAACATCTGCTGTCTCCAAGAAATCCATTTAATGCATAAGGATTCTCATAGACTCAAAGTAAAGGAGAGGAAAAAGAGAGATTAAAAGCTTTGACAGAATTTAATAACATAATTACCAAAGGTAGAGTTGGAAAAAAAGAAATCAAATATGGACTAGAGATTTTTAGTTTTATTTCTTAATGCCAGTATCCAAAAAATGGGAAGTCATAAAGAGAAAACAATCCAATTGTGGCGCCAGTGGAACTTCTGGGTGTTGTCAATCAAAGAGTTGGAAATGTGGAATAGAGCTTGAAAATATGGTTGTTATTTGAGAGTGATATTTTAAAATCATCTACTTAGGGGTAATTATTGAAGCCATAAGAATATGTGAGCTCACTAAATAACAGAGGATATAGAAAGAAAAAACTAGGGCGAAGGACAGGAAGTTATATTTCTGGAGAAGAAAAAAGGAACAAACAAACAAAAAAAAAACACAGAAAAAATTAGAGAATAGAAAAACAGTCATTCTAGAATAGATAATTCAAGTTAGGAAAGATGAAAGTTTCCAGAAGAATGGTTTAGTCACTAGAGTCAATGACTATAGAATCATGAAGGAAGTCAACTACCAAAGGGGAGAATAAAAAACTGGTCCTATTTCAACTAAAGTTAATTAAATGAAATTAAGATTTTACATGCTGAAAAATATTCTCAAAGAAGCATGTAGAACAGATTTTATGTTCTTTTCTTTTTTGAGAATTTTCCAGCATTTAAGAGAAACACATGTTGTTTTAAAAGCTAGTATATAGGTGTTTAGAATCTGCCCCAAATTTTTAAAAGCTAATGCATGCAATTTACTAGTAATCTTAACTGAGTCTGAAACATAATGTCATAATAACTTCTCTAGTTCCCAGTACTGCAGATGGTCATTAGAATTTTCAAAGAGAAAAAATAAATGTAGCATCCAAAAATATAAAAACAAAGAGCAAAACATTTCTCCAATGAATAAATAAATATTAATATGAAAGGTACTGCAAGCACTGTCTAGCAGGATGAAGATATCTGGTGTATATCTTTCCAGAGCAATAAGCTCTACCTAGTCAAACTTTCTCATAGAAAGCATAGTTTCCGTTAGAAGAAGCACCTCACCTTGTGCCCGGCTCCTCATTCACCCCAATAGCAAACTGCTTATAATCACATGAAGCAAAGATTAGAATTTTCTGGATCCCCACGTATGCATGAACCTCTCTACTCCCATATTAGCCTTTTTCCAGTTTCTATTGTGCTTTCCAATGAGACGAATAATGCAGTATCCAGATTTATCTATTTCTCAACATTGCAGCTTCTGAGAAAAATGGTAAATTTAAACTCACTTCTAGAATCATGCCTGGGAAAAGGAAAGGAAGCTAGAAAGAAGTAAATCTCTTTATTCAAGTACCTCTAAGCTGAACATTTCTAATAAAGTCATAGGAAAATGAACATCAGGGAAAAGACTTAATGCAAAGAAAAGTAAGGCTCAAAAAGTAGGGACAGAAATAACATTTGTTGAACATTGAACTACAAGGCAAATCCTTTTCTAGATGCTCTAGATATATTATTTGATTTCATTCTGAAAACTCTACTGTGAGATATATATTTTTGGTCCCATTTTACCAGTTATGATACCAGAGTCCAAAGAGTTTACTTGTCCACAGCTACTTTGTTCCATTTCAAGATTTAGATTTAGGTCTGTCTGATTTCAAAATTTATGACCTTTCCCCTACACAGTGTTGCCTGCTTGAATACTGGGTGAAAGTGGAGACAGAGACCCAAAATATGTTTGGAGCACATTAACAGGCAATTATGATGTGCTGATTACATATGCAGGGCCTCAGTCTTCTTCTTCTTTTTTTTTTTTTTTTATTGCCACAAACTTAGAGAGGCATCACCTTCCCACAACAGGTTTCTGTGTTGGTGCTCACCTGCCAGCAGCAGTACAGGCACAGCAAAAGCAAAAAACCCAAAACAGTTGTTTTAGGTAGGTGGATTCCTAATCTGTGAAAGAGCCGCAACAATATCGATCTTGTCATATTGTTGTGAAAATCAGAGATCATTCATTTACTCAAAAATATTTATTGAGCACCTGTTAAATGGCAAGAACTTCTGTAGTTATGTAGATCACCCAGCACTGTGTAGGGCATTACCCTGGTACTCAATAAATAAGGGCATGTACCTCATTTCATAAGATCACAAGAGAACAGAGAACTGAAGAGACTATTCATCACTTCTGTGAGATGTCCTTTTCTCTTAGTCGCCTGGCAGGCACAGTGATCATTGACGACCATCACTGGATGTTTTGCTGTGTTTCCTTTCACCCAGCCACATACTTGGATAAAACAGTGTTACACAAATGGCTGGAGATGGGTCCTGTGTATTGACCTCTATATTGCTTAATTCTTTATAATAAGCTAGGACTATTATACCAAAGCCCACTAAAATCAAATTCTTATACCTCTAATTGCTTTAACCCAAATAAACATATTTTTTAGCCATCTAGAGCCTCTTGCATTGTTCACCCGTGATACTGCGCCCATCATCTGCTAATCAGAGATAAGACAATCCAAGTATGCAAAAACAACAATGAAAAACATTTGTAAGAGGCTAGTCATAAGGAAAAATTATGTTTCTGAAAGCTGCTGATACCTCTTCACCCGCACACAAACACACACACATACACACACACACACACACACACACAAACAAATAAAAAATCCCTGTTAAATTACCATCATTTTTCACAGATATAGAAAAAATAATTATACACTTTGTATGAAATCAGAGAAGACCCCGTACAGTAAAAGCAATTTTAAGCAATAAAAACAAAATGGGACGTATTAATTTGCCAGACTTCAAACTATACTACAAGGCCGTGGTTCTTAAAACTGCCTGGTATTGGCACAAGTGCAGGGACACAGACCAGTGGAACAGAACAGAAAATCCAAATATAAAACCATCTTTATATAGACATCTAATCTTTGACAAAGCAGACAAAAACATACTCTGGTGACAAGAATCCCTATTCAATAAATGGTGCTGGGAAAATTGGATAGCCACATGTAGAAGACTGAAACAGGACCCACAGCTTTCACCTCTCACAAAAATCAAATCACGGTGGATAACAGACTTAAACCTTAGGTGTGAAACGATTAGAATTCTAGAAGAAAATGTAGGAAAGACTCTTACAGACATTGGCCTAGGCAAAGAATTTATGAAGAAGACCCCTAAGGCAACCACAGCAACAACAAAAATAAATAAATGGGACCTGATCAAATTAAAAAGCTTCTGCACAGCCAAAGAAACAGTCACGAGAATAAACAGACCACCTACAGAATGGGAAAAAATTTTCACATTCTACACATCAGATAAAGGACTGATAACAAGAATCTATTTAGAACTCAGGAAAATCAGCAAGAAAGAATCAAACAACCCTATCATAAGTGGGGAAACGACATGAATAGAAATTTTCCAAAAGAAGATATAAGAATGGCTAACAAACATATGAAAAAATGCTCAACATCCCTAATCATCAGAGAAATGCAAATCAAAACCACAATGAGATTTCACTTAACCTCAGTGAGAATGGCCTTTATCAAAAAGTCCCAAAACAATACATGTTGGCGTGGATGCGGAGAGACAGGAACACTCATACGCTGCTGGTGGGACTGCACACTAGTGCAACCCCTGTGGAAAGCATTATGGAGATACCTTAAACAGATTCAAATAGACCTACCATTCGATCCAGCAATCCCATTATTGGGCATCTACCCAAAGGAACATAACTCATTCTATGACAAAGACACCTGTACCCGAATGTTTATAGCAGCACAATTCACAATCGCAAAGATGTGGAAACAACCCAAATGCCCATCAATTCATGATTGGATTAGTAAATTATGGCATATGTATACCATGGAGTATTACTCAGCTATAAGAAATAACAGTGATACAATATCTCTTTGGTTCTCCTGGAGAGAGTTGGAACCCATTATATTAAGTGAAGTATCCCAAGAATGGAAAAACAAGCATCACATGTACTCACCAGAAAAGTGGTTTCCCTGATCATCACCTAAATTCACATCTGGGAATGATACCAATTGGATATCAGACTGAGGTGGGGGGTGGGGGGAGGGGATGGGTGTATGCCTACATGATGAGTGCGTTGCGCACTGTCTGGGGAATGGTCACGCTTGAAGGTGCTGACTAGGGGAGGGGGTTGTGAGGAGGGGATGGGTGTATACCTACATGATGAGTGCAATGTGCACTGTCTGGGGAATGGACACGCCTGGAGCTCTGACTTGGGGGGATAGGTGGTACATGGGCAACGTATGTAACCTGAACTTTTGTACCCCCCATAATAAGCTGAAATAAAAAAAAATCAATAAAAATAAAAAAAACCAGAACTTCGCTTAAGAATAAAATAAAATGAATTTTAAAAATCGGTACTAATTGTGGCATTCTGTGTACAAAACGAATATATCAATATACTGTGTGTATTTCACATACAGTAGCTGCATTTCTACAGTTCTTTGTCAAGAGTTGATATACAGCATATTAGAATTTAAAAAAGCAGGGGTTTTCTAGCAAGAAAAATCATGTGGGGGGCACATTTAACCCACTAAAATATAATTTGAAAAGGCTTTACTGTATTATTTACATGAAAATGGAGATAGGTAATAATAAGCCACTATCCGATTAATAGAAGTAGTGTCTTATATAATATTTAAAAGAGTGGACTGGGTTTAAATTCCAGGTTGCAACTTAATAACTATGAATCTAGGCAAATTACTTATCTTTTCTAGTCCTCAGTGTTTTGATCTGAAAACCAGAGAAAATAACATTTGGGATGATCCACATGAAATTGTTGATATGTAACAGTTTTTGACCTACAATGAGGGCAATTGATGTGGTATAATTTAACATATAACTCCTATATGCATGTTGAGGGAAGTCTAGAGATAATCTGTGAATAGTGTCCAACTCACTTCCTGGAATAATATATAGTCAACCCACAATAATGTTCCCTCATATTCTCCTCAATTCTCCCTGGATGATACTGACCATTAGATACAATCTGTTCTCAATTTTCTGGGTTAGTTAAGATATTCACAGGATGGAAAATCAAATGCTATAAGTGATAATCATATACTGTAAGACTGAAAATAGGTGTTAATTATTTTAGCCTACTAATTTTTCAGATCTGGAATCTGAATTTGGCCACTAATAGAGAACTCTTTATTATATTAGTTTAGAATCATGGTCTCTAAATCCACAGATTTTCTTATAGAGTTAATTCATCTAGATGTCACAAAACAGCTCTTAAATTTAAAATGCAAAAACATCTAAGAGGGCCTGTTTGTGGCCATTTATTTATTTTTTATTTTTTGAGACAGAGTCTCGGTCTGTTGCCCGGGCTAGAGTGAGTGCCATGGCGTCAGCCTAGCTCACAGCAACCTCAAACTCCTGGGCTTAAGTGCCTGCCTCAGCCTCCCGAGTAGCTGGGCCTACAGACATGCGCCACCATGCCCGGCTAATTTTTTTATATATATTTTTAGTTGTCCAGATAATTTCTTTCTATTTTTAGTAGAGACAGGGTCTTGCTCTTGCTCAGGCTGGTCTCAAACTCCTGACCTCGAGCGATCCATCCGCCTGGGCCTCCCAGAGTGCTAGGATTAAAGGTGTGATCCACCGCGCCCGGCCTTTTGTGGCCATTTAAAGTTTAAAATATAATTAACATCAGTATTCAATTAGAATGATGTGAATTTGCTAAATATTACGAATAGTAACTGTTTCATAAGATTTAAATCAATGAGGACACTTATTAAAACATTTAAGGAAAAGATCTCTAAAATAATGCTAAGATATTAAAATAGCAATATAAATCTTATTTTTTAACTCATATATATATATACTTTTATTTCAGAATATTACAGGGGTACAAATGTTTAGGTTACATATATTGCCTTTGCCCGACCCAAGTCAAATCTACAAGCATGTCCATCTCCCAGACGGTGTGCACATCTTAATACATTTTCCATGCTGTCTCCTCTAAACTTTCCCTTTCACTTATTATTTATAACTTTTTAAGTCCCCTTAGACTTACTTATTTTATGCAAACATTAACATAATAATATAATATTCACAAAATTTTTTGAAAAAGAATAAGCCACACTCTCTTTTTTGGCACGCTATTGTTTTATACACCATTACTGTATTATACATGCTATATTCCAAAATAGGAATACCAACACCAGGAAACAGCAGAGTGTCATGACCACTCAATTAATAAATGTAGCTATTTGTTAGCTTAATTAAAACTCTAGGCTTTGATTCAGAAAGTTGTTGACTGAAAAGTTAGGCCTCAACTAGATTCTAAACTGGCCAAAAAAGCAAACACATTAATATGTGGTCACTAATGACTGACAGCCTTGGAAGAATCTGGTAGAAAATTGAGAAATTATTTTCTGGGTATGAAATGTAAGCATACTATAATCCATTTTCATCTGCTCACTCCCTGTCAGTAATATTATTATATTGCCTATGGAACTCGAATTGCAAAGCAATCTTTTTTTTGCTTATGTTGTACAGTGCCAAGTAGGCCCAACAACTCAGAAGCTACAACTGCTGCCCCTTTACAATAAAGATAAAATAATTGGCTAGATTTTTATCTGAGTACTAGCTTTGTTATTCGTAGATCAAAGAAAAACTTATATGGAACAACTTAAGAGGAAAAAAAAGGAAAAGAAGACTGACTGCCTCAGAGATGACTGAAGTTAACAAGGGCACCAAAGAGTCAGGATCATAGCACCACTTTGTCATTTGTTTTCCCAAAGTGTATTCACAGGTTATTTCTAGCTCGAGTTCAGACCTAAGCATCCTGGCAGTACTCATGTTCTGCATTAACTATGCTGCACTTACTCCCTAGCAGAGCTGGTTATCAGTTCATTTTTTTGACTAAATTTACAAGAATAATACAAAAACAATTGCACTGTGAATTTTGCCGCTGATACCCCAGTCGACCAAATGTAAAAGTGGCATATGGCATAAAAGCGAGCTGCAGATGGCTCAACAACAGCCGTGCACATCTGGCACATGGCTGTTTGATCTTGTATTTGCCAACTCGCCAGATGACTCTTTCTGGAGAGAAGCCCAATAAAAGAAATTCACTCATCTTCTTTCTTCCACAAGCTCAATGTTTCAGCCACTCTTCACACTCTCATCTGTACATCCTGAAACAATCATGGGTTCTCAGCTCTTCTCAAAGCAGGAAAAAAAAAAAAATTACTCTGGTTCAGTTTTATGGTAAATAGTACTTGAGTTCTCTGATTTTACAACTTTTGTAACGAATTCAGAGCTTTATCTTTGGAAGCTAGTTAGCCTATAAAACAGACGAACATTTGGTGCAATGATTATGTAGTGGTAAGAATACACTGATAGAAACCCAGGAATATCACTGTCCCTCCAAAGATTTTCAGCTAGATATTGGAATCAGGCTGTCAGGGTATTTTTAAATCTCACTTAATTTGACACCAATGGTCCAACTGGAACAGAATATGAAGAAATCACTCTTTTGTTACAAAAATTATTTTTTGTGGGAGATAGATTTATATGTTCTAGGAAAGAGCACATATTCTAAGTATAAACTCTCTGAATAAGGTCTCTGTGGTAGTTATTAATGTTTTTGCTAAACCCCAACTATTACTGATTTTCTCCATTTCCAGACACATGGTGTGATTGATCTTTGTAGCTATGTGACTTGCTTTGGCTGATAAAATTTGAGAGCAAGTGACATATGTCACATCCATGTGAAAGCCTTAAAAGCCAGTATGTGATTTACCACATTCCCTTCCCACTGATGAAATGACCCTGAAAGCACATGTCTAGAAGGAGCCATCATCAACCTGGGTCTCTAAATAACTACAATGTGTAGAACTTTGCAACTTTGATGCCAACTCACTTTAGACATATAAACTGAATGAGAAATTTTTGTTAAGCACTAAGATTTGGGAGTTTTACTATATCACTAATCTATCCTCACTAATACAAAGTCAAACATAAATTTCATGAATATAATTGTCTTAACTTCAAGTTTAACAAAAAGAATTGGAGTGATTTAAAAAATAATTCTCAGGAAAACTACCTTATTTTATTAAGCAGGATTTTATTAAGAAGTCTAGTAACTTCAGTCTCTGACTTAATTACCCTTCTTTCTTATTGCTTGGCCATAGAGAGAAATGAAACTAGAGAAACTGGAAGAAAAAGTGGAACCTTTATGGTATAGTGTTGTAATCAAGCATTTAATCTCTGTCCACACTATTATAAGATATGAAGCTTAATAGAAGCCACAAGTAGAGACACTAGAAACCAAACTTCCTTTTAAGATCTTAGCAGAAAACATGAGAATTCCTAGGGATGACTCTTGACTACAAGAAAAAAATGTTTGGGGAGTTGCCAAGTTTTGTTTTGTTTTGTTTTGTTTGTTATATTTTATTATTTAAATCCTAACTTGATATTTCTCTTGGGCTGATAAAGGCTAGGGATTAAAGACTTGACTTCTCATTATGGGTAAATAACTGGGGACCAAGTGTTCAGAGACTTACAGGATTGTGCCTGAACATGCCTTCCTTAATCTTTCTTCAGTGCCTCACACTCAACACATCCAAAAGGAAACAAATCTCCTTCCCCAAATTTCTTCCTCCTACTGAATGGAACCTCCATCCCCTCAAGTTTCTGAGTCAAAGATAAGTGGTCCCTCCTTGACTTCCCTGTATTTCTTACTTTACTAGGTCTTATTGATTTTTTTTGTTTTTTTTTTTTAGCTTGTCCCCTTCTGTCATCACCATTTCTGTTACTTTAGTTCAAGATCATCTTATGTTTCCCAAGACCATTGCCATAACCATATAACTGCTCCTTGCATTCAGACCTGCATCTCTCTAGCGCATCCTTTTTTTGTTATCAGAGTTAAATGTGATCATGTCACTCCTCTGCTTTGCTTCCACTTTTCCCAGTTATGTTTATTTTTTGCTTCCATGACCATGTATCTTAATATTACAAGTTCCCAGCAGCCTTGGGAAACATAATCTTTTTATTAGTTATCTTAATATTTTTCCTCTGTAGACATACATCTGAATATCATAGCAATTTCCTATTATTGCTCATTGTAATAATGATTTTCAAATTGAGAGTCAGTGGGCAAAGCTGGGCAAGTGTAGTTTGTGAAAGAGCCACAGGTGATTCTGATATCTCTAACTCTGGGTGGGAACAACTAACCTATGTAATAGTCTAAATATACTCTCATTGCCATGCATGGTGCTGCATAATCTACATAACTAGAGAAGTTCTTGCCATTTAACAGGTGCTCAATAAATATTTTTGAGTAAATGAATGATCTCTAACTTTCACAATAATATGAGAAGATAAATATTGTTGTGCCTCTTTCACAGATTAGGGGTCCACTTACCCAAAACAACTGCTTTGGGTTTTTTGCTTTTGGTGTCCCTGTACTGCTGGCAGGTGAGCACCAACACAGAAACATGCTGTGGGAAGGTGATGCCTCTCTAAGTTGATGGCAGAAAGAAAGAAAGAAAGAAAGAAAGAAAGAAAGAAAGAAAGAAAGAAAGAAAGGGAGAGAAGACTGAGATGGCTTGTTTAGAGATAGTGTCCAGTTTGAGTTTCTTTTGAACTGATCAAGAAGCAATGTTAATTAGGGGTTTGGATATAAATCATACAAACTCCTTACCACAGCCTTCAGGGCCTCTATGATCTATTCCTCCATCAGTCCCCTCTCATCTCAGAAGCATTTGGACCAATACTGGCCCAGATACATCAGTACTGATTCTGAATCTCTGAAACCCAAATATATCAAACTCTTTCTTGCTTCTCTGCTTTTATCTCTACCATTTTCTATACCAGGAATGTTTTAACTATGGTACATCCAGATGATAAAATGTTATTTAGGGCTAAAAAAGAAATAAGCTATCAAACCATGGGAAAACATGGAGAAATCTTAAGTGCATATTTTTAAGTGAAAAATGCCAATGTTAAAAGGTTACATACTGTATGATTCCAACTATATGACATTCTGGAAAAGTAAAAACTGGAGATAGTAAAGGGATCAGTGGTTTCCAAGGGGTAGGGTGGAAAAGGTAAGAATAGGAGGGGCACAGAGGATTTTTTAGGGCAATGAAACAATTCTGTATACTATAATTGTGGATACATGTCATTACACATTTGTCAAAAGCCATCGAATGGACCCTAATGTAAACTCTGGATTGTGACGGAGAATGTCAGGGCAATGTATGTTCGACAGTGATAACAAAATACCACCCTGGCGTGGATGTTGATGGTAGGAAAGGCTATATGTAGTTCCAGAGGATATAGGGGAACTCTCTGTACTCCTGCTCAACTTTGCTATGAACTTAAAACTGATCTAAAAAATAAAGTCTATTAAAAATTAAAAAATATATATCTTTCTGCGATTGCTCCATCTCCTCATTCAGATCTCTCCTGAAATGCCACCTGCTAGAAAAGGCCTTCCCTGGCCACACAATCTAATAGTCTCTTCTCCCCAGCCACCCTTGTTCCCTTTATTTTTCTTCATAGCCTTTACCATTCTCTGAAATTATCTTATTTGTTGATAATACTTTATATTAGAAGTTCCTCCACGGCAGAGACTTAAGAAATACCTGTTGAGTAAATATATTCATGAATGAACAAAAGAATCCAAGTATAATCGGCAGTAAAATTGATGCTGAACTTGACACTACTGACAGAGCTTGTTATAAGATTGATCCCAAAGTTTGATGTTGATGGGAGGCTAATTAGAATAATTAGGATTAGAATAATAATTGTTAATACATACTAACTCCCATTATAGAACATTTTCAGGGGCCAGGCCTTGTGTGGTTCACTTTACATGCACTAACTTAATCCTCAAGTAACCTATGAGATAGGTACCATTTTTATCTCCACTTTACAGGTTAAAATAAAAAAAAAAAAAAAAAAAACAAGAGATGGTCTCAGTGGCTATACTACTTGTTGAAGGACTTCCAGTAAGTAAAGAGCAGCACAAAGACAGAGTCCAGAGATGTTTTCCTTAAAGCATAAGCCCAGCTCTGTGCTGCCTAGTGAGACCCACAGTGCGGCCCCTTTGGAGCTTTTGCTTTTTGAGAAGTTATGCACATAGTAGGTATATAATTACCTTATTTTCACCCCTACTTTCTCTTATGCCACAGAGAACTTGAAATCTAGAATAAATCTTATTTTGGCTCTCCCTTTCCATTCTGGCTCATCATGACTTGGATGACCCATGACATTTCCACAGATCTGTCCTTATGAGTTCCTAACTCTTTGAAACATGTACATTTCCTTTACTGTCTGTTAAGTTTGGTTACGTCTTGGTAATCATCATGTTCTCCTCACCCATTACTCATTTTCTTTTTTTTTTATTTCAACATATTATGGGGGTACAAGTGTTTAGGTTATATATATTGCCCTTGCCCCACCCAAGGCAGAGCTTCAAACGTGTCCATCCCCCAGATGGTGCACACCGCACCCATTAGGTGTGAATATACCCATCCCCTCCTCCCCCTTACCACCTTCCCGACACCCGATGAATGTTATTACTATACGTGCACTTAAGTGTTGATCAGTTAATACCAATTTGATGGTGAGTACATGTGGTGCTTGTTTTTCCATTCTTGTGATACTTCACTTAGTAGAATGCGCTCCAGCTCTAAGTGACCATCGATACATGAGTGGATTAATAAAATTTGGCATATGTACACCATGGAGTTCTACTCAGCCACAAAAAACAATGGTGATCTAACACCTCTTATATTATCCATTACTCATTTTCTGCTTTCTGTCACTGACTACTGTGTTCCTGGGTTCCATAGCACTTTCTAACTAAATTTATAATTTCTTTAATACATAAATTAGGTTATTTATATATAAATTGAAAATTCCAATTTACTAGCCAATGTGGACTTTCTATTTGAGGATTTTAATATTTCCATCAGAGTTAGTCAAAATAAATTACACTATGGCCTTTCCTGATCTAATCTATTTTGTTTTCTCATACTTCTTTTATTAAGGGCATTTCAAATAGGAAGAAACCTCTCCTATGTAACCTCCAAGAGTCTAATTTTCTGCTTTGCTTCCTATATTGGCATATACACAGATAGTCACATTCCTGGAGTCGATATGAGACAAGCATGTTTGTAGTTATAGATCTAGGCCCAGTCAGTTTCTTCTTTTCAATGTGTCCACAAAAACAAAATGATGTGCAAAGAAATGACTGCATACAAATTTTCTAACCAGAGATAGCAATTAGACTTACAATCAATGGCTGCAGTGGTAAAAGCAGCATTGAAAACTAAGCTGGGGGTGATCAAAACTAGGCTGTGTTCCTAGAAATTATGAATCCTGGCCTTGGAAGAAGGGAACATGGCATATGGTTTTGATTAAATATTTTACCTTTTAATACAGTGTTCTTTATATTGTTAGCATTACTTAATATATGTAATAAAAATGTATGGTTTGCCAGGTACAATTGTTTGTAGGCTGGTTTAGAATTTGGTCATTTTGATAGAAATTTAAATAAATACTAGCTCCAGTCTATGTTTTCTTTCTTCTAATTCATAACTTTAATGTGGGCCTGTCCATTCATCTTTGCATATTTTCACGTGGTTCCTTTCACTTGCGTTTTTACATATGGCTGGTTAAATATAAGATGGCATGATAATCAAAGTCAAATAAATAATAATCAAAGGGACATAACAAAAATAGCACACATCAGTAGGGCTTTGTAAAGAGGGGGCATAGTGGTAATTGAGACATGTATTTGAGAACTGCTGTTACAATCAACACCTCTGGAGGAGTAAATATCTATGTTCTAATCAGATTTGATCTTAATAGGTAAAGCCATACACGAAATACCCATGTGTAAGAAGGTCTAAGGTCATGGCTCTGAAATTAATCCTATACTAAATCCACACATCAAACCCCATGAATTTTAACGGAAGCTGGGAAAGACAATTTTAGAACCTGGCTGTGGGTGGAAAATTTACGATGTAGTGTGAAATAAAGCACTTTCTATACCTGAGCAACACAAAGGGCCAAATTTACTGTCGTCAATTACTTTTATACAACAGCAGGGTCAGCCTCTGCCCCCAATTCCTCATGTGCAGGAAAAGAGCTGGTAGCAAGACAATCAACAGATCTTAGAGGTTGTAAAAGAAACCTGGAAGTGGAGTGAGCCCATAACACTGGTTTCTCCCTCCTCTGCGCTGGGTACCAGGAAAGCTCTGTGACCTTAAAGAACCCACAGTCAGACATTTTGAAATTCTGATTCTTATATAATGCCTTAAGTTTGGTTCTCTTTATCATATTCAGTAGGGCACAGTCTGGAGAGAAACTAGAGCATCTCATACATCTTTTTCCTTTACCAATCACTGAAGCAGTACAGAAGTGCCACAGCTCTTGAATTGAGTGACGCTATGCTGAAGGGAAAGGTTTCACCCACCAACTCAACAGACTTGAGTCAAAAGACTTAGCCTTTTCCTATGTATGATACATGTCAGCTCTACCAAAGTAAACAAGACAAAAGACATAGTTATGGACCTGACAAACCATAGGTCCAGGCTTCCCTCCATTCCCATAGCCCATTTTCTGACTATGTGTTGGGGAGTATAGGCCTGGACCAGGGGATATTGGACACATCTGCTAATCTCTAGGTCACTAGCTTTCAATAGTGCTCCAGCATCTAGAGTGTCCCCTGCTCAATTCAATTATGAAATTTCTGAATTTATTAGATTTATATAATTGGGATACCAGTAATGTTTTATTAATATTAGGATAAAGGGTTATATAACTAAAGATTCTGTAAATCCTTGCAGAAGTAAAAGCTCAAGTTTTTCTTTCATCCCCATTTACACCCTGGAATTCCTATAGAACAGATGGATAAAATATAGCTCCAAGGAGACAATGAGGCCAGACTATATGGAAGTGCTGCTTTTGATAGGTGGAATTATGCACGGAACTTAAATATAGTCTTTTTGAGAGAGCTTGTTTCTATTTTTCTCTGCAGAGCTCTCTTCATTTATTCCTATATAAGATGGAGTTGAGGTGGCTGGGGTAAGGGGGACTTCTAATGAGTAATATTTATGGAAGCAGGATGGGGATGAAGGCAGGAGACATAAAGAAGGGCACTTTGACCCATGTGAGATGAAGTCTCCCTTAACTTCTTCTGCAACTTTTTTTTCCTACTCTTAGAGTGGAAACCAAGACTCAAACCATGTACTTATCTAGGAGAGAGGAGAAATGCTTTCATCTGTCTTTAGTCTTGAGCACTATATAATGGAGGTAAAAATGTTCTTGAGGAACTCTTATGGTTTAGCCCAGCTTCACTGGAATAAAAGGACATAGGAATTGGAGCTAAGTGCTCTACTTAGTGGTAATGTGTATATATATATATATATATATGTGTGCCTGGAGTATCTTTTGGGGATATATCTCATGGGTGGCAGCAGCTATGATAGGTTGAGATTCAGGTTGCAGTTTCACGCCCAGGGATCTTTCTTTAGAAGGGACTTGATTAAGAGGATGGTTTAAGGGGCAGCGATTAGGCATTTATAGAAAGAGGGTTATACCCTTTTGAAATACCTGGGAGTGGGTACAGACCTCTCCAAGGGAATAACATGAGATAAGAGTCCTCAGCAGAAAGAAATTTTCAAGGTTCTTTAAACCACATGTAAGTCCAAAATTTTGTCCAGTGTATTAGTAAGGACATAAGTTCAGGTGTTGTAACAAGAACAAAATGACTTGAACAAGATGGTTTATTTCTCTCTCGTGTAAAATTTGGGAGGGAGGTTCAGGACTGGTATGTTTCCAGTTGATAGAGGTCCCAGTCCCCATCAAGAGGAACCCAGTTTCTTCTACCTGTTATCCTTCCAAGCTTACCACATAGTTTATCTCTCATATTTCAGGATAGATGTTTTAGGTCCTGTGATCATGACAATATTCTAATTAGCAGGAAGAAGGAAAGACAGAAAGGGAGGCCATTTCTTTCCTCTTTAATTACATAACCCAGAAGTTGCACAAATCACTTCTGCTCACACTCTATTGACTAAAAGTTACCCATACTGAGCTGCAAGGGAGGCTGGGGAATGTAATTAGGTCTAGGGTCAGTGCCTAAAGTTCTGTGACTAAAAAGGAGAAGAGAACACACACTGGAGAAGAACCAACAACCTCTACTACAGACAGTAAACACTAATGAACAGAGATAGACCAAATGAAACCATCCTCTTATTCCCTAAAGATTAATTATTTTTTTCTTTCTTTACCCCCATATATTTGTTTTGCTCTCACTACTTATTATTTCTTCTCATTACAACATCTTCTCAAATTCCTTAAATTCACAACCCTATTATTTTATTCTTTCTTACTTTTGTTTAATCTCAAAGTTCCAGAAATGGATATAAATATAATATGGTATTTTATCCTATATATAAAAACAAATTTAAATAAGTATTTTAATGTACCTTAATTTCTACTAAGTGTTCATAAAAATATCCTTATATTGATTGCTTTTTAATAAACATTTGTTTGTATCTACATCAAAACTTTCATTCTAAGAAAGAATGCCAGGTTTCTGTGAGTGGAAAGAATATCTTTATTTTCAAATCCTATATATAGCCAACCCATATTAGGCATGAAAAGATTAGAACATTTTAAGATCTCTATAGAATAGTACATCTAAGTCATAGCATAGGAGGGAAAATTGAGTCTACCTCTCTGTGCATATATTTTTTACAGAGCACTACGAATGCATTGTGTGCTAAGTGATAGGTGTATAGAAAATGTCCCTATTATTGTGGAGTTTATAAATCTAGTAGGAAATAAATAAATCTGTTATTATAAAAGGTGACTATTCTATGAAAAATAATAATAATGAGTTGTAAGGGAGAATACCAGAGTGACCTACTTTAAATAGGTTTCTCAGTTGTGTCCTCTTGAGGAAAAGGTATTTAAGCTAAGCCTGAATGAGAAAATCAGTAGTCATGTAATGGGGTGGGTGGGGAAAGGACATTCAAACCAGAAACCCAACATACTTAAAGACCACAGGGAGAGAAGAAACTGAAGACCACCATAAGGGAAAACTTGTCTTCAATTCAAATCCCAGTCAGGATTTTACCTGCCCCACTAGAAGCAGTTTGAGGCATTCCTAGCTTCACTTTCATGCTACAGAGAATGTTCATGACCTAGAACAAATAGATGCAGTAAACACTGAGCTGAAGAGTTAAGTAAGCAAAGAGAGTAGACGTTTCTGGCATAACAAATAAAATAGGCAACTAGCATTCTGCAGAGCATATGGAAGAAGAAAATAGTCACTAAAATTTACTTTAAAATTAGGAATCAATTCAAAAAAACAATTAAAATTAAATTTAACAATTTTTTTTTTAAAATAGAGAAACAAAACAGGCTGTAAAACAAAAAAAGTGACCATCCTGGGGCTTATGGGTGTGGTACGATGGTAATATCACAAGCCGCAGATGAGAAGCTGAGCTTATGCAACATACAGGAATCCAGTTTGGATTATGGCAGTGACTGTCCTCCTCAGCACACATGGAGGAGTTTTATTAGTAACTTTTAAAGATGAACTGGAAGTGTTTTAAGAACTTTAATGCATTTAATAATTTGTTGCATATCAAATGTATATGGTTCTAGTTCCTTTGTATGGTTTTAATAACTCTCCATTTTTTCCTGTCTTTACAAATTCTGAGTCACAGAACATTTCTAAATGTTACTATATCTGGAGACAGTTGCCAGCTGACAGCAAGCAAGGAAATGGGGACCTCTGGCCTACAGCTTTAAATAACTGGAGTCTGCAAACAAGAATGAGCTCGGAAGAGGTTTCCCTGCTGTGCTGGACTTCTGACCAAAAGAACTGCCGGCTAATAAATGTGTGTTTTTCCAAAGCCACTAAGTTTTTGGCAATTTGTACACAGCATTGAAAAACTAATACAGCATCAACATTGCCAACCATATTTCCTGATTTTACTATTAAAATATTTTTATAAAAAGTATAAAAAGTTGTATTAATATAATAAAAGTAATTTAAGAAAATAATGTATGGTGGAAAGATAAAAAATACTTTTTACAAAGAGATGATTTATTAAAGTTGGAATAATGAAAAGAGGCAGAGGTAAGGAGTAGTGGTGAGTTTTGACCCAAGTCTTTAGACTTCAACAATCTGGGCCTTAAACTTGAAAGTTACAGAAATATTATTTGCACACAACATGTAAATATTAAATAAAATATTTTCTAATAATAAGGAAGTTTTCAAAATTAATTCAAAAGATGATAAAATTAGCATTGTTTTATAAAGCAATCACACCATCATTTGTTCCAAGGGAAACTTGTACATAAAATTAAGAAATAAACTTGGCTTTGTTATGGCTTTACTGAAAAAGGGATTATTTTAGGCCTTCAGTTCAAGAGACATTTTTATAAATTAAATTTGCTTAGATTCTGAATAAAAAAAGAACTTTAGTTAAGCTATAATAAGTGACCCAAAATCATAACTGATTACATGACAAATATTCATTTTATCTAAATACATGTAAACATCATCTTTCCAGTATCATATTTATACAAACTAAAATAATGAGTGAAAAACAGTTGTTAGCCATAAAGGTAAACATGTAGTATCTATGTCAATTTTAGATAACTTGATCACTGTGGGAACCTTTGACACTTATTCAGAAATGGAGAATCACTGCTTGGTTCCATTGGACCAAAAAAAACAACAACAAAAACCACTAACCCCATAACACCTGGGTCAGCCTTCCCCTACACTGGAAAAAATAAAATAGACCAGATGTGCCCATGATCCAAACCCTGGCATCTTGTAGATGACATGGTCATTTGTCAGTATGACACTGGGATACTTTGAGGAAAGTGTGAAGCCTAAATACCATCCAGCACATTAGAATTCTGGAAGAGAAAAATAAAAATCACCCTTTCATTTGGTGGAACTGAAGGATAGAAAAATTAGACTTCTTCATGATTAATGTCAGTACCTTTAGCTTCCACTCTGTCACCTACTTCTATGGAACCTGGGTTTGCATCTTGGGCAGAAAGGAGCAGTTAAGCATGCATCAAGGCAAAAACAGAACCAGCTTTTAAAGAAAGATTGCCTTAACTCTTCAGAGGACCTCCCCTTTCACATACATCATGTTCCTTTCTGTGGCTGGCTCAGATCAGCGAGTATAATTAGGCTGACTCTCTGGTGGCAAGGCAGGTGGCAGCTGAATGGCTAGAAAATTACACACTTTACTTCTGTGCTGCCAGAAGCTCCTGTTTTCCTGTTTCAGATTTTGTTCTTTGAAAAAGTTTTTCCAAAGAACAAATTTAAGTAGAGCTAAATTCAAAATCTTTACAAAACAGCTAATATTATATAGGAAGGCAGTCTAAAATTACTAGGTTTTATTGAATATGACCTGTAAGTTAATAAAATGTAATATTAATACCAATCAGACAGGTTAAGGAGGAAAACTAGTAATATCAATTATACATGGATTATTTCAAGTTCATATGAAAATCTAATCATATATATTCCTTGTATAAGTTGAGAGTAAGATCTTGATTCTTAAACCCCTAAGTAGACATGCTTATTTCATCTGGAGACCTTTAAGAATTAGCTAAAATTATGATTCCTCTCCACAAGAAAAATGCATGTGCACATATTTATGGTAGAATACTAGAATTATAGAATTATAGAAATGTTGGTTTTAAAACTTTCTCAGTTAGGATTCTATTCATTTCATTATAGATTAAAAGATTTTAAAAATTCAAAAACATAAGAAAGATATATAAATATCAAAGAACAATCCTTTCCTTCAAGAAATGGAAACCCAAGCTGGTCAAATGTTCAAATATGACAGTCCCTTTCTCAGACATAGTACCTGGGGTTGGTGAAGGTGTGCTATGAGATAAACTAAGGAAGGATTTCTTTTAAAGCATATTTTAAATTAAAAAGTGGTTGACAAAGACCAGTAAATTATTCTAAAAAAAAGGGTATAGTGGGAAAAGTGTTAGACAAGGCCTTAATAGAAGAAGCAAGCAAATGGAGGATGGTTGTTTTGATGGAGTCAAGGGAAAGGACAAAGGATATATAAAGATATACAGAAGGACATTGAAAGAGCTCTCCAAAGCCAGGAAAGGATTCTGTTGCAAAGGACAACAGATGGACATGTGAGAACTATAAACAGTGAGGACCATTTTCAAAGTAGTGTCAAAAGAAAAAAAAAAAAAAGCAAAGGAGTTAGAAGAAATGAATTTGTTGGAAAAGAAAGTTATCATTCGACTAAAGAAATTAAGAAACACAGGACATGAACTTCAAAAATAAATGACAAAACTGAGAAATAGTAAAAAGAAATGAGCATCAGAGGCTTGAGGATACAATAGATTAATAACTATCATGACAATTTTCACAAAGTAATTATACTACTTGACTTGCAAGACTGAGGTATAGATGTGACCAGTGGATGGTGGGTGGAGAGCCCTTTACTGATGGCTCTCAATCATACAGCAGGACATGTCTACAGATTTCCAGAATATCTGCTTTTGTAAGTGTTCCCTAATATCCATGGGATATATTTAGGTCTCTCAATTCATTCCCAAACAAAATCCTTTCATTATACCAAGGGAAGCATACCGCTTGTCCCTGAACCTCTTAACCTCTCTTCTCAGTCTATAAGGCTGCTTCTGGTTGGAGTCAGCTTCAGTGGTCTATGATCTCTCTCAAATCTGTCTCCAGCTTCTGTCTTTCCCTAAATTTCTAGCCCTATATTTTCAATTGCCTCCTGAATGGCACAATTTGTCATACTGGAAAAAAAAAATCAAGCTTAACCTGTTCACTGTTTTATTATTAGTGAAAGGAACAGATAACCTCTCACTGTACCCACCTGGTAGGTTCTTTCTATCTTGTGAAAGACATATCAGTTTACTAGTTTTCAAAGCTACAAATTTATAATTGTTACCTCTTTTTTTCCTCCTTTTTAAAATATGAAATTGATTATTGAGTCTCATAAATTTTTACTTTAGAAATATATTTTAAATCTATTGCTTTTTCTTGCCACTATTGTATTTATAGCTTAGTTTAAACACTCATCACTGACCTAAGTCATCCAATAACCTTATACCTGGCCTCCTTGCTACCAGCTTGACTCTTCTGCAAGCTACCTTTTTCAGTGTTCCATTATCTATTCCCAAAGCCAAACACATACACTACAATAACTTATAGCACTCTTTTGCTTAAAAGACTTCATGGCTTTGATTTGCCTACAGGAAGACAAGATTCTCAATCAGGGTAAGGAAGATCCTCTACAGTCACCTGTAGCTGATCTGACCAGCCTCACTTTGATCACCTCTTGCTTTGCATTTCACAGACAAACTCAACTTGCCCAAATACAATGAACAGTGTGCTTCTCCAGTCTGACCAGGAAAATCCTACTGGCTCTTCACAAATCTCAAATATTATTTCTTGGAAGCCTCTGCCTACCTAGACATAGCTATAAATTCCATCTGCCTACTTCTAACACATCCCTCTGTATTGAAATAACCAATTTGTATATTAATATCTGCCCATGATATCTGCCCATTAATATCCATGGTACTTTGAGTGACTAGAGACAAATATGATGACATGCTCATTGCTTCTTCTAATACAGTCCCTGCTGTGTCTTCTTTTTAAAAATCTATTCACAATTTACTACAGACATTGTAATTTCACACCTCTGTTTCAACCTATAGTTTTTTAAAGTAGATTGGTTTCTCTGATATACAGAACATACCTATGCAGCTGGAAAAAAATGTCCAAATGGAATAGGAAAGGATACATTTTCAGGTGCTTAAAAGTAGCTAGGAGAAAAATTAGAAGCAGATATATTGTTTTGCCATGTTATATTCAGTCTAGATATAGCATGACATGAATTTAAAAGTCTGAATCTATATGTAATCAAATGAATGATTACCTAAGTCTTAGAAGCACATGGGGAAAATAAAGATAGTTAAGATTTTCTTCTAATTATTAAGCTAAGAAAGCAAACACAGTAGATGTAAAGCCATATTCTCTCTGGCCAGCAAAAATTGATCATAACTTCATCAACATTGCTGATGTAACTGAACAAAGAACATGTCATTGAAAAGAAAGATTGTTTAGCTATAAGAGCACACAAAAAATGATTGTCACAGAGACAAACATCCACAGTAGCAATACAAACACTAACAAGGAAAAAAGATACCTTTTCAGGCAGGCATAGACATAGAGCTGAGCTGGCTGGAATACATCTGTTATGGAGCTGGACACACTTAAGCTATCAAAGATGGATGCTATGATAAATATTGAGCTCATTTAACTAATATTTCTTGTTTTAATTACGTTGTTATAATTCCAAAGTAGTTAGTCTGTGCAAACATACAGGTAGGTCAGGCCAAGAAAAATACCTGGTCTTTCTAATAGTTACATTTCTCATTTCAAATCAATAAAGTACATTCTTATTTTATATTTTGGTCTTTTGTGAGGTCTGTTTGCATGATTCAACATGCCAACATCTTATCACTTTGGAGTACAAATGAGATTGAGTTTCTAACTTTACAAGATTGAGTGCCAGATACATTATTTATCTCTAAAACGTACCCTTTAAAATTACATGTTTCTCCCAACAAAATTTCCCCAATAAAAAGAGGGAAATATAGAGTAATCAGTACCAGTCTTAAAAAACAATCTCCTAGAAAATGATGGTAATTGAGATTCATAAAGGCAAAAACCTTTAGACAAAAGTCTAAAGATCCATTAAAAATAAAGAACAAGAATCGGGGTGGGGGGTATGCCTCTGGATCTTGAAGTGTGATTACAAGGAAGGAAAAGAAGCAAAGATAATGATGAACTCCAAAAGGGTAAGCAATGAGATGATACACATAGAATTGGTAATAAAGATGTGACTTTAATGGACTAGAAACTAGACTGCTGAGAGTCAAGGAGAAAGCAAGAGAAAGTAAAGGCAATAATATGAAGCTTATAATGCACAAGGAAAGATGACACAGTGAGATTCACACCTACAGAAACATGAGTACTCTCAAGTTTTGCTCTCCGACCTGCAACAAACCATTTTTGTCATGGGACTGTAGGAGTGACTATAAGCAGGAGATTTAAGATTAGTAGTAACCAAACAAAGAAGATAGTGATCTAGAGAGCAGCTATATAAAGTCAGAACTGAAATAGTTATGCAATCCTTGTGTTCCATACAAACAAACCCCAAGAGGGAAAGATCAAAGTTTAGGTGTCAATACAGAGGCGGTTGCATCCAATGTAGATACCAAGATTAGGCTCTTTCTACTTTCTCTACTACAACAAAATTGAGATTATCATGGTCTGTTTTGTGCTCAAGTACAGATTTTGCCACCAATTATGGGCAGATGAAGGGAGTCTCTCAACTCCAATTTTATAAAATTAAGAAGTTTTTATTTTATTGTAAATACATGTGGATTCCTTTCACATGGAGAGAAAATGTTCAGTATTTTTGAAATGGAAATTTGAACAGTAAGAGGATCAGTAACACATACTTGGCAAAGATAATCTAAACCACTGCTGTTTATCAGTATTTATCTAATCTTTAGTACTTAGAACACTTTATATTATAATTTAAATAGAGAACTGGGATAAGCCTAAGCAGTTATTTGTTCTCTGAAATGGTCTCCTAAAGTAAGTGGTTCAAGTTCAGTAATTTAAAATTTCTAAAGTCAAAATGAAAATTACACTCAAAGCTATTGAAAAAGCAATCCTTCATTGGCACAGAACCAGGAAACCAAACAGGTCTTTTCCATCTTTTATTTCTGCATGGAGAGTAAAATTCTAAGACCTTTCAACTCTTATAGGATTAGCCAAACATGAACAGTGAGCTTGCTAAAAGTTGATAAAAACCCCCTTAAACCAAGGCTTTATGTTCTAACACATTATAGCAGCCAAACAAAACTCAAGCTTTGGAGTAAAATATTTGATGTTGAGCCAGGTCAGTATTTTTATTTATTTATGTAGGGAATTGGAGTGGTGAGAATGCAAGAGAATGAAATGCATAACAAAGATAACTTGTATTTATTTAAATTCTTACAAATATTAATCAATAAATTGTACATTTGATGTTAAAATTTTATGTAGGGGAAATTGGAAACAATATTTCAAAGTACGATTTGTTTACTTAACTATTTCTTTCTATAGATCATGGGTCACTTTTAGACTACCTCTCCAGTAAAAATCACAGACGCACACACACATACACACACATGCACACACATACAGACACACACATAAACTGACCTCACGATACTGCAAAGAATTTCACAGATTTTAAGATCCTTTGAAGGAAGAAGTACTATGTCTATCCTGACTCTCTCCAAAACCTGCCCCATGATAATATTTCATTCTCCACTATATGTGTCAAATTTACCAGTTTTCATTTCTAAATTACTAATATTAATTGTTTAATATGTTGTTTCAGGTATAAAACTGTATTTATTTTTCTTCTACAAGAAAAACTCTGCTTATAGCAATGCAGATGACTTAGCATATTTTTTTCTCTTTGAGTGGTAATTCACCTCAAGTTGTTGTATTATAGAGATGTAACTTTGTGTTTTGTGTCACCCAAGTGAGTTAATGGCAGCTCATCCAGGGTTTACAAAACATAATGCAATTATTAGTTTTCAGAAGTCAAAATACTTCCTAAAAATTTAAAAATTCTTAAAAAATTTACGGTCCATCAAAACTAATGGTGTACCACAATGAGACACCACTTCACATCTACTAGAACAGATAAAATTGAAAAGACAATTCATAACAGTACAAAATGTTGGTAAGGATATGGAGCAACTGAAGCTTTCCTCCACTGCTTGTGGGATTGTAAAGGACTGCAACCATATTGGGAAACTCTTAAGCATGCACCTGATAAAGTTAAACATGCACCTATACTATGACCCAGTAATCCTATGTCTTCCTATTCACTCAAAAGAAATGAAAATATATGTCCAAACAAAGACTTATTAAAAAATGTTCACAACAGCTTTCTTTACAATAGTCAAACAGTGAGAAACAACCTAAATATTCATCATCAGGAAAATGAATAAACTAAAAGTGGTATAGTCATAAAATGGAATGCTATTTAACAGTATAAAGGATAACTTATTAATACAACATAGATTTAAAAAAAAAAAAACCTACATTGGGTAAAAGAAGCCAGATACAAGTGTGCATACCTTGTAATTCCATTTATATGAAGAACAGAATACTCCATTGATAGAAATCATAACAGTGGTTATCTCTGAGGGAAGAGATTGAATGAAGAGAGGCCTAAGAAACTTTCTGGGGTGTTGGAAATGTTTTACGTTCTTGAGTAGGGTGTAGGTTAAATGAAGGCATATATTTTTCAAAATTCATCAAACTGTAGATTTGAGATCTGTTCATTTCGCTGGGCATAAAGTATATCTCAATTTAAAATTAAAAAAATATATAAGGATAGATATCAAGTTTACCTCTGACACAAGAGAAACAGTAAGGAAGATGAAAGGGCCTAGTGAAACTAGCGAGAAAGCTTTAGAAGGAGGGAAAGTAAGGACACTCTCCAGACAAATATAATCATAAAGTCACAGAAACTGCACGTGGAACCCTACCATGCATATCAGCCAGCTATGGCCTCTTTTAAGGCTTAGTACTTCCTACCACCTGCCTCTCTGGAAATTAATCTCTAGCTCTTAGTTCTGCCCTATGATTCTCACAGATTATAACTAGTCCTTTCTCCACATGATAACATTTAAAATATTTAATAAAAGCTATCAAAAACCTTCCCATTTTAATCTTCTCTCATCCAAGCTAAACAGTTCTATATTTTTACTTCAATTCATCTATATCCAATATGACATCTGAGGCCCTCCTACTCTCTGATCCCTCTCCTCTGCATAGATCTCCATTTGTCAATGGGCTATGCTTTTATTAACCAATCTAACTTTACATTAGCATTTATAAAAGTCACGACCATTTTCCCAATGAACAGTTATTAAGCCATAATTTTCCTATTCTAAACATGTACAGTGGATCGAAACCACAGAATGGTAAAGGCAGAAGGCACCTCAAAAATTGTCTGACTCAAGCTGTTGATTCTATACCTGAAGAAATTGAGGACTGGAGATTGACCAACCAAAGCTTCCAGCAAGTTTTTGAGACAATCAAATTAATGTTCCTAAACTACAACACATATTATTAATATGACCATATGTATAGCCTTAACTCTCTGAAACCCAAAAGGATCTTAGAGATCTAATGTTTGAATTAAAACATAAACTGTAACTTCATATTATAAAATATTAACAGAAAACAGGCAGAAAGAAACCAAATTACTTAATAAATATCTGTTCATCATCATCATCATCATCATCATATTATCATAACAATATACTGGGACATCTAGCTTAGTTGCAAAGGTTGGAGAGTCATTAGAGCCAAAGTATTTATTTTTTTCTGGCAGTGTGCTAAATATCTTGATTCACTATTTGATTTAATTCTTCAATTGTCTTAATATAGAGATATCATTTTATCATTATTTATTAGATAAATTAGAGAAAACTGAGGCTTTGAGAGAGTTAAGTAAATTTCTTAAGATCATACAGTAAGTGGCAGAACCAGTACCTTGACTCTTCTGACCACAGCCACTTAACTCCAAAGTATAAATCACAACCATACTTTCAACAACGAAAAACTGTATCCTTGTTTTATTGTTTGAGAATAAAGCAGGATTACCATTTTTCCATACAATATTGTGACAGACAAATGTCTAGGTAATACCTAAGTTGTATATTAGAATTCTTATTAGTATTATTAAATAGAATTAAGTAGCTGCCATACAATCACTATAGTTTTCATTATTATGTATACAAACAGGATACAGAGATTGGCAAACTTTATAAGTCATAAAGGACCTTTTGTTGCCTTCTTCAAGTACACTATAAACCCCTCAAAGGTTAAGACTCTATCTCCAACATTTAACATTGTGCCTATAACCTGAGGGATACAAAATTATTCTTGTTTTATTAAATATGTACATTTTTACTGTGATTAGGTTACCACACCAAGTAAATACATCTCTTAATCTTCAGAACTATCAAATATTTATTCAGTTTGCTTTACACTGAACTATAGTTTGATATAGTGGGTGTACATAAAAGAATGAATTTTATTTTTAAAAAATTTCTTTCTTTCTGGAGTTTATGATCACTTTGGGTAGTATGGACATTTTAACAATGTTGATTCTGCTGATCCATGAGCATGATATGTTTTCCCATTTCTTTACATTATCTGCAATTTCCTTCTTGGTGATTTGTAGTTCTCTTTGTAGAGCCTTTGACCTCCTTGGTTAAATATATTCCTAGGTATTTTATTTTCTTTGTACCTATTGTGAAAGGTAATGAGTCTTTGATTTGACTCTCATTTGACTCATGGTGGGTAGGAATGCTACTAATTTGTGTACATTCATGTTGTATCTTGAGACTTTGCTGAATTTATTTATCAGTTACAGGAATCTCGTGGCAGACTCTTTGGAGTTTTCTAGATATAGGATAGTATCATCAGCAAAGAGCAATAGGTTGAATTCTTTTCTTCTCATTTGGATACCCTTATTTTCTTTCTCTTGCCTGATTGCTCTGGCTAGGAATTCCAGCACTATGTTGAATAGAAATGGTGACAGTGGGCATCCTTGTCTTATTCCAGTTCTGAACGGGAATGTTTTCAACTTCTCTCCATTCAGTAAGATGTTGGCTGTGGGTTTGTTGTATATGGCTTTTATAATTTTGAGGTATGTTCCATCTATGCCTATTTTATTAAGAGTTTTTAATCATAAAAGGACAGTGGATTTTTTTTGTTTGTTTGTTTTCTTTAATTTTTATTGTTATAGATCAATAGCCTTTTAAAAGCAGATAGAAAACTTAATTTAAAAATTCTGTTCTACATTTCTTTTTTTTTTTTTTTTGTGAAGGTCTTTTTTTTTTTTTCATTTCAGCTCATTATGAGCTTCAAATGTGTCCATTCCCTAGACAGTGCACATCGCACTCATCAAGTAGGTATGCACCCATCCCCTCCCCCACCCCATCCCCCCCAGTCAGAACTTCAAGCGTGTCCATTCCCCAGGCAGTGAGCATTGCACTCATCATGTAAGTATACACCCATCCCTTCCTCCCAGCCCCCACCTCCAGGACAGTGGATTTTATCAAATGCTTTTTCTTCATCTATTGAAATGATCATATGATCTTTGCTTTTTTTTCTGTTTTGGTGGTGAACCACATTTATGGATTTACATGTGTTGAACCATCTTTGCATCCCTGGGATGAAACTTACTTGGTCATGTTGGATTAGTTTTTTGATGTTCTGCTGAATTTGGTTTGCTAGAATTTTATTGAGAATTTTTACATCTATATTCATAAAGGATGTTAGTCTATAATATTCTTTTTTTGTTGTGTTCCTTCCTGACTTTGACATCAAGGTGATACTGGCTTCATAGAATGAGTTGGGGAGGATTTATTCCTTCTTGATGTTATGAAATAACTTCTGTAGTATAGATACCAATTCTTCTTTGTAGATCTGATAATATTTGGCTGTGAAATCATCCAGTCTGGGATTCTTTTTTGTTGGAATATATTGTTATTGCTGCTTCAATTTCATTGCTCACAATGGATCTGTTCAGGAGTTCTATTTCTTCCTCATTGAGCCTTGGGAGCTTTGCATGTTTTCAGGAATTTGCCCATTTCCTCAAAGTTTTTTGAGTTTATGTGCATAAAGATTTTTATAGTATTCACAGATTATATTTTGTATTTCTGTGGTATCAGTTGCAATATCTCCTTTTTCATTTCTGGTTGAGCTTATTTTGGTCCTTTCTTTTCTATTTCTGGTTAATATTGCAGGAGGTCTATCAATTTTATCTTTTCAAAGAAACAACCCTTAGTATCATTAACCATCTGTTTTATTTATTTATTTATTTGTCACATTTAATTCTGCTCTGACCTTGTTATTTCTTTTCTTCTTTGAGTTGGGATTGGTTTTCCTTTTCTAGTTTCTTGAGGCAATTCATTATAGTATTGATCTTTCTGTCTTTTTGATATAGGCATTTAAAGCTATGACTTTTCCCCTTAGGGCTGTTTTTGCTGAATCCCACAGATTTTTGATAACTTGTGTCCCCTTTGTCATTTAGTTTGAGAAATCATTTGATTTGACCCAATATTCATTCAGAAGTAGGTTGTTTAATTTCCATGGCCTTGTGTCGAATTGAGTGTTTCTGTTAGAGTTGATTTCTAATTTTATTCCACTGTGATCTGAGAAGATACATGTTATAATTTCTATTTTTTTAATTTGTTGAGGCATGTTTTGTGTTCTTAAAACTCTTTGTCAAATTTTTTCTGATAAATTTCTGAGTTGTTTTTCCATGTTTTCTTGAAGATCACTGAGTTTCCTTAAAACTGCTATTTTGAATTCTT
This sequence comes from Eulemur rufifrons, assembly GCF_041146395.1. NCBI lineage: Eukaryota > Metazoa > Chordata > Mammalia > Primates > Lemuridae > Eulemur > Eulemur rufifrons. The sequence goes on along the minus strand of NC_090997.1, from coordinate 56,291,838 downwards.
GGTCAGAGAACTTACAAATCACCATCTTATAAGGGTCAGGCACTGGGTCACTGGATTTTTGCTTTCTACTTTTGGGGAGGTCATCAATTCCTGTTGCTGTTGTTTCTTATGGGTATATAGCTATGTCTTTGCATTGAAGTATTAGTTATTCATTCTAGTTATCTCTATCATTGCTTATTTCAGTTTTTGTTGAATATATTTACTTAGTGCATCTCTTTGGCTCCAGGTGGTTCCTTAAGCCCAGAGTTGTCTCAGCTTTAGTAAATGGTGGGAGTGCTGTCTTTTCTGAATGTGGGAGGTCCCCAAAGGGATTATTCTGGCAGTATAGGAATGCTGTCTAGGGGGTTCATTTCCAAGGAACCTGTAGAACATACCTCCTATAGCATGATGTTGCTGAACAGTCACTCTGATTTGGCAGCTTCTTTGTCTGAGTTACAGAGCAGAGTTTCCAAGGCTAGGGATAGTAATCCTTCCTCCCCACACTTTTTCTGTCCATCCTCAGGGCTATATCTCCCTCCAGTCAGTCACGATGCTTCCTGTGGATTAATGCAAGGATAGGACTCCTGCCAGGAAACCTAAGAAGGTTGACCACCTCAAATTCACATTTTCCAGTGTAGAAACGGTGAGTTGTGGGGAGATTTTCCTCATACTTTATGCTAAGCAGAATGGGGAAAGGGCATCACAAATGTGGCAGTCTGACTCTTCCACTGTCTACTCAGAGTTTTTCCACTTCTGTATGGCCCCAGTAATTATCTCATCCTAATACTTGAGCTCTGGGTTATATTTTGTGAAAATCTCAGTGCTGTATATTTGGTTTTGGTTTTCTGTCAGGAAGAGTGAAGCCAGCTTGCCTCCACACTGCCATTTTGAAACCAGAAGTCCCCTAGGAATAAATTTAGCCAAGGAAATAAAAGATCTCTACAATAAAAACTACAAAACACTGGTAAAAGAAATTGATGAAGTCACAAAAAAATGGAGACATTCCATTCTCATGGATTGGAAAAATTAATATTATTAAAATTACCATAATACCCAAAGCAATCTACATACTCAATGCAATTCATATCAAAATACCAATGACATTCTTCACAAAAATAGAAAAAAAATTCTAAAATTTGTATGGAATGACAAAGACCCTGAAAAGTCAAAGCAATACTGAACAAAAAGAATAAAGCCAGAAACATTACACTACCTGTCTTCAAAATATCTACAAAGCTATAGAAACCAAAACAGCATGGTATTGGTATATAAACAGACACATAAACCAGTTTATGTGTCTGTATATAAACAAACACATAAACCAGTGAAACAGAACTGAGTACCCAGAAATAAATTCACGTATTTACAACCATCTTATTTTTCCACAAAGGCATCAATCAAGAAAAGACAGCCACTTTGATAAATGCAGAAGAACAAAACTAGATTCCCATCTCTCACCATATACAAAAATCTACTTTAAATGGATGAAATTCTTAAATGTAAGACCTGAATGTGAAAAATTGCTAGAAGAAAATATAGAAAAAACACTTTTGGACATTGTTCCATGCAAAGATTTTATGAGTAAGACTTCAAAAGCACAAGCAACAAAATAAAAAATAGACAAATGGGACTATAACAAATTAAAAAGCTTCTGTATTGCAAAAACAATCAAAAGCATGAAGACACGACATATTGAGTGGGAGAAGATATTTGCAAACTATTCATCTGACAAGGGACCAATATTCATAATATACAGAACCCTCAAACAACAGAACAGCAAAAATAATAATAATAAATAAATAAATAAATTATCTGATTTAAAAATGAGCAAAGGATCTGAATAGATATTTCTCAAAAGAAGACACACAAATGACCAAGTAATATATCAAAAACTGCTCATCACTAATCATCAGGGAAATGCAAATCAAAATTACAATGAGATATCATCTCACCCCAGTTAGAGTGGCTATTATCAAAGAGACAAAAGATAACAAATGCTAGCTAGGATGTGGAGAAAAGGGAACTCAGACATTGTTGATGGGAATGTAAATTAGTACAGCCATTATGGAAAACAATGTGAAGGTCCCTCAAAAAACTAAAAATAAAACTATCATATGATCTAGCAATCCCACTACTGGGTATTTATTTAAAAGAAAGAAAGTCAGTATATTTAAGAGGTATCTGCACCGCATGTTTATTGCAACAGTATTCATAATAGCCGAAAAATGGAATCAACCTAAGTGTACCTCAATAGCAGAATGGATAAGAAAATGGGGCATGCATACACAATGGAATACTATTCAGCCACAAAACAGAATGAAATCTTGTCATTTATAGCAACATAGATGAGCCTGCAGGACATTGTGTTAAGTAAAATAAGCCAGGCACAGAAAGATAAATACCACATGTTCTCACTCATATGCTAAAACTAAATAAGTTGATTTCATAGAAATAGAGAGTAGAATAGTGTTTACTAAAGACTGGGAAGGGTAGAGAGGAGAAGGGAATAGGGAGAAGCTGGTTAACAGATACAAAATTATGGCTAGATAGGAAGAGTAAGTTTTAGTGTTCTATAGCACTGTAGGATAAGTATAGTTAACAATAATTTATGGTATGTATTCAAATAGCTAGAAGAGAGGATCTTGAATGTTTTCAATACAAAGAAATGATAAATTTTTGAGGTGATATATTTGCTAATTACCCTGATTTGATCATTACACATTGTATACATACATCAACATGTTACTCTATATCCTATAAATATGCCAACTAAAAAGAAAAGATGGTTAAAATGGAAAATTTTGCCATATATATTATACCACAATTTTAAAAATGAATGCAATATACCAAAACCACTAAATTGTTACTTTAAAAGGGTTAATTGTATGGTATGTGATGTATAGATTCAATGCAATCCCTACTCTACTTTTTGTTCAGAACAAGAAAAGAGCTAGAATAGCCAAAGCAACCTTAAGCAAAAGAACCTTACCTAGAGGTATCACCTTACCAGACTTTAAGCTTTATTGCAAGGATATAGTAACCAAAACAGCATGATACTGGCACAAAAATGGAGATGTAGACCAGTGAAACAGAACAGAGAACCTAGGTATAACACCATACACATATTGCCAACTGATCTTTGACAAAGTAGACAGAAATATAACTGGGGAAAAGAACCTCTATTCAATTAATGGTGCTGAGAAAATTTGATAGCCATATGTAGACGATTGAAACATACCTTTCGGCCGGGCGCGGTGGCTCACGCCTGTAATCCTAGCACTCTGGGAGGCCGAGGCGGGTGGATTGCTCAAGGTCAGGAGTTCGAGACCAGCCTGAGCGAGACCCCGTCTCTACTAAAAATAGAAAGACATTATATGGACAATTAAAAATCTATATAGAAAAAATTAGCCGGGCATAGTGGCGCATGCCTGTAGTCCCAGCTACTCGGGAGGCTGAGGCAGTAGGATCGCTTAAGCCGAGGAGTCTGAGGTTGCTGTGAGCTAAGCTGACGCCACGGCACTCACTCTAGCCTGGGCAACAAAGTGAGACTCTGTCTCAACGGAAAAAAAAAAAAAACATACCTTTCACCACTCATGAAAATTAATAGAAGATAAATAACAGACTTAAATCTAAGACATCAAACTATAAGAATTCTAGAAGAAAATGTTGTAAAAACTCTTTTATTTATTTTTTTTTTAATTTGGTTTTATTTTTTTTTTTCAATTTAATTTTACAGAATCAAAGAGTCTAACAGTATATCTTGTTAGATACAGTATGTCCTCATAATGTATACATTATTTCTTGTACAATGATATGAAATAATATGGGAAATATTCATGATAAATTATTAAGTCAACAGTGCAAGTTAAAAACAATAGTTTCATATTTTTTCCCCACCCCCCCTTTCCCGAGTCAGCACCTTCAAGTGTTACCACTCCCCAAACGGTGCGCAATGCACTCATTGTGTAGGCATACCCCCATCCCCTCCCCCACCCCCCACCTCAGTCTGATGTCCAATTGGTGTCGTTTCCAGATTTGTATTTAGGTGATGATCAGGGAAACCAATTTTCTGGTGAGTACATGTGATGCTTGTTTTTCCATTCTTGGGATACTTCACTTAATATAATGGGTTCCAACTCTCTCCAGGAGAACCATAGAGATGTCGTATCTTCATCATTCTTTATAGCTGAGTAATATTCCATGGCATACATATACCACAGTTTACTAATCCAATCATGTATTGATGGGCATTTGGGTTGTTTCCACATCTTTGCGATTGTGAATTGTGCTGCTATAAACATTTGGGTACACGTGCCTTTGTTACAGAATGACCTTTTTTCCTTTGGGTATATGCCCAGTAATGGGATTGCTAGGTCAAATGACAGGTCTACTTGAATCTGTTTAAGATACCTCCATAATGCTTTCCACAGGGGTTGCACTAGTTTGCAGTCCCACCAGCAGTGTATTAGTGTTCCTGTCTCTCCACACCCACGCCAACATGTGTTGTTTTGGGTTTTTTTGATAAAGGCCATTCTCACTGGGGTTAAGTGATATCTCATTGTGGTTTTGATTTGCATTTCCCTGATGATTAGAGATGTTGAACACTTTTTCATATGTTTGTTAGCCATTTTTATATCTTCTTTTGAAAAATTTCTATTCATGTCCTTTGCCCACTTTTTGATAGGGTTGCTTGATTTTTTCTTGCTGATTTTCCTGAGTTCTAAATAGATTCTTGTTATCAGTCCTTTATCTGATGTGTAGTATGCAAAAATTTTTTCCCATTCTGTAGGTGGTCTGTTTATTCTCTGGACTGTAAAAACTCTTTTAGATATTGGCCTACACAAAGAATTTATGAAGAAGATCCAAGGGCAATCAATCACAGCAACAACAAAAATAAATAAATGGGACTTGACTAAATTAAAAAGCTTCTACACAGCCAAGGAAACAATCAACAGAGCAAAAAGACAAATCTAAAGAATGGGAGAAAATATTCACATGATGTACATCTGTAAAGGGTTAATAACCAGAAACTACAAAGAACTCGACAAATCAGCAAGAAAAAAATCAACAACCCTATTAAAAAGTGGACAAAAGACATGAACAGAAGCTTTTCAAAAGAAGATAGGCTACTGGCCAATAAACATATGAAAAAATGCTCAATGTCACTAATCAACAGAGAAATGCAAATCAAAACCACAATGAGATATCACCTAACCCCAGTGAGAATGGCTTTTTTTCAAAGTCCCAAAACAGTAGATACTGGGACAGATGTGGAGAGAAAGGAACTTTTATACACTGTTGGTGGGACTGCAAACTAGTGCAACCTCTATGGTAAATAGTATGGCAATTCCTCAAAGAACTAAAAGTAGACCTACCACTCCAGAGACGTCATATAAGTGGATTCATACAGTATTTGTCCTTTCACAACTGGCTTATTTCACTTAGCCTAATGTCCTCCAGGTTCATCCATGTTGTAACTTGTGTCAGAATTTTCTTTCTTTTTAATGCTGAATAATATTCCATTGTATGTGTGAACTAAAATAAAATCATAAGCCCCCAGACAACTGAATTGACCCCTCTTTGCCAAGGGGACCCCAAAAATACCCTAAAGCTGAGTTTCTGGCCATGAGAAGGGAGGTCAGACATGTCTCACCATGTCACCCTCCCTTCTTGGAGATACCTTTTTTTTTTTTTTTTTTTGAGACAGAGTCTCGCTCTGTTGCCCTGGGTAGAGTGTTGTGGCATCAGCCCAGCTCACAGCAACCTCAAACTCCTGGGCTCAAGCAATCCTCCTGCCTCAGTCTCCTGAGTAGCTGGGACTACAGGCATGTGCCATCATGCCTGGCTCATTTTTTTTTTCTATATATATTTTTAGTTGTCCAAATCATTTCTTTCTATTTTTAGTAGAGACGGGGTCTCGCTCTTGCTCAGGCTGGCCTCGAACTCCTGACCTCGAGCCATCAACCCACCTTGGCCTCCCAGAGTTAGGATTACAGGCGTGAGCCACCGCACCCGGCCTTGGAAATATCCTTTGTAACTCATTAACAGGCCTAAGACTATACAAGACAAAGCTTAAACCACACCTGCATGCCATCAATTTACTTAACAGATCACTTGAGTCTGGGTATATGTCCAGTATATGTCCTGTGGTTTGTCTCTGACTAACAGACTTCCTTCATTTCTTTAACCAATTACAAATCAAAGAATCTTTAAACCCACATTAAACTGTAATGCCCCACTTTGAGATGTCTTGCCTTTTCAAGCCAAACCAATGTATGCTTTCCATGTACTGATTTATGACCTTATGTGTAATTCCTGTCTTCCCAAAATGTATAAAACCAAACTGTAACCCAACCACAGTGTGACCACTTGCTCAAGGCTTCTTTGATGTGGCTCTCTGGGCCATGGTTGCACATATTCAGCTCAGAATAAATCTCTTTAAGTTATTTTACAGAGTTTGGGTTCTTTTCTGTTGACATATGCATATACATTTTGTTTACCCATTCATTTGTTGATGGACACTTGGATTGCATATACTTTTTAGCTATTGTGAATAATACTGTTATGAACATGGATGTGCTTAAACAAAATTTTAAAATTATTTTCCTTAGTAGTTATAAGAGATAATTACATTAAGAGTTAACAAAACTAGAAACCAATAAATCAAACATTATGCTCTTGGCAATAGACTAATAAAAGTTTCCATATAAAGTAAAAATATTCAATTTAATACAGTCTTAACCAAGTTCAACATGAAAAATTATGTACTTGCCAAATATGACATTATAAAGAACTTTTAGAAAATGAAAATAATACGCTTCACTTTTACATATATTATATATGTAAAGTTTCTAAATTTCACAAGATTCAATGAATAATTAAAAACTCAAAGCAGATATAAAGCTATTACTTTTAAATTTTTCAATGTAATATAAGGAAATATTTCTCTATTAATCAGTATAACCAAATTCCCTCAAAATAAATGACTTGTATTAATAAAAAGAAGTCTTGAGATGGATTTCACAGGATATTTGGACAATGGTAGCTAAAACCTGTTTTTTTAAACTGTATACATTAGATAAGAGAAATGACTTCAACATATGGCTAGTTCTGCTTAGCAGATGGTTAATACTAAGTTTGCAAAACTGAAATGGAATTTCTTAGCATCTTAATATACATGTGATCTTATTTACCTGTTCTATGACTGCTGTTATCTTTCTATAATGTAAATTGCTTTAATCATGGCTATTAGAGCCAAGATCATAGAAAATACTTGTTAAATATAATAAAAGGAAGTGAAAAAAATCATAACAATTTACCACAGGAATAATAACACTGTTTTACTCATAAGGTCTTTAAATAAAAGTATAGTAAAGCACCAATCTAATTACGTTGTTTTATGATCTACTAAATCATGTCCACCATGTCCTGCATGTGTAACTCTTACTCTGATATAGGAAACCTCCAACACCAGTGTTAATTAGCCTGATTCTTTCAACCCTGGAGATTTATGATAGAGTCCTGTGTCTCTAAGAATAATGACATATCTAAGAAGATAAACCACCCTCTTCAAGCCAGGCTCATGTGTTTACTAGAAAATTATCTAACTCAATTGTGATATGTCCACAGAGAATAAGTATTTTAAATCCTAATTCTCTATAGTCTACATATTTTAAATTTGTATGCATAGAGTTCTAAAGTATCAATTATTTTTTTATTTTTATACATGGAAGAGACAAGAGTTGCACAAAAGCAATTGCATTTTTCAGGAAAATAAATATCTAATAGTATAAGGAAGATTGCTCATTGATACAAAGTAGCAAAGAAATTCAATTTGATAAAGAAAAAAATTATTAAGTAAATAGGATTGATTCTTGTTATTTCCAGTAGTTATGTTCTATAAAATAGAAGCCTGAACTATTGATCTTTGGGGAAATACAAAGTTAGGTTCCTATGAGCTTCTAGTCACAAAATTTACATCAACCAAAACATTGTGTCGATTTCTTTGCCATTATGGTTATTCAATAAGTCTTTCTCAGCATGGAAAGCCTGTTCTTCCACATAACCCCTTTCCTGTATAACACATAACAGATACTTTAAAAATTCTTTTGCAGCATCCTGATCTGCAGAACCTACCTTACCCGAAAGTTTAACAGTTTTCACACGGTATGGCCTTTTGAAATGTGTGAGTCAGCCAGCACTAGCTAAGAATGGTTTAACATTTGCCTGATGCAGGGTAATGTGACCATAACTTTCTTTGGCTTCCAGTCTCACAACAACACTATCCACTACGTTATAAAAATCATTTGTCATCTTATGAATCTACAAATACAGCCACTTTCTGTAGCTTCATCACACATCATAGACGTTACTTTAGTACTTTCTAGAGTGGCCTCTCATACAGATCAGATACTTTTGTCTTCCTTTTCTGGATGTACAGTGTTGTTGATTTATTAATATTGAACTTATGGACAACGGCATTATGGCTCATGTCTTAATGAAGCTTACCTAATGCCTATGTTTTTTTCCATAAGTCACATTACAGCTTGCTTGATGGAACACCAGACAACACTTTAACATTACACTTGAGGGCCATCTTAAAAAGTGAAATCACCAACAAGAAGTGCAAAAGTGCAAAAAAACATGGCACTCAATAGACCTCGAAAAGGACACCTGTTTACTATATGAGAGTTAAAACAAGGCAGAGTGTCACCTTGTTCAACCTCAGCTGATGTGTATGCAAGACAGGTGATTTTTGGCAGCTCTGACATGTTTGCAGATGACCACAAAAGCATCAGAGTATTAATTTGGGGGTAACAAATAAATTTGAGCAAGTAAGTGAATTCACAAATACTAAATCCACAAATAACATGGACAAATTACATCTTATAAAGAAAAACTGCAAGCTTGCCTTTTGGGAGCAAGACTGACAGAATTACATCAGTGTGGCAGAAAATTCTGGAGCAAAAATAAATAGTGCACTGAAAAAGTTGTGAATATTTAGTCTTGTTTTTAACACATTTCTCACTCACTATATGATCTTCCTTCTTTAGCATGTTTTTATTATTGTCACCTATAAGTTAATTCAACATAAATTAGAAAATCAAAACCAACCACGAGGTCCAGAGACATGATCAGCATAATGGTACAAAACTGATATTTATTCTGACTTCATTTTTCTTGCAATGAACTTACCTAATAACAAAGTTACATCACACTTAGTACAGTTTGACAAAAACCCTTGAAAATGAACAACCACAAGTAGGACACAAATGGAAAAAGGAAAAAACACGTTTACCATGTGTCAGAGTTGAGAATCTAATCAGAAGGGGAAAAGGAAGCTAATATTGATCGAATTCCCTATTATCTGTCAGGCATTTCTTTTTTTTATGCTTTTTAAAATTTAATTTAATTTAATTTCAGAGTATTATGGGGGTACAAACATTTTGGTTATGTAAATTGCTTTTGCGCAGTTTGAGTCAAAGTCATGTGTACTGATCATCCACATAATGTGCATTGTACCCATTAGGTGTGAATTTACTCACCCCTTCCTCCCTGCTCCCACCTGCTTAATTTCTGATGAGTTTTATTTTTATATGTGAACATAAGTCTTGTTCAATTAGTATCAATGTAATGGTGAGTACATGTTGTTTTTTTCATTCTTGTGATACTTCACTTAGAAGAATGGTCTCCAGTTCCATCCAAATGGCACATGACAGGCATTTCAATACTCCCATTTTACAGAGGAAGAAAATAAAAATCAGAGACTAGCATGCTCAAGAACACAGTCCAAAATGATGAAGCCATGATTCAAACCTGCAGTTACAACACTTGGGAAACACCTTCCAAACAAGAGCCTAAGGCTGACAACCACTTAAGAGAATGTTATAAGGCAAATTAGCTTCTACTAGAAAATTTGTAGAAGTATCTAGGATTATAAGTACAAACAGAGAAAATGGATTTCTTATTCTCTGTCCCTCCCATCCCATTTATTCTCTACCTTTATTTGCTTTGGGCCCTGATCTCTAGGGACTGCATTACTAGGGATCTCTTGCCCTCTAGCTTACAGGTGGGTTTAGCCAAAGGGAAGTGGCAGCATGAGAGAACAGAGCAGGATAGACCAAGGTAGTCCTAACAAGGAAAAGGTTATAAGGCTGTCAACATGCATGCATAGTTCCAAGAGATAGACACAGTGAGGAGGTTCCTGTCACAAAGCTAGATATCACCATTTCATGAATAAATGGGGACAATGATACCTCATAACATTGAGGAATAAATGTTAAGATATTACAAGTAGAAAGAGCTGCAAGTTTGCTAAAACCATTGTATAAATGTGTAGTGATCGCTCTATTTTTTTCTATTTTTTACTTAAAAAGTAGAACAAAAATTTAAAAAAAAAACAACCTTTACAATAGAAAAAGTTAAATGACTTATACAAAGTCAACAATAAATCATGGGCTTCATGAGTGATCTTGAATTTTCAGCTTTCTACTTTTTATTAACACTATATGAGGTTAGTAGAGTCTCATCAAAAGTTACAGCTCAGTCAATCCCATGAAATTTTCCTACCCCAGGTTCCACTGGTTCCCAAGCCAAGGACATTTTTGTGTCGTTACAGACCCCGGATTAAGTGAAAGTCTGAGAAACTTGAGCACAGTGGCCTTTAATCTCCCTGACAGGAGGAAAAGCTATTCTTGTGCTTTTCTCTCCACATGTAACTCTAAACCAGAAATTCAAAGAAATAATTTTTTTAAAATCTAGAGGGACTGATTCTTATAATTTTAAAAAGGTTTATCATGGTATAACTGAGATAAAAAAAATTTTCACATACTTAAAGTGAACAATTTGATTGGTTTTAACATATGAATAAACCCATGAAACCATCACCACAATCAAGATAATGAAAATATCCATTATGCACAATAGTTTCCTTGTACCCTTTTATGATCCTTTCCTGTCACTCATCCCAGTCACTCTCCCTATCCACTGTTTCCATGCAACCACTGATGCCCTTTCCTTACTAAAAATTAAGTTGTCTTTTCTAGAACTTTATATAAATGACATCATCAAGTATGATTTTTTTGGTCTGGCATTTTTCCTTTAACACAATTTTTTGAGATTCATTTATGTAGTTGTATAATTCAATAGTTCATTTCTTTTTATTGCTTAGTGGTATTCAATTGTGTAGATACATCAATTGTTTGTTCACTGACCTACTGATAAACATTTTTGTTTTTGGTCCAGTTTGGGACTACTGCAAACAAAGTTGCTATGAACATTTGTGTATAAATTTTATATGGGCATTATCAAAAAACAATACTCTAAATGCTCTATAAATATTTTCAGTGTTTTAAATGATCAAGGCTTTCTGAGCAAAGAACAGTGGCACTTGGGTGAAGAGATGAGTAAGTAGCAACGCTACAGATAGAGACCTCCTGGGAGACATAAAGTATTATCTCCCTCTAAAGCCAGCATTTACTTCAATTTGAAAGGGTAATGGATCCAGAGGCCTTTCCTCTTCTGCTCTTCTCCCTTCTTCTCCATATATTCCAGGATAAATTTCTCTCTCTCTCTCTCCTTCTCTCTCTCTCTCTCTTCAAAAGAGGGGTATTATTGGCCTACTGCTCCAAATAAACTCCGAGATTTATAATTTTGGATTTTCTTTCCTATGGTGCAAACATATGCCCAGACACAGACACAGACGTTAGGCCCTCGTTGTTTCAGCCCATGGAGTAATGAGGTATGGAGGAATGGCACTAAGATGGACTGTGAGTAAATAATTGATCTGTTCTCTGATCCAGTAACTTTATATTTTCTATCAGGATATATAAATAAATATAGATAAAAAAACTTAAGTGACATATCTTTTGATTTCTGTTGTATAAATACATATGAGTGGAATAACTAGATCATATAGTAGATGTATGTTTAACTTTTTAAGTAACTGCCCAACTATTTTGTAAAATAGTTGTACCATTTTACATTCTCATCAGCAGTGTGTGAATGTACCCATTTCTTCATGTTCTCTCCAGCACTTGGAGTCATCCATCTCTTTTTACTATGTACTTTCTAGTAACTATATCATATTATCCATTGGGGTTTTAATTTGCATTTCTCCAATTGTTAATGATATTGAATATCTTTTAGTGTGCTTATTTCCCATATATAGTCTTCTTTGGTAATGTGTCTGTTTAATTCTTTGTTCCTGTTCCAAAGTTTTTAACTGGGTGGTTTGTCATCTTATTGAAATGAAATATTTCTGTATATAGTATGGTTACAAGGCCTTTGTCAGATATTTGTTTTGAAAATATTTTTTCACAAAACAGCTTATATTTACATGTTCATAACAATGTCTTTTGAAGACCAAAAATGTAATTTTGTTAAAGTCCAATTTATTGACTTTTTATTTTATAGTTCATGATTTTGTGTCCTATTTTTAAAAAATCTTTACCACATCCAAGGTCACTAATTTTCCCTATATTTTCTTCTATAAGTTTTATAAGATTTATATTTTAAATTTATGTATATGATCAATTTTGAGTTATTTTGGGTATATAACATATAGATACAAATTCATTTTTTAAAAATAGATATCCAACTATTTCAGTACAATTTATTGAAAATACTATCCTTTCTCCATTGCATCCTTGTTAAAAATACATTGTCTTTACACATGTGGGTCTATTTCTCTATTATCTTTCATTATCTAGTTGTCTATCTTTGTTTCAGTGTCATACCATCTTGACAACTGCCGCTTTATAAGATGTCTTAAAATCATGTAGCGTTAACCCTCTAAACCTCTAACCCTCTTTTTTTTTCTTTACCAAACTTATTTTACTTATTCTAGGTCCTTTGAATTTTTGTATGAATTTTAGAATCAGCTTGCCAATTTTAAAAAAGACTGCTAAATTAAACAGCTTCTGCACAGCAAAGAAAATAATCAACAGAGTAAAAAAACAACCTACAGAATGGGATAAAATATTTACAAACTATACATCTGATAAAGGGCTAATATCCAGAATCTACAAAGAACTTAAAGAAACCAGCATGAATAAAACAACCCCATTAAAAAGTGAGCAAAAAAACATGAACAGAAGTTTTTCAAAAGAAGATAGACAAATGGCCAACAAATTTATGAAAAAATGATCAACATCACTAATTATCAGGGAAATGTAAATTATTAATAAAACAGTGAGATACCATCTTACCCCTGGCAGAAGGGCCATTGTTAAAAAGTAAAAAAAAAAAAAAAAAAAAAAACAGTAGATGTGGGTGTGGATGAAGAGAGATAGGAATGCTTATACACTGCTGTTGGGACTGCAAATTGGTATAACCTCTATGAAAAACAGTATGGAGAGTCCTCAAAAAATTAAAAGTAGATCTACCATTTGATCCAGTAGTCCCACTACTGGGTATTTACCCAAAGAAAAAGAAGTCATTTTACCAAAAAGACACCTGTACTCAAATGTTTATCGCAGCACAATTCACAATTGCAAAGATGTGAAATCAACCCAAGTGCCCATCAATTGATGAGTGTATAAAGAATATATCGTGTATATATACCACATATATATATGTATATATATATATATATATACACTCAGCCATAAAAAGGAATGAAATAATGTCTTTTGTAGCAACTTAGATGGAACTGGAGACCATTATCCTAAGTGAAGTATCTCAGCAATGGAAAAATAAACACCACATGTACTCACTAATAATTGGGAGCTAAACAATGGGCACAAACACAAAGAGATGTAAAGGGCATTAGAAACCAAGAAAGGGGGAAGGTGGAAGGAGGGTGAGGAATAAAAACTTACCAGTTAGGTATCACAGTTCTATTCTGGTGATGGGCACACTAAAAGCCCCAACTTCAGTGTTATACAAGGTATCCATGTGACAAAAACATTTGTACCTCCTTAATATTTTGAGATAAAAAAAAGGACTGCTGGGATTTTGATTGGGATTTCATTTAATTTATATACCAGTTTGTGGAGAATTGACATGTTAACAATGTTGAGTTTTATGACCCAACAGCACACTATATATCTACATTTATTTAGGTCTTCTTTAACTTCTCTCAGTAGTGCATTACAGTTTCCAAGTGTATAGGCCGGCATAACTTTTATTAGGATTATTGCTAGGTATTTTATATATTTTTTGCTATAATGCTTGTCAATTTCGATTTTGACTGTTCGTTCCTAGTACATAGAAATACAATTGATGTTTGTATATTAACTGATTATCTTCAACTTTGATAAACTCTCTCATTTTTTTTTACTATTAATAGTTACTTCTTTGTAAATTTTAGTTACATATTTGTAGATTCCATGGCTCATTGATGCGCTTTTGTTTTTTTTCCCCTCTGTTTCATTTTGAACAGTTCCTATTGTGGAGTTTTAAAATTCATTCATCTCATCGTCTACAATGCCTAATCTGGGTATTTTTAATCCCTGTATTAATTATATACAGTGCATCTTTCATCTCAGACATTGTAGTTTTCATTTTTAGAGGTTCATTTTTGGTCTTTTTTATATCTTCCACATTTCTACTTAAGCTTTTGAAGATAAGGTATACAGTTAATAACTGCTCAATGTCCTTGTCTGTTAATTCTAGTATCTGTGTCATTTCTGAGTCAGTTCCTATTGTTTGATTTTTCGCCTCATTATGAATTGTATTTTCCTGCTTCATTGCATGCCTGCTAAATTTTTACTGAATGTCATACATTGTGAATTTTACCTTTCTGGGTATAGGATATTTTTGTATTTATATAAATATTCTTGAGCTTTGTTCTGGAATGCAGTTAAATTACTGGACAATAGTTTGATCCTTTCAGGTCTTGCTTTTTAAAATGTTTAAGGCAGAACCAGAGTAGTATTCACTGTTAAGCTGATTATTTCCCTCTACCAAATCAAGCCTATTCTGGGTACTCTATCCACTGTTCTGTGATTTATGAGGTTTCCTAGTCTGGCTTGGTCTATGCCCAATCCTGCAGTAATGGTTGGGTAGTGTCCTCTCTAATAATTTTGTGTGGCTCTTTCCACAGCCTTGGGCACTTCCCTTGTATGCTTGCACTGATCAGTATCAAAAACTCAAGGGACAGTCCAAAGATCTCTGGTGTTTTCTGTGCAGATCTCCTATCTCTGGTGCTCTCCCCCACAAATTCAAACCTTCATGGTCTTCCTTGATCAGAAGTCTCCCAGGCTCTAACTTTGTTCCCTCATCCCTGAACCCCATCCTGGAAATTCTTTTAAGACAGCAGCCTTTGACAATTGTAGGGCACACCTTGTTTGTTTCTCATATTTCAAAGATTACTATTCTTCATTGTCCAATGTCCAGTGTCTTGAAAATCATTTCATATATTGTGTCCAGTTCTTTGTTGTTATTGTTTCTTATGAGAGGGTTAATCTGGTACCTGTTTCTTGCCACGAGCCAGAAGTCCCCTCTGTTCTGTTTTCTTTTGGGAATGTTACATTGTTTGAAGATATTGGCCCTTATGATTTTACGAGAATTACCAGTAGGTCCAGATATACATCTTCATAGCTCCATATTCAGAAGAAAATACCTCAACTCCTTTCCTGGTTACTGAAATAAAAATTCCCAAGTTGATCCTGATTGAATTTGACTAGCTGTACATCAGTGAGGTTCACATCCTGAAGCAATCACTGTGGACTGGGGGAAGCTATGTTCTGCTTGGGACAGCATGCATCTCTACCAACCATGGGACCAGGATGTACTCAACAATGTCACACTACATGGGCTGAAAGTAGATAGAAATGCCTCCTCAGAAGACAATCAGGGTTCCATTGCAAGAGGAGCAAATGGATGGCTAAATTGAGAAAACCAAAATAAGACGCAACCAAAATATGGTGTCTATTACAGGCTCATTATGAGAATTAAAGGGAGATAAATACAAAAAAAAATTTACTTTAGTCATTCAATTAAAAAGTTGTAGGTTTTTTGTTTTGTTGTTTGTTTTGCTTTCAAGTCATTTTGTTAACAGTTACAGTTTCATAATAATTCAGCTCAGCTAAATTAATTTTTTGGTTCCAATATTATAAATACTCTGTTCAAGATCATAAATAGAATATATTTCTATTAATAAAATATTCTCAGTACAGAAAAAAATACTAAAAATATTAAGAAGGCTCAGCTTTATCTTTTTTCTCTACCAAATGTTTGCATCATTTTTCCAATTATTTAACTTCTTGGCTTGTCTGTTTTCAATTCTGTAATATAAAGACATTCGTGGTTTATTTTTTATTTTTTTTTATTTTTTTTTTTTTGAGACAGAGTCTCACTTTGTTGCCCAGGCTAGAGTGAGTGCCGTGGCGTCAGCCTAGCTCACAGCAACCTCAAACTCCTGGGCTCAAGCGATCCTCCTGCCTCAGCCTCCCGAGTAGCTGGGACTACAGGCATGCGCCACTATGCCTGGCTAATTTTTCTATATATATATTTTTAGTTGTCCATATAATTTTTTTTTTTTCTATTTTTAGTAGAGACGGGGTCTCGCTCATTGCTCAGGCTGGTCTCGAACTCCTGACCTTGAGCGATCCACCCGCCTCGGCCTCCCAGAGTGCTAGGATTACAGGCGTGAGCCACCGTGCCTGGCCTCATGGTTTATTTTATATTAAAGATTAAGGCTATGCAAACACAGATTTGTTGTCAGTAAAAACTTTGAAAATATATCTTAACCTATATTAGTTTATAGAAGGTTACCAATTCTTTGTTGACCAATGGTTTTCACATTGCCTCTTGTGAGTGTAACAAATAAGGTGAAAATGTACATTTTCCCCCTCATTTATTTGTCTAAATGACTTGTGAGTAGGTAGATATACCCTAGGGAAGACAACAGCATTATCATTAAAGTACATATTACTTATATTTCCAACAACCTTTTCCACATTTTCTAAAGTTTCCTTAAAAATAGAATTACCATTAAAATATAACTCAAAAGTGTTATTCAATACATCTTTCATATTTTACCATGAGTGAATAACAAGTAATCATATAGCTTATATTAGAATCCTTTCCATGTTCTAACTCCAGCTGTTCAAAGTGGCATGAAATTCATTTTAAAACTTTCAGAAGTATTAGACTAAGAGTTCTTTAAATCAAAATTTTGTGACATAAATAAAGTTATATCTGCCTAGTTTTCGAACAATGGAACACCTACCAGGAAATGCCAGCTGAGAGTCACCCCATTGGATGCATTTAATTTACACCTGGCTACTTCTCCCCACAAACCACCCCTAATTGCAAACAGGTATAATTATCTAAAGTTTGAATGACTTTTTTTGTTCACGCATCAATTTATTCACTTCAGATATGCTTAATCTTTCCATTTGTCCTCTATTATTTTCCTTAAATGTTAGTTCTTTGAGGAAAATGATATGACAGCTCATCAAGTTAAATTGAATAATCCTTTTCATCCTGAGGGCTACATCACTGCAATATATATGATTTTATTATTTATTTCTCATCTTGCTTGGACAGTGATTTGCGTATACTTACATTTTAAAACTAAGTAAGATTAAAACTCTTTTCAAAGTTCTGCAAGAGTTTTTGTATTATAGAATTCTTTCTGCCTAAATTTATAAAAACAATGAGTCAATGACAATTGGTGAAACAATTATTATTTATGTGTGCTGGTTTCTCTTAGATAACGTGGTTTTATTTTTTTTTAATTTTTCAAGACACTTTACGAATTTTCCTTAATCTCTTCACCACATCAATTGAGCTAAGTAGCAGCTACTAAGAAACTACCATATAACCTCAAAAAGAATATATTGATTCATGACACAAACTCATCACATAACCTGTTTTAAAATTAAACAGGCAATTATTCAATAAGTCCACTTAGTAAAGATTAAGTGTTCAGAGTTGACCTTAGAGGCCCCAAACCTCCTTAAAGGGCTTAAATCTTGCATTTTGTTAAAAAGCAGTCACAGATTTGATCAGCAATTGTACTCCTGGCCAAGATGAAAAACACAGAGACTAGATTTACCCTGTCACTTGAAACAATTAGAAAACAGATATCAGGCAGTACTATTTAAAAATATATATAAAAGACAGTGATTCCTTTGAGACAGAAAATAAATGAGGTAAGCCCTCCTATTGCCCCCAAACCACTTCCCTGAGTATCTTTCAAGGCTGTGGACTAAGGAGAGGAACACAGATGTGATCTAGAAGAGTACACAATTGAGGAGATGGACCTCTCTCCTGGGCTACAGAGTTTCTACTGAAAAATCCACTGAAAGCCATATGGCACCGTATTGAATGTAATTTTACTTTTCTCTTGATGATTTAAGCATTCTTTCTTTGTCTTTGATTTTTGCTAACTTGATTATGAGGTCCAAATCTCATGTTGAAATTTGATCTTGAATGTTGGAGGTGGGGCCTGGTGGGAGGTATTTTGATCATGGGGGCAGGTCCCTCATGAATAGCTTGGGTCCACCCTGTGGTAATGAGTGAGTTCTTGCTCTATGCATTCATACAAGAGCTGGTTGCTTAAAAAAGTGAGAGCACCCCCTCCCCTCTCTCACTTCCTTCTTCTCACCATGTTATGTTGCTCTCCTTCTTCTTCTTCCTTGGGTGGAGACTTCCTGAGGCCCTCACAAGCACATGCTGGTGCCATACTTCTTGTACAGCCTGCAGAACTGTGAGCCAAATAAACCTCTTTTCTTTATAAATTATCCAGGCTCAAGTATTTCCTTTATAGCAATGCAAAAGAGACTTAGACAAGTATGAAGTTTCCTCAAAAAATTAAAAGCAGAACTACAATATGATCCAGTAATCCCACTATGTGTACATATCCAGTTAGAATAAAATCAGTAGGTCAAAGAGATGTCTGCACTCTTATGTTCACTGCAGCATTATTCACAATAACCAATATATGGAATCAGCCTAAGTGTCAATTAACAGATGAATGGATAATATGTGATACATATACAGAAAGGAATACTACTGAGCCTTTTTTAAAAAAGGAAATACTGTCATTTGCAACATCATGAATAAGCCCAGTGAAAATGTAGAGATTTTTCAGATTGAATAAAAAGTGACAATGCCACCTACCTATGCAAAAAACAATTGCCTTTTAAATATAGAAAAATATGCTAAAAATACAGAAATGAAAGAAAGATATACTATGTTAACACTAATTATAAAATATCTGGAGTGAATATTAGACTGTCAATTTCAGAGCAAAGAACATTATATGGGATAAATAAGATTATTTCATGATAATAAAGGGTCAACCCCTCAAGAGGGCATAACAATCCTACATTTACGCACCTAACAGCTTTAAAGTATATTAACCAAAACCTGATAGAACTGCAAAAAAGAATAGACATATTTACAATTATAGGCAAAGATTTTAATATCCCCTCTCAATAACTAAAAGAACAAGTAGAAAGAAATAAGTAAATATATAGAAAACATAAACAATACTATTAACCAATGTCACCTAATTGATATTTATTGAAAACTCCACCAACAACAGCAGACTAAAAATTCTTTCAAGTGCATACAAAACATTTGACAGGATAGACCTTAATATAGGACAAAATCCCAAAATCTCAATAAATATAAAAGCATCCCAATCACACAAAATACGTCCTCTCTGGAAATGAATTAGAAACCAATAAAAGAAATAACTCTGAAATATCCTCCAAATTTTTTTTTAAATAAATAATACACATAAAGAACTCATGGGTCAAGAAGAAATCATAAGGATAATGAAAAATATTTTAAAGTGAGTAAAAATGACACAACCTACAAAATTTATGGTATGAAACTAAAGTAGTACTTCGTAGGAAATTTATAGCATGAGATGCCTATATTAGAATAGATGAAAAGCCTCAAAAGACATAGGTTCTTCCTTATTCAACTAGAAAACAAGAGTAAATTAAAGCCACGGTAAGCAAAGGAAATGATATAATAAAGATTAAAGAAAAATCAATGAAATAGAAAACAAGAAAACCATAAAGGAAATCAATGAAACCAAGATTTGGTTCTTTGAGAAATGTACATTTAATCAGTCTCCATGTACTCACAAGCAAACTGGTTTCCCTGAGTGCACATTTGGGATTCACACCAATTGGGTATTGGACAGAGGTCGGGGCTGGGTGGAAGGGATGGGTGTATACCTACTTGATGAGTGCGATGCGCACTGCCTGGGGAATGGACAGGATTGAAGTTCTGACTGGGGGGGATGGGGTGGGGAGAGGGGAGGAGTGCACACCTATATGATGAGAGTGATGTGCACTGTCTAGGGAATGGACACAACTAAAGCTCAGACTCGGGGGGATGGGGAGGCATGGGCAATGTATATAGCCTGATCTTTTGTACCCCCTTAATGAGCTGGAAAACAAACAAAAAATAAAAAAATAAATAAAATAAAATAAAAAAAAATCAGTCTCTAGCTATAATGATCAATTTTTTCAAAGACACACAAGTTACCAATACTAGTAATGAGAGGTGTGCATCACTACAGATTCTATGCACATTAAGAAGATAAAAAGGCAGTATTATGGTCAAGTTTATGCCAATAAATTTGACAATTTAGATGAAATAGATCAATTCCTTGAAAGCCATAAACTACCAAAGCTTGTTAATAGGACCTGGATATCCCTATATCTATTAAAGAAATTTAATTTGTAGTTAAAAACCTTCCCATCAAGAAAAGTTCAATCCCAAGTGGCTTCATTGCTGTTTTTTTCCAAGAAACCAAAGAGCAGGAAATACTTACCAACTAATTCTATGAAGCCAATATTGACCTGAAAGCAAAACAAAAACATTATAAGAAAATAAAACTAGAGAATAATATTCCTCCCAAATATAAACTCAAAATTATCAATCAAATTTTAGCAAAAAAACTTCAGCAATATAAAAAAAGGATAGTACATTTTGACCAACTGATATAGAATTCCCAAAAATGTAAAGTTTAACATTCAAAAATCAATCAATATAATTTATCATATTAGAAAAATCAATAAGAGAAATCACATGATCATCACTTATAACTCAGAAAAATCATAGTTCATAATGAAAGAGATACACTTTGAAAAGTAATATTCTGAAATTTAAAAAAAATAAATAATAAAAAAATTGAAATCGGGAAACAACATGATAGATGAAACTAACAAAAGCTGTGTAAGGCCTATATGCTGAAAACTAAAATACACTGCTAAGAGAAATGAAAGAAGACCAAAATAAATTGAGTGATATACTGTTTGATGGGTCATAAGATGCAGTATTTTTCAGATGTCAATTATCTACAAGTTGGCATATAGATTTGATGCCATCCAAATTAAAAGCCTAGACTTTGTTTTTAAAAAATGACAAACTAAATTCTAAAGTCACACAGAAATAAAAAGAACTTAGAATAAGCAAAACAACTTTAATTAAAAAAAAGTTGGAGAACTAACACTACCTAATTTTGAGACTTACTTTAGAGGTACAGTTATCAAATTAATGTGATTCAGTATAAAGATGGAGAAATAGAACACCGTAATAGAGAGTCCAGAATTAGACTCAACTATATATATGGACAACTGATATTGGTCATTGGCTCAGAGGGCTATTAAAGAAAGGATAGTGCTGGAAAAACTGAATATCCACTGCAAAAACTGAGCTTTTATCCATACCTTGCACCATAGACAGAAGTTAGCTTGAAATGGATAATAGACCTAAATATAACACATTAAACTATAAATCTCTAAAATAAAACAAAAGAGAATACTTTTGTAACCTTAGACAAAGACTTTTTAGACACAACATTAAAAGCAAAGTCCATAAAAATGGATAAATTAGACCTTTTCAAAATTAAAAACCTTTGCTTTTTGATAGACTCTGTTGTGAAAATACAAAGGCATACCACACACCAAAAGAAAATATTTAAAAACCATATATCTGATAAAGAATTTGTATCTACAATATATAAAGACCTTTCAAAACTCAATAATAAGAAAACAACCCATTTTTTTAAAGTGGGTTAAAAATTTGAATGGATATTTTGCCAATAAAAATATATCAATGGCAAATAGTCATACGAAAATATGATTAACATAATTACAATGAGATATTACCACATAACAATTAGAATAAGATTAAAAATATTTACCACACTAAGTGTTGGTGAGGAGGCAGAGAAACTAGACTGACACTGTTGGCAAAAATGTAAAATAGTACAACCATTTTGGAAAACAGTTTGGCAGTTTATGAAGCTAAAAGTATACCTATTAATATATCACATGATCGAGCCATTTCATTATTTTCCCAAGAGAAAGGAAAGCATATATTTATAAAAGGCTTATACATGGGCACACACAGTAGCTTTTTCTGCAGTAGTCCAAAACCTGTAACCACCCAGGCATCAATCAACAGGAATAACAAATTGTGATTTATCCACAAAATGGAGTACTATCTACCAATAAAAAAGAATTAACTATTGAAACACATAACAACTTGAATACATTTCAAAAAAATTATAGTGAGTAAAAAAAAGCTAGACAAAAAAGAGTATACACTGTCCAGTTCCATTTAAGTAAAACTCTAGAAAATAAAAACTAATCTAAAGTGACAGAAAGCAGAATAATGGGTTCCTGGAAATAGAGAAGGAAGGACAGAATTACAAGAAGAGCACAGGGAAACTTTGGAGGGGTGGTGATAGATATGTTTACTGGGTGCATATATATGTCAAAACATAAATGATACAGTTCTAATATGTGTATTTTATGGAATGTCAATTAAACATTAATAAATTCTTTTAAAATTAAAACAAAACAAAAACAAGGAGAGAAAGGGAATGACCAGGTCTAGGTAGCACATTGAATATATCTGGGCCTAAAGTCAGATCTATCCCAATACTTTTTACTTAAATATAGGAATAAATTTAATCTTTGGGAAAGTGATTTACTGGATTTACTATTCATTGAAACAAACAAACAAAAAAGCTAATGTAAATTGTCTGTTTTACCTTATCCTTTTAGGGAAATTCTCAATCATTCAAAAGTATACCAATCACATTAAAAAGTTGAGACTTGACATATCAATAAAATCACTAGGTCTCCCAAAACTTTTCTTTCATTGCTTCATTCCTGGCCACCACAGCCTGGAATTATAGTGACTGCATTTCCTCCGAATCCCATGAGCTTACAGTATATCCTGGTGCTGAATCCTCACTGTCTTTGTCCTAAACAGGTCTGAATAGGGTGAATAATTTTTATTTTAGCAAATAAAAATACAAATATTGCATGGGCAATGGATGTACTAAAATATTATTTTTTGTTTATCTGAAATTCTAATGTGACTAGGAACTCTGTACTTTACGTGGAAACCTTAGGTGAGATAAACAATCCCAGATTTTTATCTTTGATACCCTATATGCAGGAAACATTTCTGTTACCAAACAGAAATTATTTTAGGTATTTCAAGCAGAATGTGATTGAATAGAGAATTGTATGCTTACAAATATGTTGTTGGAAGGGTGAAGAATAAAGGTCAGGAAAGGCTTCTTCTATATCTCAAGTTTAACACTAGATTTCAGGAAAGTCTGCTCAGGTCAGGAAGAGAAGGAAACCAGTTCATTGTCCATGGCTACCTATAACACCAAGGAGATATTTCATGGCCTCCAGAGAGGCCCAGTTGGAGGCTGATGCAAGTTTTCATCTTCCCAGATATTCATTAAAGACATATATATTATACATGAATGTTTATATCAGCTTTACTCATAAGAGCCAAAAATTGGTAACAATACAAATGTCCATAAAGATTACAACAGATCATAAAATATGGCATAGACATATAATAGACACTATACAAGAACTAAAAGGAATGAAATAGTGCCACATACAATAACGTGGACGAGTCTTACAGACAATATATTGAGTAAAAGAAGCTAGACATAAAAACACACACAACTGTGTGAGTCAATTTATATGAATTCCAAAAACAAGCAAAGCTAATCTAAGATGATAGAAGTCAGAACAGTGGTTATCTCTGAGGGTGGAGGGTGTGTGTTGACTGACAAGTGACAAAAAAGAAACTTCGGTGCTGAAAATGCTCTGTGTCTTTATTGAGGTGTTGCTCACACAGCTATATGTACCTATGTAAATATTCATCAAGATGCAAACTCAGTATCAGTGCACTTTACAGGATACATGTTATTTCTTAATAAAAAGGTTTGCTTTCTGAAGTCTACACAATTATCTGCCACTACCGGAGAAGGAATAATATTCTCTATTTTCTTTATAACTTTGAAATTTCATCAAATGTCGCTCATCTGTGGAAACTAAACCATACTAGCAAGGGATTATAGGGAATTCAATTCCCAGGATTCTGGCCCAAACAAATAGGAAGCAGGGTAAGAGGGAGTAGGAATGATGCACAGTATTTTTCATAATGCTTTTATCTTGTGGAGAGTGAAGAAATAAAAAGTGTTTTATAATGTGGCACTAGAGATGATATTTTTAAAATAATCCTTTTGGAATAGCCTAGAATCTATAATTAAAATTCAAAAGCAATTATGCGTATGTACACGTGTGTGTGTGTGTGTGTGTGTGTTTTAACCATGATAGTAATATTAGAGAAACATATGACATGTGGTTAGATAGGAGCTACAATATTAAAATTATGAGCCCCTATACAATTACATGATTAAAATTTAAATATTCTTAGAATGTGAAAACAACAGTCTTAATTAGACTATACTTTAACAAAACATAAGCTTTGATTCCTTAACAAAAGAATTTTTATTGAAATGGCAGAAAATGTTATAAAATTAAAATAACACATTTCCATAACTTACTCATCATAACCCAAAATATAAAAGATATGTACCATATTCATATTTTTATTTTCCTTATTTTATTTACTTTGCTTGGAAACAAAATCTTTGAATGTATCCTGTCTAGCTTCAAGTTTATCGATCCAGTTTTATGACTTTCTTAATTAGTACATTTTACTACAGAGAGAAATATTTTGCATATTATGAAGTATATTACCATTAATGTCGTACTTTTCACGTTTTCTTCAAATTAAAAAATCTGTACTTATACATGCCACAAAACAACAGTTCAAGGTTTTATCACACCACATTACAACCACAAAATACATTACAGAGAATTGTAAGTATTATAAGGCTTACAAAGTACAATGAAAATATCTTTATA
Organism: Eulemur rufifrons; assembly: GCF_041146395.1. Taxonomy (NCBI): domain Eukaryota; kingdom Metazoa; phylum Chordata; class Mammalia; order Primates; family Lemuridae; genus Eulemur; species Eulemur rufifrons. Next base: position 56,266,687 of record NC_090997.1, on the reverse strand, counting down.
AAGATTTTTGCCTACTTTTCTGAAAATTTTCATCTTTAATACTATCCCTACTGCTATAATTTGTCATGTGTTCACACCCATCCTTCTGTTGTGGCTCATATAATATCATCTGATAAGTGAGGCCCATCTACCTCTTTTTCATTTGGAAGCCGCCAGTTGTAAACTTAATTTGTTATCAATTTGGCAAGTTTCCTTATGAGGAACAACATAGGACTACCCACATAACAAAGATACATTGATTCATTCCACATGTCATTTTATCTTTTCCCACCTCCACCGAATATGGGCACCCCGGGTTCATTTGGATGTATTGTGCTTACATATCTCAGCATGGTCCTGAGGAGAAAAACACGGGGTCTCTAATCCAAAGTATTCTTCCTACATTCCTCATATATTTTATAATTTCAAGTTCACTGGCCATTTCCTTCTAATTTATGGTACACCACTGTGCTATGGGTGTCATCCAATAACTATTCACGAGAAGAATTACAGCAGGATTACTGGGGGGACGGGGGGAAAAGCAACTTAAAAACTGTGTGTCGGCCGGGCGCGGTGGCTCACGCCTGTAATCCTAGCACTCTGGGAGGCCGAGGCGGGTGGATCGCTCAAGGTCAGGAGTTCGAGACCAGCCTGAGCGAGACCCCGTCTCTACTAAAAATAGAAAGACATTATATGGACAACTAAAAATCTATATAGAAAAAATTAGCCGGGCATAGTGGCGCATGCCTGTAGTCCCAGCTACTCGGGAGGCTGAGGCAGTAGGATCGCTTAAGCCGAGGAGTTTGAGGTTGCTGTGAGCTAAGCTGACGCCACGGCACTCACTCTAGCCTGGGCAACAAAGTGAGACTCTGTCTCAACAAAAAAAAAAAAAAAAAAAAAAAAAAACTGTGTGTCAAGGGCCTCTTAATAGGAAAAATTCTCAAAAATTTGCTCTCGTAGTCTTTATTTCCTCACCTTCCATTCATTCTTCAATCATTTAGGCTTTCTTTGCTTCTGAATCAAAACTGCTCTTTCTATGGCAATCAATAAACTATTATCTTGTCAAAACAATGTCCACCATTGATGGTCTTCTCCACCTTTGCCTCTCAGCAGCATTAACAGAATAATTCATTTTTTCTTGCAATATTTTTCTTTTCACTTCCATCATATCACACAATCTTTATTCTTTTTTTTTTCTTCTATCTTCCATCTCCTTTGCTGGACTATCCTACTCTCTGACTTCTTAATATTTGTCTTAGTCAGTTTGGGCCTCTATAACATAATGCTATAGACAGGGTGGCTTATATACAACAGAAATGTATTAATATTTCTCACAGTTCTATAGACCAGAAGTCTGAGTTCACGTGTCAACATGGTCAGGTTCTGGTGAGGGCCCTTTTCAGGTTGCAAAGAGCTGTCTTCTCCTTGTATCCTCACATGGTGGAAAGGGTGCAAGAGCTCTCTGGGATCCCATCTATAATATAAAGGCACTAATCCCATTCAGAAGGGCTCCACCTTCATGACCTAATTACCTCCCTAGAGCCCCTCTCCTAACATCATATTGGAAGTTAGGATTTCAACATATGAATGTGAGGAGATGCCAACTTTCAGTTGATAGCAATATTGGAGAGCCTGAGGGCTTAGTCCTGAGAGGTTCGTTTTAAATCTTTGTGTGTATTTTCTTCAGCTCCATGTAATGAATTGCTGCTTTTGAACTGACTTCTAAAATATTGTCTTTGACAACAAGCTCTACTCTTGTATACCTTACTTCTTAACGATATCACTCCTTGTGTATCCAATAGGCATCTCATACTTGACATGTTCTAAATAATTCTCTTGATATAAAGCCCCCAGTTCTTCTTCCAATCTTCCCCATCTCATTAAACGGCACCATCATCTTTTTTATTATACAAGCTGAAACTGTAGTCTCATCCTTGACTCCTCTCTTTCTCCTCCACCCCCAAATTTAACCTAGGTAAATTTGTCTGTTATTTCTATCTATAAAATATGTCTCAAAATATCCATTTCTCTCCACCTCAGATGCCACTATATTCTTTTAAGCCATCATCATCCTTTCATGTTACCTGGGCAGAGACCCTGGTGGAAAAGGGGATTACATTATAATGGTGATATGTTTGCATGGCAAAGAGTTCCCTGTTCTTCACTTCTAGCTTTTCAAGAAGTTTTAACAAATAAGAGAAGCATAAAATATATGACATTTGTACCATTAGAAGAAGGACTGGACTGGGGAGGAAATGAGATTATAAATATAAAGAGTATATGGCCCAAACAGACATTATACTCCTTTTTGGAAAGTCCCTAAGAATTGACTAGACATTAGGAGGTAATGTTAATGTTAAAAACACTAAAAAATTAAATCACAAATGAATCCATTTTTGAACATGTGATAATCCAAAATGACTCCAAAATGTATCAGCTCTGTCTTTCTAATCTAAATATGTTAAATCTGAAACTTTTTAGAAGGATTAGAATCTTTTTGTCTTTAATTTTTCTCAGTAATAAATGAGATTTAAAATAAACTTTGGTAGAAAATATCTCTTCGTGTTTGGAGTTAGAACTTAAAATAAACCTCATTTATTCCTCTCCTATCCCCCTTCCTCTTATATCCCCACACCCCCACCTCTCACACAGTTCAAGAAATAGTGTTTGGAGATATTACTATGTAACTCCTTAATGCCCTAAACTAACCCATTATTGATGCATAAATAGATAATTTTTTGTGTGGGATCTAGCAAATATCTCTTTCCCGTTTGTTAATCTTTCAGTTTTCCTATGGTCACTTCACTTGATGAGCAGGGAGTTTCTAATTTTTTTTTTTTTTTTTTTTGCTTGTTTTGCCTAGATCACAAAAGCCATACACTACCTTCCTGGATCCTAGTATGAAACAGACAATGCAATATAATGATGGAAGGAATGCCACCCTCTGGGCATCCTCTGCTCATGTATGTAGATTACGAACCGCAGCAGTTGGCTTTCCCTGTTCTCTCCAGAAGATTCTCCAGAAGAGTTTCTGCTGTGGATCTTCTCTCATATTTTAAGAGGACTAAAATCTTACTTTGGTTTCACCCCTTACCATCTTTCTTTTCCTAGCTTCTACTAACCAAAAACTTGTCCTCCTGCCCTCCAGCTTCCAAGAGCACTTTATGTTCTTCAGCGATGACCTCAAATATCTCTCTGCTAGTCAGAATTCTCATGTATCCTACTCCATAGTGTGTTCTTGCTGCTGTTTTGTTAAACACATTTGTGTTAGTTACTCTCTCAAGACCTCCTTTGAAATCTCTGTTGTCCTACCATCATTCTGTCTCATTCTGTTTTCCAATTATGTTTCTCTCCTGTCCTGTATTTCCACTTCTGTTATAACTTATATATTTTTGCCACTACCAAAGTCACAATATTTATTAATCTCTCCTTTTCTGAACTTTATTCTTCATATTACTTAGTTTTGGCTTATTCAGGAGAGTAACTAAAATAACTTCAGGAGTCCTGGCCTCCTTTATCCTCTTATGTATTTTCCAAAGTTGAATCCACTTCTTTTCATCCAATCTGAAGCTTACAGCAAATTTATTATTAACAAGAATTTTAATTATCTCAAACATGCCTCTTGTGTTCAATCCAACTGAGTTTCTAATCACTGTTCCCTGGTTGAACAACTCTTCTCAGCCCCCCTGTGGCAAATCCTCAGTGTGATTCTTCCCTTGAAGGCATCACCAGCAGCCCTCCTATGCTCTTAGAGACTGAACAAGTTCTTTCATGCTTACTCTTAAGCCCCTCCCTAAGCTAGTCCTTATTAAAAAAAAAAAAAAATACCATCTAACCCAACAGAGTCGGTTTTCTCTTTTCCACACTAACTCAGCTTCTCAGTACTGTCCCTCTCTTTCAAAGTCCACATTTTCAAGTGGCCTAGACAGGGCCAGTGGCTTGGCCTGAGCTCAGGAACACCACTGCGAGGTCATCTGAGGCAGACTTCAGCCACTGTGGCCCTCCCAGAAACAGCCTTTCCTTCCCCACAAGGGCCACAATAGTCTGAGCACATACTGCACTGTTGCTTTCCCTTGACTCCTCCAACATCTGAGCCTTTTGCCTTAGATTAAAAATGAAAGCCCTAACAATTGTTCTGGGAGTTCTGGACTCTTTTTTCTTGATATTGTCTCTTAATTAAATCCACTTTGCTTTCCTCACCCTTTGTTCTTCCTTTACCCCTCATCCCAGGGGCAGTCTGCCTCCTCAGAAATACAAGCCTCTCACACAATTAAAAGAGGATTCACAAGCTAAATTTAACAGAAACTCTATTTAAACTATAATGGCAATAGTACATGTAATTACCTATAACCTGAAAATTTCTGTGGTCTGATGTGACCCAGCCAGGCATGGTATCACAATCAAAGAAAGAAATAAACAAAATTTAATAAAAATTACTTCATATCTACACTCATCTCTTAAGAAATCCCAAAGGACACAGTAAAATATCTTTAAAATCCTTCTTAGCTATCACTGTCACTCATATTCTCCACACAGATGGAGATCCTCACAAAACCTCAACCCACCTGGCTCTTCCTTCTTTCCACATGTTCTCTTTCATGTCAGTGGCTAAAAGTTGCTCCTTCAGTTCATTAGTGCAACAGCCTTTGTCTACATACTGCTTTCCAATTTCCCTTCCTATATGTTCATGCCATCACTTCATCCCTACTGTGCCTTCCCCAGAAGTCCAAACTCTTTAGCATAAGCACTCTACAGAGTAAAGAGGTACAGTGTAATCTACTACTCTCAAAAAATCAGCACACACTTAAACTCTGTACCAAAAAAAGAGAGCCCATGGACGGACCCAGCCATACAGAATAGAATGCTCTCTCCTTTGGAGGGGGCACAGAAGTGGGAAAACAAATATGAATATTATAAAAATGGTATTCATCTTTCTTTTGAAAATGTTCAAATCTATATTTGAACATCCTTCTGCACAAAAAGAATGGGGAGAGGTATTTTCTGCTCTATTACCACTTTTATGATGTGTTTAATGTAACCTTTCTACATAAAGGTCTAGAGTTAACTAATATCAATTCTATTGTATACCGAACACTTCTGGAATGCAATTGTAAAAAGAACACTGGTATAAGAGTTAGAAAAATCTGGAATCAAATCTCTGCACTACTACTGACATTTGACAAGTCACTTGCTGTCTTAGTTTGGGTTCCCCAGAAACAGACTCTCACTCAAATATTGCAGTACCAGCTGTTGACTTGGAAGGGAATTCCAAGAAATACCAGTAGTTGAGTAGGGAAATGAAACAGAAAAAAGAAAAAGGTTAACGACAAATGTATTGAGAATCAAGATATCACAGTGGGCAACTGAAGCTTAATCCTGCTAGAAAACTCTGGGAGACAGTATAGAGGGTACCCCTTCAAGTGATCCCACCCCAAGATGAGGAAGCTATGGTATTTAAACAGTAACGCCTATCAAACATGGGTTTAGAGCTTCATTTGCAGGGGTATTAATTCCAGCCTGGTTTTAGAAGAGGCAGAGAAGGATCTGTTAGTCAGAGTAAGCACTCAGTCAAAGAGTCAAAAGTCCTATCAGAAGACACAAGAAAATTATAAATGCCAAGGTTCTATAGGTAGGGCACTTGCAGTGTCCTACTTCCTCCCCTTGTATGACTCATATTCACGCATAACCCATATGAAAGTCACTCCATCCTGTCACTGATTCACAAATTCTTTTGTAAAATTATAACAGAAGTATGAGCGGAATAAACTACAGTCCCCACTGCTTCAGCTGATTCTAAGGCCATTACTGGTATGCATTATCCCTTCTTTTATCACTCTTGCTAGCTCTTTCTCAAGAGCACCTTCACTAGTATTTCAGCTTCTCTAGGTTGCTTTCCTGGTAGGGTGATTGAGACTCTCATCCTTAAGGAATCTGAGCTCCTGGTTACTGTACCTCTGTTAGATATGGCTGCTTCAGTGGACATTCGCAGCTATCTCCAGGCATGGAAAGACTAAGAGGCACCTCACTGAATCCCCTGAGTGTGACACGTGGTCTTTGCCACCATTTGTAATAGCAATCCTAGCTCCTGTTGATAGTCAGGATCAATTATCCTGCCAGTATGGTAACTTCTTTCTGTCCCTGCTTGTCTATTATTATGAGAAGCACAAAATGACCAGGCGGTAACCATAACTAAGATTTAGTGGAACACTTACCATGTCCCTTGCCTTACTTCCTGTTCTTGGGAACCAAGACCTCTAATCTAGCAGAGTTTAAAGTTGTGGGAGTAGAAACCATATATTCTCCAGACAGATGTTGAGATGGGCCATTCCTACTTCCACTCCTTGTTTTCTTTTCTATCTGTCAGTGGACACAGCACCATATAATGTCAGTCAACTTAAAAGTATATATACATAATGAGTGCGATGCGCACTATCTAGGGGATGGACACGTTTGAAACTCTGACTTAGAGGGCTGGGTGGGCAAGGGCAATATATGTAGCCTAAACTTTTATACCCCCACAATATGCTGAAATAAGAATAAAAAAAATAAAAATAAAAAAAGTATAAAACATCTTTTTAAAGCAGAGCCCACCCACTCAGAGTTTCATCTCCCACTTGGCTTCTTAATATCCCCATATTTTAATATATGCAAAAATAAACTCAAAATGGATTAGAGACTTAAATGTAAGACCTGAAACTATGAAACTACTAGATGAAAACATTAAAGAAATGTTACAGGACATTGGTCTGGGAAAATATTTTTCTGGGCAAGACCTCAAAAGCACAGGCAACACAATCAAAAATAGACAAATGTAATTATATCAAGCTAAAAAGCTTCTGCAAACCTAAACAAACAATTAACAAACTGAAGAGACAAGCTACAGAATTGAAGAAAATATTTGCAAACTATCCATCAAACACGAGATTAATAACCAGAATATACAAGGAGCTCAAACAACTCAATAGCAAATAAATAACCTGATTTTAAAATGGTCAAAAGACCTAAAATTAGACATTTCTCAAAAGAAGACACAAATGCCCAACAGGTATATTTAAAAAATGCTCAACATCATTTATTATCAGGGAAATGCAAATCAAAATCACAATGATGGGCACACTAAAAGTTCTGACTTCAGCATTGTACAATTCATCCATGTTACAAGAACACTTGTTCTCCTTAATAAGTGAAAATAAAAATTATTTTTAAAAAAATCACAATGAGATATCATCTTATCCCAGTTAGAATGGCTATTATCAAGAAGAAAAACATAAAAAATACTGGTGAGGTTGTGGAGAAAGGGGAATGCTTGTACATTGTTGGTGGGAATGTAAAGTAGTACAGCCATTATGGATTACAGTACAGAGGTTCCTCAAAAAACTAAAAATATAACTACTGTATTATCCAGCACTCCCACTTCTGGGTGTGCATCTGTATGTATGTATATGTGACACACACACACATATATATATATATTTTTTAAAGGAAATAAGTATATTGCAGAGATCTCTGCACTCCCATATATACTGCAGCACTATTCACAAGAGCCAAGATATGGAATCAACCTTAGTGGCCCCCAGTGGATAAATGAATAAAGAAAATATGGTATATATACAGAATGGAATATTATTCATCCATTAAAAAGAATGAAATACTGTCATCTGCAGCAACATGGATGGAACTGAAGGTTATTACATTAAGTAAAATAAACCAGGCACAAAAAGACAAATAGCACATGTTCTCATTCATATTTGGGAGCTACAAAAAAGTAGATCTCATGGAGGTAGAGAATAGAAGAATGAGAGTATCAGTTGACTGTGTCATATTGGTTATCCATTACATCTTTGAATATATTGTTATTTCCCAACAGAGAGAGTTTCCATTTTCATAAATTGTCTCTATTTGTCTTTTCATTTGTTATTGTGGTTAATTATAATTGCTTTAACTAAAAAAATATATATATCTTGTTTTGTAAATACTGATAACTAACTTTTATGATACCACTGTAAAATCTGTTTACATATTCCTGAAGCTGTCTAGTTATTCATCCATAATTAAGAAATACCTAGTATATCTTCTCACCCAGTGCCAGTAACATAGGAGTGCGCACAAAAATCTTAGCTACATCTGAAAAGTCCAGTTGAAACTACCTCAAACCTTAAAGCAGCAAGAAAAATAATAGGCAAAGTCACACTTGGTAAAAAAGACATAGTAAGATCCTTCATGTCCTTTGCAAAAGGCAAAGATGAAAAGAAAAAAGTCATTAATGACAACAAATACCCATCACAAGACTTAGAGCTTGACAAACCAGGACTTGGGATTATACTAACATTCAGGATTAATGCTCTGATTGGTTCACATGGAAACCCCTAGACAGGATTAAACGTTCATCTGTCAACCACATTCCCTCTTGTGCTCTTCTCACAAAGAAAGAAATGTTTTCTTTTTCATCAGCATTGGAAATGGCTATATCATATTCTAATCCCCACAATCAGGAAAACTTTATTTAATATTGTAAAAAAGATTGACTTTATGTATTTTACCACCTGTAAAGCTGGTTAAAATTATATATGTAAAGTACATATATACACACACAAAATTATATATATAAATTACATATACATGCATATATATACAGCATATATATGTGTATGTGTATATGTATGTATAGCTTATATATACAATAAGTTTTTATCCTTAACTTCCTGACTAGTTATGCCTTTCTTCTACCAGCATAGAAGTATTTCCGTGTAATATTCAAATCTGATATTCTAAAGGAAATAAAATTTTGGGCAATACCTAGGGGAAAGGAGTTTATTCTTTTTCATTACAATGCACAAATGCGGAGATTTGTTTTCTTTATACTTTTATACTTGGATGGCATTTTAAATATTGTTTTTCATATTACCTTGAAAAAAAAATGTTTATCTCAAGGTATTTAGGGAGAGGAGCAATCCTAGAAGATAAGGCGATATGCAAAAAGGATGGAGGTATAAAATGTTAAGGAAGAGGAAAACATATGATTGCCAGGATAGCAATTATTTTTAATTAGAAGGTAATGATTAGAATCAAGTTTCTAAACCCTTGGGCTTATAGTTTATAGTAACATAATTTTCTGTGAAATTTAAATAGGCAGAAGTTGGATTAAATTCTGTCTAAATGGAAAATAAGATCAAATGTTTTGTCAAAAATGGATGGTCCATTCAATTTGAATTTTACTAACCACCAGTTGCATTATACAAATTGAAACACTTTTGTCCTATTGAAAAGAGAATACAAAATAATTAAAAGACATAGTTTCTGAATTTATTATATTTGGAGAACTAATATTTTATGTATTTGGTCTATTATGCTTAATAACATTAAAGTTTTATACTTGATTTACCTAACCAAACAGGTATTCAATGAACCTGATCACCATGCCACAATTCTAAATATTAAATAAGAACAGATACAAGACAAAGTTTATTTTCCCTATTTGTCACACAAAACCTAGATTTTCAAAAACAGCAAATTTTAATGCAAAGAAAATTCAGTGAACTAAAGTAGACACCTTTATGTAATATTGCTATTAAATATCTACTACAGTTATTCTTATAAATTTACAACAATCTTACTTAAAGTACTTTAACTAATGTATATTTAAGATGTTTAACCAAAAACTGTGATTCCAGTCTCAATTCAAATATATAAAACTATTGTAATAAGTAAATATATTAGAGTTTAACAGTATGAATATGCTCTGAATGTTTTAAAGTCTCCTCAAAAGACTACATAAAAACCTGAAAAAGAATGGAGAAAAGGATGAGAAAGGAACTAATATTTATTAAATGCTTACTCTGTATTTATCTCTGTTTGTCTTACTTCTATAGTCAATTTTTTATTTGATGTATCTAATGAGCCATTTTGTACATGTCTGTGGCAATGGGTCCATTGACCAAAAATGTGAGCTTCTCCTTTCACAGTCAAGTTTCTCCTAAAAAGTGGCTACTCTTGCTGGGAAAAACAAAATGTTCCAAGACTTTTTGCATCTTTCTTTTTGCTCTGCTTTATTATTTTACTTTTTAAATTGACATATCACATTCTATACATTTACCATATGCAATGTGATGTTTTGAAGTATATACACATGTGGAATGACTAAATCTCACTAATTAACATATGTGTTATCTCACATAGTTATTTTTGTGATGAAAACATCCACTCATAGCATTTTTTAACAAAACAGTATATTGTTATTAAACAAAGTTGTACAATAGATCTCTTAAGTTTATTCCTCTTATCTAACTGAAATTTTGTATCCTTTGATCAACATCTCCCCAAGCTCCCCCACCCCCACCTCATTGCCCTGGAGGACATTGTGTTAAGTGAAATAAGCCAGGCACAGAAAAACAAATACCACATGATCTCACTCTTTCTTATGTGGAACCAAAAAAAAGTTGATCTTGTAGAAGTAGAGAGTAGAATGTAGTTATCCCTTTGCATTTTGATGGGACCATATGACTGATTTGCCTCCAGAGAAATATAAATGAAATGAATATGTCAATCTGCTTCAAAAATAAGAAGCAATTGTGCATTCTCCATACTTTCTTTCCTTTTCCACCAACTAGAATCATAGGACTTTGTTGTCTTAGTACATGAGGAGACTGAAGGTGGAAAGAACCTGAATCCTTGACTCAAAGAATAGAAAAAAGCCACCCACTAACCAGGAAACCAACCTTTTATTTTGCTAAGACACTAAAATTTGGGGTTTAGTTGCTATGGTAGCTAACATTAGTCTAAAAAATACATATCAAAGGTAACATGTCCAAAATACAGTTCTATTCTGCGCATATATTTGTCCCCCCATGTATTCATCCCCCAATTTTCCCCGTCTCAGTAAGTATAGCACAAACTATTCAGTTTCTCAAAGTCAAAACCTTGGTGTCATCACCCCAACATGTTTTTCTAAAATGTAAATCAGACCAGGGCAATCCCCTGCTTAAAACCCTTTAATTGTTTGTCAGTGAACTGGAACAAAAATCCAAATTTCTTACCACAGGCACTCCCTGACCTTTCAACTTCATTTTTTTTTTTTTTTTGGCCACAGCCCCTCTTAGTCCTTATATTCCAGCCATACTGACGGCCTTTCAGCTCCTCAAATGTATCAAACTCTTTCCCATCACAGGAACTCAGAGCATGTTGCACCCTCATCCTGGAGTGCTCTTCCCAGCATACTACATCTGGTTAATTCAGACCTCAGTTCAAATGGTACTTCCTCAGAATGGTCTTCCAACTTCACCATATAATTTAGATCTCCTTTCTCTCTGTCTCTCTCTCTCTCCTCACTATATTTTTTCTTTATGCAATTTATCATATTTATAAGTATATAAACATTTTTCTCTCCCTTGATTCAATTCCTATCTCATCTACTACTAGACAGAGCTTCCCACATGGGTATCAGGAGACCCAGGGGATACATTTGAAGATTCACTATCAAAACTTTTATTTTTCTTTTTATCTCATCCTGTCATAATTTAGTTTTTTAATATATGTTATATATTAGTAAAATAGTACATGCATGTAATTTATAAATAAGTATACATATGTCAATGGGGAATTTTCAAATATTTTTGCTAATAGAGCTGTGTAATCAAACAAATTCTAAAGACACAGCACAGGACCAAAAACTCTACAAGAAGAGGAATGATGTCTGTCTCCACATCCTTTACAGGGCCTTACACATGATTACTACTCAATAAACACTTGTTCAGTAGATAAATGAATAATAAGCACCTCCAATTTACTGTCTTTAATAATTAGTTGGCATTATCATATGTATGCTAGAGAAACTAAAACTGTATTTGTAAAAACAAATTATTCTAGGCTTGCTTTAGTAGACAAAAATAAATTCATAAAAAATAGCATCTATTTGCATATAAACAATGTTCTAAAGTCTTCTAAAATTGTTGTCTCTTTCATAAAGGTTAAACACCCCCCACCATCTTCTTTAAGCTATTCATCTATTCAGTTAAAACTTTCTTCAAGATAATGCAAAAGGAAATGTCAGCGTTGGCAAATGATCATAAATTCCAAATTAAGTAGAATCTGAATTAATGAGGTTTTATCATATCTTCAAACCAACAAAAATCACTTATAATGTTCAAGGTCATTACATCCATTTTTTAAATGATAAATTTTAACTTTTAAGTAAATGTGTGTTCAATAGTAATTCTATGAACTCTATGGTGCATTCATATTTTGGGAATCATGATCTTGGAAGACATTAAAATAACTACTGCTATTAAAAATTCATATTTTTATATATTAAACAGATTCAAGTAGACCTACCATTCGATCCAGCAATCCCATTATTGGGCATCTACCCAGAAGAACAAAAGTCATTCTATAAAAAAGACACCTGCACCCAAATGTTTATAGCAGCACAATTCACAATCGCAAAGATGTGGAAACAACCCAAATGCCCATCAATTCATGAATGGATTAGCAAAATGTGGTATATGTATACTATGGATTATTACTCAGCTATTAGAAATAATGGCGATATGGCATCTCTCTGGTTCTCCTGGAGAGAGTTGGAACCCATTCTATTAAGTGAAGTATCCCAAGAATGGAAAAATAAGCACCACATGTAATCACCAGCAAACTGGTTTCCCTGAGTGCACATTTGGGAATAACACCAATTGGGTATCGGACAGAGGTGGGGGCTTGGGGGAAGGGATGGGTGTATACCTACTTGATGAGTGCGATGCGCACTGTCTGGGGAATGGACACGATTGAAGTTCTGACTGGGGGGGATGGGGGTGGGGGAGGGGATGGGTGCACACCTACATGATGAGTGCGATGTGCACTGTCTAGGGAATGGACACACTTGAAGCTCAGACTCGGGGGTATGGGAGGAATGGGCAATATATATAACCTGAACTTTTGCACCCCTATAATGAGCTGAAATAAAAAAAAACATATTTATATAATTTTTAAATCACATAGTTACTTTATTATTTCCTTTACTATAGCCTTCCTAGACATACTAAAAATATAAAGCCTTTTTCTTGTTTTTAATGTAATCTTTTATATACAATATTTTTTAAACCAATTCCAATTTTCTGCCCCAAATTTTATTTTTTCTTTCTCTACTTCTTATCCAGATGCAGGAATCCACTTTCTTCCTGCTAGCAAGCTACTAGAATGAAATGACAGAAAGTTTAGTAGGGCCTTGATCCCTGATATCTGCCAGTCAGTTTCTCTGCAATTAAAGTGGAAAGGATAAGTTGAGGAATGACACTAATTTTCATATACAATTACTAATAGGATTTCCTCTCATTCCTTTAATCATTGAATAGTTAATATTTAATAAATACCTTTATATGTTAAGTGTTATAAATTCAGGGATGAACACAACAGAACGCTGCCTCTGTGTAAGGGAAAGAGGTTAGGGAAAGAGATTTTACACCTGTGAACAGGTAGATGGGTATAACCTTGCAAAATGTGATAAATGCTAAAAATCAAAAGAAAAGATATTCTATTCATGTTCTATGCACAAACTAATGATTTAATAAACACCACCAATCAAAATAGAGAAAGAATTTTAAAAAAATGTTTCCTTCCGGATATTGGTAAATAGAAGAAATATAAGATTTCAAACAGTGCTGTGCTGATTCACTATCACAACTACATCACGTCATGCTTTTCCCACAAACCTTCATCTCAGTATTCTTCAATCTTTCATGGTTATTCTGTATAAGAAAGTTATGAAGGACTAGGTCAGTTGTGGCAGTCAGAACAAATAATAATAAAATGCTTACCACTATAAACATTTAGGAACAGTGAGATAAAGCCAAAGAAAAACAAAAGGCAGTTAAAATGTTAATAATGCAATGACAATTAGTTTAGACTAATCTATCATCTCTCTAATCCTCAGCCAAATGTAATCAGATCAGTTCAAACTGAAATAATTATCTTTTCCCAAGCATAGCCAAGTTGTGATGGTCAAGAAAATCCAACACATTGCTAATGTATCCACATTCTACGACAAAATAGCATTTTCAGTTGTATGTACCAACATATTTAACATCAGCTAAGGAACAGTTTCCTTAACAACAGCTAAGGAACAGTTTCTCTTCAGTTTCTGCTGTCGAATATACTAATTATCTTTTTTTCTGAGCTTCTAGCACAATTATCAATTTAAACCTAGAAGACAAATGAGAACACAGTTTAATTATTACCATTAGTTCAGGAAATAGTGTGTAGTAATTCACTGAGGAGAGGAAGCTAGGAAGAAAGACATTCTATTCTATGTGGAAAAACAACATTAAGCACTGTACTTTTTTCTCTCTTCTTCTTGCTCTTCTTTCTTTTCTTTTCCTCCTTAATGGATATTTTCCTTGTTAATATTATTATTATGGGGTTTCGTTTACTCAGCACAGAGAAAAGCAGAATATATTCTTATACAAAAATGGAGGGATATCAAAAAATTATTTCTGCATGCTTAGCTTTTTCCAAGATGAGTTGATAGTCATATTTAGGTGCATTTTTACTGTAGTGATTATTTGCTGGTCCAATTAGCATTATAAGAGTATGCTGTTTTCTCATCTTTCTAGATAGCATTTAATCTCCTCTAATTCAGTTTTGTGACAGTTTAAACTTCATTTTGCATCTACCTAGAAATGTCTGAATTTTAGGACCAGTTGCATTTCTTTTATGAAGTATTGTCTAATCTTGACTTCTGTTGTTATTTTTTCTGCTTGTTATTGACCTGTTACTTATGATGTGGGGGGATAATTTTAAGTGTTAATGATTTTAAACTTGCATCATATGTTGCATTCTATATATATTATAAATTCTTCGTATATTTAAGGACTGAAATACATTTCAGTTCATGGCATCCTGGATTTCAGTATTGTTAGGAAGACATCCTATACCTCTACAAGGTGAAATGGTCATTTCTTTCCATTCTTTTTATTAACAAATTAATGTTGTTGTTGTTGTTTCATTGAATTTTAGTTAGCCCCAGAAGAGCTAACTAGCAGAAAACTCCTAAATAGACTACTACTATATTCGGAGTTCCTGAATCCACAGCAGTTATAAATAAATATATAGATGTAAATCATTCAATGCAAGCAAATGTGACCAAATAGCTCACTCTGCTGGCAAGTCCAAGTGCATTGTGTGTCTGAGTTTGAACATGAGCTTCTCTGGTCTCTCAGAAAGGGCCCAGGCTGAGAGTAAGGCCAAGACCTACAGCTGGCCCTTTTTCTGAGAGACTTCAGTCCATGAGGTTGCCTGGAAACAGCCCTCCCTCAGCAATGTTTGCCTTGTTCCACAGCTTTAATGGTGATGTTTCACAACTGATTGGGAGCACTACAATTTCTATCTGAAGCAAATGCTAGTCCACTTCAAGGAAAATGGCATTTCTTCTCATAAGGTAAGAAAAGTACAGGATGAAGGAACCTCAAGTGAAGAAAAACAGGTGAAGAAAGAATGAAAAGCTAGTATCTTCACCTTTCAATGTGGAGAGTGAGAAGTTCTATCTAAAATTAATAGAACAAGGAAAATAAGTGAAGCTGACTTTCTTCACAGTAACATATAAGAAATAGATACACTGAAAATAACAATATAACTATATTAGGAAGAGAGGCAGCATAAGATGATGCTGTATAAATGATAAGTATTTGTCTGTTGACCTCCTGCTAGGATAGATTATGTCTAAGTTGATCAATCAAGAAAGAAGAGTATAAGCATGTTATTGGAAGGCCACATTTAATGACCAGGAGAACCAACAATGGAAATAGTTATATTTGGTACTGGGAATAGCACAGGGTGGAGCAGGGAAAAAGGAAGGTAAAGCCATATAAGTCCTTTGGGCAATTTAACATTTTAACCATGTACATGTTCTACTTTTATAAAAACTAAGTATATATGTAAAATGCCAATATGAACCCAATGACCAGTCTTAGCATCACCGTTAGGCATTATTTCCTCATAATAAAATGCAATAGAAAATTACACCAATGACTGTGAATTATTTTTGCCTTAAAAAGAACCTGAATGTAATCCAATGTTTATATTCTAACCATGAGTTTATTGGAAATACCTGGAATAAAAAAAAAAAAAAAAACTAAACTAAACAACACAAGAAGGAAACAATCAACAAAATTCTAAAAGTTGGACATTCTGAAGGCCAAATGACCCAGTTTTCTAATAAATCAATGGCAAATAGAAAAGATGGAGGAGGAGACTCTTACAGCATAAAAGAGACTTAGAGACATAAAACCAAACACAATACGTGAAGCACATTTGATTCCTGATTTGAATAAGCCAACTGTAAAAAACATACATCTTTGATAGTCAGGCAAATTTGAATACAGACTGGGGATCAGATGACATAAGGAATTACTATTAACTCAATTAGGAATGATAATAGCACAACAGTATGTTAAAAATGACATTGCAGTTAGAAATGAATATTAAAGTATTTATAGGTAAAATGACATTATACCTAGGATTTGCCTTAAAAATATTCCAGCAAGATAAAATGGTGGGGGTAATAGTGACTAATGAAAAAGAATAAAATAAATGTTGATTATTGGCTCTGGGTAATGAGTACATGGGACTCCACTCTACAGTACTATGCCCTACATTTTTCTGTATGTTTGAAAGTTTCTCTAACAAAAAGATTTTTAAATTTTAAGAAAAAGTGCATGGACTCAGATGTACTAGGAGACTTTATTTAGTAATGTATGATCATGTAGAAAAATAAAAAAACAGATAAGCAAAATTAAGATTTTAAAAAATCACACAAAAATGTCATATATACCATCCCCAATCTTTTTGCTGTGTGTATGTGTGTGTGCAACAAAGTAGAGGTTTCCACTGAAAGAAGAATTTACCTTGAGAGAGAGGAACTGGGAGTGGAACTAAGTGCTCTGATTCTAGAGTCGGTTTGTGACAAATTGGAAAACCCTCTGAACTAAGTTACTGTAGACATGCCTTGGGGAAACAGGGCTGTGAGTGAACACTGAAAAAACAGTAAATTTAGGAATACAGGCAATCTTAGTGTGAACACTATTGGCTGAGAAAAACATAAGACTTTCCTCCCTCATACCCTAAGGAGCCACTTGTCTATGAATCACGGAGGAAGGAGATTGCAGATGATGAAAACAAATGGAAAAACATATCATGCTCATGGATCAGCAGATAAAACACTGTTAAAATGTCCATACTACCCAAAGTGATTTACAGATTCAATGCAATCCCCATCAAAATACCAACATCATTTTTCACATATCTAGAAAAAATAATTCTATGTTTTGTTTGGAACCAGAAAAGAGCCCGAATAGCCAAAGCAACCTTAAGCAAATGGGAACAAATCTGGGGGCATCACTTTAACAGAGTTTAAGCTATACCACAAGGCTATAGTAACCAAAGCAGCAATGATACTGGTACAAAAATAGAGACATAGACCAAAGGAACATATCAGAGAACCCAGATATAAAACCAACCACATATTGCCATCTGATCTTGGACAAAGCAGACAACAATATCCACTGGAGAAAAGAATCTCTATTCAATAAATGGTGCTGGGAAAATTGGATAGCCACGTGTAGAAGACTGAAACAGGATCCAAATTTCTCACCACTCACAAAAATTTAAAATGAATAACAGACTTAAACCTAAGACATGAAACCATAAGAATTCTAGAAGAAAATGTTGAAAAATCTCTTCTTATAGATATTGGCCTAGGCAAACAATTTATCAAAAAGACCACAAAGGCAATCACAGCAACAACAAAAATTAATATGCAAGACTTGATTAAGTTAAAAAGCTTTTACACAGTCAAGGAAATAATTGACAGAGCAAATAGACAGTCAATAGAATGGGAGAAAATATTCTCATGCTATACATCTGGTAAAGGGCTAATAACCAGAATCTACAAAGAACTCAAGAAAATCAACAAGAAAAAAATCAAACAACCCCATTAAAAAATGGGCAAAAGACATGAACAGAAGCTTTTCAAAAGAAGATAGACAAATGGCCAATAAACATATGAAGAAATGCTCAATGTCACTATCAGGGAAATGAAAATTAAAACCACAATGAGATAACACCTTACCCCAGTTAGAAAGGCTTTTAGTAAAAAAGTGCAAAAACAATAGATGCTGGAGTGGATGCAGAGAGAAAGGAACATTTATATACTGTTGGTGGGACTGCAAACTAGCATAACCTCTATGGAAAACAGTATGGAGATTCCTCAAAGAACTATAAGTAGACCTACCATTTGATCCAGCAATATCACTACTGGGGATTTACCCAAAGGGAAAAAAAAGTCATTATATCAAAAAGGCACTTGCACTTGAATGTTTATTGCAGCACAATTCACAATTGCAAAGATGTGGAATCAACACAAGTGCCCATCAATTCATGAGTGGATTAATAAGATGTGGTATATGTATACTATGGAATGCTACTCAGCCATGAAAAATGAATTAATACCTTTTGCAATAATTTGGATAGAACTGGAGACCATCCTCCTAACTGAAATATTGCAAGAATGGAAAAACAAACACCACATGTATTTATTATTAAATTGGAACTAACCTATCAGCACTCATATGCACAAATGGATGTAAAACTCAGCTGAAATCAAGCAGGAGGGAGGGGCAAAAGAGGATAGGTGAAATCATACCTAACATGTACAATGTACACGATCTAGGTGATGGGCACACATAACTTGGACTTAAGCAGTACAGAAGCAATTCATGTAACTGAAACATTTGTACCCTCATAATATTCTGAAATAAAAAAAAAAAAAAAAGAAATGTACACTGGCAAAGGGGATAGTGACCAGATCAGGAGGCTTACCCCTAATCATATCTTTCCATAATAAATTACAAGGGCAATACCTACTCCCTCTCTTGTTGAAAACCTAGGGATAGAGTGACATATTATGGAACAACCAGCATTCAGTGGTAATGCACAGTCTTTCAGCCGCAGTGGAGAACTTCTGAATTCTGGCTCTTGCAACATGGCTAAGAAAACCAGAATGAGTCCTTTGGACATGAGAAAACAGCCATAAGTATCCTTGGAAATATCACTGAAGAAGGGGTTCAAGAAGAGAAAAACATTCTACTAGTCTTTGTAAGAAGGTGCTCTAGTGTTGTGCTTTGGGTACTACTGAAAAGTCATTATATGGTCCCTAAACAATTAAGAAAAATATCTCAGTTAAATATATATTTATATAAATATGATCATATGTACACACTCTTTGTTTTATTCCACTTAATGAATTTGAGCATGCCAATAAATAAACTACAATATTATCTTATCATAGAAGTATTCCATGATATTACTGCACTTCAATTTTTTCAATTTATCCTCTATACTTAGATGTTTAGATTGTTTCCTAATTTTTGCTATTAGAAAAATGACACAATGAACATTTTGTAGCAAAATCTTTGTGCTCACCCTTAATTATTTTCTTAGGATGAATTTTAAGCAGTGGAGTTTGAGTCAATATGATATTGTGAATGAGCAAAACAAAATGAACTGCCTCAAAACAGAGCTTAGTATATGTAAAGAATTAAATATATGATAAAGTAGACATCATGGATTAGTGCAGAATGAAATTGCTTTTCAATAAATGCTGCAAGGCTGATTGCTTAGCTATTCATCAGATTTACTTTTTATATCCCTCTTTGTTACAGAAATGCTTTAAGATGACTTAATATGTATCATATAGAAAGATAAGGCAAATTTAAGATGGAAAAAATGAAGTACAGGGAAAATAAACTCCCAAAAGGGGAGAGGTTAAGTTTTTAATGCATTTTTTAAAAAATATTATATACTTGGTGGACATGAGCCATAAACTTTAAATTTTTAGCATCCAATGCAAAGACAGAAAGTGGTATTAGTTACTTTATTCACACAAACTATAAGATGAAGACAAACGAGTTTCTAGGAAGAAACACAAATATCTGTGTGTTGACCCCTGAAGGAAATTTCTCCATAGATTCTCTTGGAGAACAAGGTGTAAATGTAATGGACAACACTCTTACAGTATGCACAACAATGCATTTCATCAGGCTGCTTCCTACAACATCCTTCAACATACGTTAACGTCATTGTGTCAAAGTGCAAGTCAATATAAACCACATAGAGGAAGGGAGCAATAAAATGCAGTTCACACAGGCAGCTCCCTATTGTACTGGCTTCAGCCAGGGACAGTGTATCTGAAGGAGGATGAATAGCATACTTTTGAAGTCAATCTTCCTTAAATTTCTCTCAAGAAGTGCTTTGATAAATGTTGAACAGCACTGAAATAGTACAATACTTCATGAATGCACCATTAGTGTAGCAATATTAAAAGAGGTAAATGGAACATTAAAACTCCTTACAAGCATACATAAACCTTGATATAAGTCCATCTCATCTCTTTGAAGCAGGGCAAGTAACTTTAAACAGTTTAGATGGAATAACTAAGTCAGTTAATGTGTCCATACTCATCATTGTTGCTTATATTATGGCAGGAAATTGTTATGTAATGATATATTTAATGTATAATCTCCCTGCTAGACTGTAAGCTCTGAGGGCAGGAATTATAGCTATCTCAGCCAACACAGTACTGAAACATCACAGGCATTTACAACCCACCACTACCATCACTAACATTGTCTTAGATGGAATATTGACCGACAAATTCAGGGCTTATAATATATTAGGCAAATGCATTTTGGACACATTGTTCAGTAAGTTAAAGTCTATCATTTGGGAAGATTAAAGGAAACTCTGTTTTGTTAAACGGAACACACTAAGACTTGGGAGTTCACATAATTCAATTCTACAGTTGAGTTGATAAAGCTGAACTTATAAGCAAGAGGTAAAGACCAAAATTCAGAGAGTTTCTTGATAATGTTAAGGTCAGGAATTCCTCCCCAGTTGCTTCCTTTAGCTTAAAACTTTAATTATTTCTATCTGGGTTCTGCAATGTTTGAAGCAGGTGACTTTGGTTTATAAACTGGAAAGAATAAAATCTTCCAGGTGGTAATTTCCCAGAGGTATTGTACTCGTTAAACAAATGAATCTCTAATTGATGGAAATGTAAACAGCTGTGGAGCTCATATTTCGGGGAGGTGAACTTTCTTTCATATGATTCACTCTGTCTATTGGTAGATGAACAGGAGAAAAAAAGAAAAAGAAGAAATATATGAGCCCCCTTGTCTTGCCTCTTAATCCTTGTTTTCTTCATTTATAATGTTTTTCTAGCATGTAGGCCACTATTATAACATATTTTGCACTATGGGGTACTTTAATCCTGCCTTGTACATATTCCATATTTTTAACTGAATTGTCAGATATTATTTGAATTATTTAATAATATATCTAGTAGCATGCTTTTTCTAAATAAGCTAGCAAAAAAATAACAGCCCTGAGATTCTAGCATTCATGAGTTATGAAGAGTCCAGAGAAAGTATAGTCATATCATAATGGTCTATGTTAAAAATAACAGACTCTATAGAAATTTTCTTATTCATGTTTTTGTTTTTGCTCTGGAAGAACATGTAAAAATAAGTAACCTTATTAATATAGCAGTGAAGCATGCATATGAACCGAACACATCTTTGCTAATATCACTTTAGATAATATTCGTAGTAAAACTAAACATTTTAAGCTAAATATTTAACTAGTTTTAAAACCTATCCTTGATCTTAGAGAAAAAATTAAATTTCTATAATTATGGGTGAATTTAACAAACTTTGCACTTAATCCAAGAAACCAAACTAAACTCAGCTAATGTTTCATTTGCCTATAGCTCAATAATCAAGCTTTTCTTGAAAATAGAATTCATTATTAAAACAAAAGTTTACACAATTTAAAAATATGAAAAAAAAAAAAAAACAGCAGATTCCTGGGCTAAATAAAACAAAGGGCAAGGTGGCATATATGTATAATTATCTACAATCCCAAACCAGCCTTGCCCATTCTTCAGACACTGATAACTTGATGTATCACCTTTCCAGAGAATTCCAGAGTAGGAGAGGGGAGACATGGTGAAGGTGAAAAATAGAGGGGACAGAGGGAGAACAAAGGCCTGAGGCTTTAGGAGAGATAGGCAAGGTCCCTGGGAGCTTGCCAGAGAGGAAAAAAGGAGAACCCTTATTCATTGAATCAACAAGTATGAATATTTTCAATATTCTGGACAATGTTCTAGACATTATTATGGCACCAGTTTCAAATATTATAATCAAAATAATACCTTGAAAGATTTAGACTATGATAGTCCTTGGCCAAAATACTACATGATTGAAGTAGGACAAGAAATATGTGTACAAGAAATGCAGAGTAATAGCAAGAGAGATGTGAGCAAATGAGCGGAACCTGTGTCGACCGTGTTCAGCTGTCACGATGAAAACACATTATCAGTGAAAATGCATCATCAGTGGAGGGATGCCAAAGAATTCATGATTTTCTTTGTTTTATTTTCCACTCTGATGGAGAGATATGTTTTCATCAACTTGTATATTAGAATATGACTTACATTTCATAATTTAAATCATCAGTTTTAAGTTTATGACAATTCTTTCCTCTAGTAGCAGACCTGGTGCACATATGGTCTACCCCAAACCCTGTCATACACACTCCCAATATTCTTCTTATTTTGGACTTATTTGCAATTTGAAGTAAGCTTTGTGACAATAAAAACCCTAAATATAATTGTGCCTAGAATTTTATTTGCTTGACAAGATGACTAGCACTGTGCAAGACCTGAAAGTTCACTTTGGAACATATAACATTTCAGGGTCCAGGGCCCTATATACCCTGACATACTCTCTTTTGACCCAACTCTTTTAGAAAAATTACTGTGGTGTCTTCTCTCCCCGAGTTAAGTGTCACGTTTATCCTCTGGCCCTGTCCTCACTGAGCATCCTCCTTCTGTCAGCTGCTAGCTGCTCATTGTTCACTAAAATAACTGGACTCAGAAAAAACTCTTTTTTTTTTTCATAGATAATATGATTTTTATTAAAAAAACAAAACTATAAAATATGTGAATTATTTCTAAATATCAAAAGTAGAGCAGCCATAAAAGGTAATATGGATTTCTAGTATCTTTTAATATCTACAGGCAAGTTCCCCCTAGTTACTCATCTTTTAAAAATATTTTAGAATATCTTGTCCATTATTGTCGCCTGTGAACTTTAGAAGAATTCCAGCAAGTTCCAAAAACAATCCCATTGGAATTTTTATTGAACTCATACTAAACCTAAAATCAATTTGGTAAAATGATATAGAAAAAACTCTTAACATGCCTTAACTCCCACCCATATAAGGGGAAACTCCTTAAGAAAATACCAGGGGCCACGTATAATTTTATAAATATTAACCCAGTTTGGCTTTCTGTTTGTTTGTACTTCAGAATATTATGGCGGTATATACATTTTGGTTACATAATTTGCTTTTGTACAGTTTGAATCAAAGTTATAAGTATGCCCTTCATCCAGATAGTGTGCATTGTACCCGTTATGTGTGAATTTATTCATCTCCTCCTCCCTGCTCCCGCCTACTTGATTTCCGTTGAGTTTTACTTGTTTGTTTTTAAAAAACTGAATTATTACCACATCCAAAAACACATTCCAACATTATAAACATAATAGAAGCTCAGCAAATATTTATTGAATCAGTGAACAAATGAATAATAAAGAAAATCAATCTGCCTTTATACTCACTAAATTGCAGAGTTGAATTACACTTATTTAAAGATATATTGGTAAATGTCTGCTTACTTATTCTATATAATATAGTCATCCATCCATATCTGTGGGTTCTATATCTATGGATTCAACCAACCACAGATTCAAAATAATTTCAAAAATAACTTAAAAATGACAGTAAAAATAATATAAATAAAAATATAGTAAAACAACTATTTATATAACATTTACATGGTATTAGGTATTATAAGCAATCTAGAGATGATTTAAAGGATACAGGAGAATGTACATAGGTTATAGCAAATACTATGCCATTTTATATAAGGGACTTGAGCTTTAGCTTTTGGTATCTGAGGGGGTTTCTGGAACCAATTCCCTGTGGATATAGGGGAATGACTATATTTTCCATAATTTTGATATTACCATTCTCTTTTCTAGCCTATGAAATACGATAGTCTGCAAAGTAAATAAAAATATTTTTAATTACAAGTAAAAAATGTGCAGGTTAGGGTCTTTTCTCCTTAATGAAAGCTATTTTGGCCTATAAGATAAGAAATCCAAGATCACTTTAATTTATTTTGTGAATGATAACTGAGCTAAAATGTCCTAAATTAGGTCATAGCATCAGAGACCCTACTGACTGAGAAAAGCTATTAGGCTATTTCAAGTTCTGACTTCTTTTAATTTTTCTAGATAATTATAGGAATATAACAAAAAAATGAATAAACACTTTTTATGCCCTCATGCACACATGACATTTAGACCTTCCATAGTTCATAATTTCCACAAAAGCCAAGGGCTATTACTAGTCATCCTGAGTTGTCACAGGTTATAAAGCAATTAAGACTTTTTCAAGAGTTTGTAATGACTATTTTTTCTTAAAATACTATGGCAAGCAACAAATGACAGTTGGCTGCATTTAAGTCATTTTAATGGTTTGACTGGATCATATTCATCATTAGAACAAAAGACTTAGAGGGCACATTTTTCATAAATCTCTCTGTACAAATAATTATTGCTGCATATTCATTACTTAACAGACTATTCTCAATTACTAGGTACAAGGACATAAAAGCAGTCTTGAAAGTTTATCTTTACCTCTGTTACCTTGAATTGGTGCATTAGCACTAACCATACTGCATCCTCAGTATTTTATGAGAACTCTTTCTGTTGCCACAGGGTCTTCATGCCTACATATATTTATGTATGGGAAGATATAATGCTACTACCAGAAGGAAATAGTTTTGAAAGCAATGTGTAATCACAGCTAAGTCTTTCAAGCTATGTTTTTTAAATGATATGGAAGACAATTGAAATGAGCAAATCTGTGTACTGGCTGGAGTGGCAGGTGCAGATAAAGTCAAGTTCTGGTTAACCACAAAGGACAAGATGAAGCTCAGTGCTCAAGAGAAGCGAACGGAAATGTGCTGCCTGAAGGCTCCAAAGCAAATGCTGAGGTCTGGATGACAGCTTCCATTTTCACTTACTGCTTGCAAAAGATTGATGACAAGTGGTAGATGAAGGAAAAAGATAGCCCTGATCCTATATATACACAGCATATTTCAGCAGTTTCCTTGGGAATATTAAAGTTATTGTTTTCACATACTAAACCCAGATACAGTTCCAAAGAGTAATCAAGAATCTAAACAAAATTACATTAACCCACAGGAATTGAAAGCATAGAATAATGAAAGCTAAAAATGTGTTTAAGAAGAGAGGTCTGAAATTTAAACTAGCTTTTCATAATATTCAATATATAATTGAGC
Source organism: Eulemur rufifrons (assembly GCF_041146395.1). Classification (NCBI taxonomy): domain Eukaryota; kingdom Metazoa; phylum Chordata; class Mammalia; order Primates; family Lemuridae; genus Eulemur; species Eulemur rufifrons. Next base: position 56,241,240 of record NC_090997.1, on the reverse strand, counting down.
TGATGCATGCTGTGTTAGTCTGTTTGTGCTGCTATAACAAAATACCTTAAACTGGGTAATTTATAAATAACAGAAGTTTATTTCTCACAGCTCTGGAGGCTTGCAAGTCCAAGATCAAGGCACCAGCTGGTTGCCTGTCTGGTGAGGGCTGCTCTCTGCTTCCAAGATGGTGCCTTGCTGCTGAATCCTCCAGAAAGGACAAACGCTGTGTTCTCATATGGTGAAAGGGATAGAAGGACAAGGGAGCACTCCCTGTAACGTGAGCCCTTTTATAAAAGTTCTAATCCCATTCATGAGGGCAGAGCCCTTGTGACTTAATCACCTCCCAAAGGCCACAAGGCCACACTTCTTAATAGTGTTGCACTGAGGAATAAGTTTCAGCATAAATTTTGGATAGGATGTCATCACTCAAATCATACCACATGTGCTTAACTTCATGGAATGTAAATTAGCATGCAGTGATATTTTACTTTTACTAAATTGAGGTGACTACACTTCTTTTGCCACCCATGAGTCATTGTATATGTTGTAATCATTCCTCTTTTGTAGCATGAATAACCAATAACCAATAAAAATTTTAAAATCTCCTATCATTTCTGAAATAAAATGGAGAAAATTGACTGATTCTTTGACACTGAATTAAAAGTAGAGGTCTACAAGAAGACAGCACCAAGTTATCTCTATGATCCCTTTTAGACCTAATAGTCTTTAATTATTATGCATATATGCAATAGCATATTCTACACATTCTACAAATTCTAGAGTAAATCAGGTTTCTTATTAGTTACTTGCAAGAGAAATGCAAAAATGTATTGACTTCTTTTCTCCGTCTTATACCAAATTCAGTAAAAAAGCTCTAAGGCAAAAATTCAAAATGTTTGTGAAAAGTCTGATCCTCCCCCATGCCTTCTACAATCAACATTCACTTGTTATTTTATTGTCTGTACTTCAACTACTTCCAGGAATAATTTGAAGGGGCTTAAAGAAACAGACAAATATATAATAAAATCATTAAAGTAAATTAGAAAAATAAGAACTAAGAAATAAAGGGTAGATGATAATTATATCATAAAACCTAGACCAAAAAGAGCTGTAGAAATTGAACCAAAAAAAAAAAAAAAAATTCTGAACTTTATCCAAATTAAAAACAAGAAATACAGATGATCTAAAGAGCATGTTTAAGATTTATTACAGGAAATATTCTTTAAGAGGATAATTACAAAGGAAGACACTGATGATTCTTGACAGAGTCTTGAGCCAAATTCATAAAGAGATGCCTAACTTTTATTGCAACATTGACCCTTTTAACATTTTGTTAGGCCCCTGGCCCAAATTTCCATGAGCAAATACACATAAAATGTTGCATGTAATTTCACAGATTTCTTGAAACTAGAATTAAGAACTCCTGCCTTGATTTCTAATCTTTCTGTCTGTACTAGAGATTTAGACCTGCGTTCTAGGTTTGGACAATTTCTATCACACATCAGCTGAGGAAAATTTCCATTTATCCTTCCCCCGAGAGTGAATTCTCCTGCACTCCCTTTAAGAACAGGCAGGACACATGCTATATCCAGATGCCACTGAGATGTGGTTGCCATTCTTGGCGTTAATTCTTTAATACACCCCCCCATTTCTCTTCTACATCTCAGTGCTGAAAAGAATCTATAATTTTTATTGCTTTTACTTTTAGAAGTATGTTCGATTTCACCTCTATTTTCATAAATCTTGATTGCCACTTCAAAAGTTGCTTTTTTTAATTATAAAAGTAATACAACTTATCATGAAATATTCAGTCTAGAAGTGTAGAAAGTATGAAATCATACAGAGAACCTTCCCCTGTCTCTTCCCAATCCTAAAATTGGAGTGTATTTTTCCAGAACTTTATCCATGTTTTAAACCAGTATATTTCTGTGTACTCAAACACACAAATAAAAATATATGAACTTGTTATTACATAAATAGTATGAAACTAACCTTATTGCTTTGTATTTACTTAATTATTTAACTCCATGATCAAACAGAATTTTATCCCAAATAATAAGGCAAATCTTTATTTGTCCCATGACTGGATCCAATATTTTTGGAAGGTGACCAGCTTTAACTTTCAAATATTTACAGATATATTTAACAGATAAAATTATCAATGTATGCTCATAACGTTGACTTAATTTTATGACAAATTACATAAAATAGTAACTTTGTTCCTACTCTCCAATTTCACAAAAATATTTACTGAAATGCTTCAGATATATGTTGGACTTCAGTATCTTTGTGATCACTAGAGACAGTTTTGGAGTCTTCTAGCATAATTTTCAAAGTTCTTCATCTTCAACTCCACCTAATTTTTGGAGATGCCACTACTGCAAACTTATTCCAAGCCATAAGAATCTACTCACAAAATACTAGAACAATAATTTTTATTCTGATAATTATTTCCATTTATCCCATAAATCAGTGGTTATCAAAGTATGGTTCTGAGTCAACAGTATTAGCATCACTTGGAAACTTATCAAAAATGCAAAATGCCAGGTCCTACATATCACCTGTGAATCAGAAAGGTTGAAGGTGGAGCCAAGCAATCTGTATTTTAACAAGCTTTGCAGGTGCTTCTGATGCACACAGAAATTTAAGAACCATTACATTGGATATTTATTTCTATTTTCCATAACATAATCACTTATGGCCCTGTTCTTAATATTGATATTCTTTAAATTTATAAATAGTTTCAAATACTTGTATTTGTGAAAGCATCTGGAGAGGAATAACTAACTTTACACTGGACTTCTGTGAAACCATTTTATGGATTATATCAGGTGACCTTGAAAAGAAACACAGATGGTATTGATTGAAATTGGTTCAAGTTGTCTTCCCCAAACAGTATTTCTTGATTCTAACAAGATAATTAAGAGAACATCCTGTAATATGATTATAAAACGTCTCAAGTATAACTTAATTTTGTCTTTTCTGAGGGATAACGTTGGGAAGAAAAAATCTTTCTTATAATTAGGCATATGTACTACTTCCATAGCTTCATAAGATTTACCACTGTGTGTATGGATCGAAACTAAGTTCTGGCCATGGCACCTTATCAGCAATTATCAGCAGCATAAGAACGGCCTGTGACAAGAAAGAATACCTAATTTACATATTTGTAAAATCTAAAGTCAGATGGGAAGTTGTAGCAGAGTCAAATGTTCACTATTCAAATCTAGAACTGACATAATAGGATTCATTAAGCATAAAAACCTTGAGCTTTCACCACCCTGATACTTGCTGCTTCTGCAGGACTGCCTGTTGCTCTCCTACTGTTCCAACGCTAGAGGGTTAAGTCTCTGGACCTCACTCTGACAAGAGATCCACGTACAGCATCTTATTCTCAGTGATAATCTAGGCAGCCACCAGGGAAAAAGAGACACTACAATGTGACTAAGGAACTATCACAGGTGCCACATAGAGGTTACCATAGGGCATACTGTGGTATTCCATCTAGATTCTCCATTTAGGACCATGGCACTCATTCCCCCAGCTGCCAAGAGTGTTTGCCAACAATGGTTCACAGCTGAGTCCCACTACAGAAATTGGCCTCAAGCAAAGAGAGTTGCTTCACCCAAGCTTATGCCCTCCCAAAGGACAAATCTATAACCAAGGAATGGTCAGTGTGGTCGTACAAGACCCAGTACCCTTGCCTCAAGTCAGGACAGCTCAGAAAGTTCATCCCAGCCTCAAAGATAACCATGAGGTCAGCTGGGTCTTGCAACTGCATCACACTGCCCTCTCTTCCTCACAGATGTTGTTCTCAAAAGTACTCCCAATACATCATCTGCATGCCAATCTCTGTCTCAGATCTGTTTCCCAGAGAAACTGACATATGACAGGAACTATGGCCTTTTGCCCATACTATCTCCCCTACCAAAAAGTGTTGAGGAGGAGGTTTAAATTACATAGATTAGGTACTTTTATATTGAATAATCTTTGTTAAATCATTCTGTAATAAATATACGTATTTTGAAAGGCTACCTTGGTAAGTTTCTACATTTTTACATTAAATCCAATAAATATAACATTTTACTGTGAGTTTTAGACCTCCAGTTGCTTTGTTACTACCCTCATATATTTTTTAAACCAAATGTTGACTCCTATTCTAATGTGAATACACTATAATCTGTTTACTAATTTACTATTAATGTGTTTTTAAACTAGTTTTTACATTATGAAAATAATTTCTACACATGATTAGAAAAGAATAACCATACAGAAGAATGTAAGTAATATCTCCTTTCCCTTCTCCCTGAGTTCTAGTTCCCCAGATTAACCACTTTAAAGTTTGTGGTTTGTGATCTTTAGGGACTGCCATTACAATTCTAAATAATGTAATTGAACTTTTTCATTATTTATCAATTTAGATAGTGTCTGTTCATACTTCTTATGAAAGAGGAATATTTGTATATGTTTTACTGCCCCAGCCACTTGCTCACTTTGTTTAGTTATATTATTACATGTATAATAGTTCTTCTAATAGTGTCCCTTATAGTTTAAATAGTATACTGAAGCTTCAAATTTTTGATTCACCAAAATGAGACATCTATCTATTAGCTTTCCACTATTTATAATACCAAGAATGTTATTGGATCTAAAGTGAAATAATTATAATTCCCTTCCTCTTAAACATCTATGCATGTAGTTTTTTTGAATTCTTTTAATTTTCTATATGGATTTTTTCAGATAAATACTAGATATGGTATTATTAATGGTGCAGTAGACATACTCAGCTGCCTTTATTTATTGTATCTTATTCTGTCTTTCCTGTATGACCTGGTAGACTCAGGTAAGCATGCTGGATCACCGGTTGAATTGTGAAGTAAAAGGATCTGATGTGCATTTTAAAAAGATTCCTGTGACTGTTGTCTGTAAAATAGATAGTAAAGCAGAAATACCAGTTAAGAGGCTATTGCAGTGGTCCAGTCCAAGGTGGAAGAGGTATTAATAGATAGGATCAATGGTCAGACCAAGATGTAGTTCAAAGGTTAAACTGATGAACTTGATGTGGAATTGGATATAGGCTGTGAAAAAAGAAGTAGAATGAATCAAGGATGACTCCTAGATTGTTGTCTTAAAGATCTGGGAAATGATGAAGCTAATTGCTATGGTTTGAATGTTTGTCCTCTCCAAAACTCATGTTGAACGTTAATTGCCATCTTAACAGTATGAAGAGGTAGGATCGTTAAGAGGTGATTAGGCAAGGAAGGGTCTACCCTCATAAATAGGATTGGTGCCATTATAAAAGGGTGAGTTTGGCCCCCTCTTGCCCTGTCTTCCCCTCTCACCTTCTGCCATGGGATGATGCAGCAAGAAAGCCCTCATCAGATGCCAGCACCTCATTGGACTTCACAGCCTTCAGATCTGTGAGCCAATAAATTTTTGTTCATTATAAATTACCTAGTCTCCGGTATTCTATTATAGTAGCACAAAATGGCCTAAGACACCAACTAATAAGATGAAAGAGTGGGGAGAACAATAATATTTGAAGAGAAATATCAAGAGAGTCCTATTAGATGTCTTACAACCACTTCAAACTCAACATATTCCAAAACTAAATCAAAGTGCCTTATCCATGATGGGTCATCAATCAATTTTTATTAAATAGAATGAATGACAGAAGGAAAGAAAAATTAAATAGGAAAGACAGCTACATGGAAGGCAATTCGTAATTACTCTAGTTATCTGTGGCCCAATTTCTCTTTTTGTATTTATAGACCCTGTCTTGGAATTTCATGGGGCTCACTTAGGAAAAATTACCCATAGCTCTTATTTTCATTGTTGATTTCTCTAATGTTGCCCCATTAATTCAAACCTGTCTGCTTTATATTTTCCAGGAGGTCCTCAATATTCCTGACCTGTTGATGCTGCTCTTTCTTTTCTTGTGGCATAATTATGACTTCATTCTTTTTTTAATGTCCATTTGATGTCACTTTAATAGGATTTTGGAGAAGAGATGTAAATGGGTGTTCAGCACCCTCTGTTCATAATGTGTAGAATTGATAAAAATTATTTGAACAAAATTTTAAATCTCTGGATTGTTTAAAATAAGTATCAAGTATCAAATTTATCATCATTTTAAAATAGCATTTATTCTATATGAAAAACATTGTATTAGAAAACAGAAAAAGCTACCTGGTAGCTTTTTTATCTGTAAGAGTTTGTAATAATTTCTAAAAAGACAAATGCTACACCAAATTTAAAAACTACAAAAATAATACATGCAGTAAGATTTCGATCTTATATTTTGTTTTTTTGTTTTGCTTTTTGTTTTTTAACATGTGAAAAGCAATGAGTCAAGAATGAATGTATCGTTTCTGTTTCTTTTGTTTTCTATGAAGTTTCTTTTTTTTTTATTTCAGCATATTATGGGGGTACAAATGTTTAGGTTACGTATATTGCCCTTGCGCCCCCCCCCCCAGTCAGAGCTTCAAGCGTGTCCATCCCCCAGAGGGTGCACATCGCACCCATTATGTATGTATACACCCATCCCCTCCTCCCCCTCCCATCTGCCTGACGCCATCTCTGTTTCTTAATTAGAGAAAAGATTCAGAGGAATGAGATTTTACAGATATCATTAAAAGATGATATTTACCATGTCTTTTCTATCTATTCTGAAAAGGGTACCATAATAGCAGATCCCATTGCATGTTCTGTATGTCATGGTAATATTAAATGAAAGTAACAATGTCCTCCTTTCCCCCTTTCAATATCTCACACCATCAAGAAAATCTCTTTGCACAGAATGGTTTTGAAATAAGTATAATTGACTGAAAAACTCAGAAGAAATTTTAAATATTTTAAACCATTGCCTCATTTCCATTTTTAAAAATTAGAGCTTATTGAGCTCCTCTTAAGTCAGAGCAGCTTAGGAAGTATGCGGGAGTTTGAGGGCAGGCCAACAACCAGATCCAAAACATTACATCTGCCTAGAATAGATGTAAAATGCATCGCAACAGTATAAAGACATGACTACTCCTACTCACATAGAGGGGGAAATGTGAAATAAAACTTACTATGAACTGATTATCTTCTTCCTTTCTTGAATTTAGGTTTTCTAAATTTCAAGCTATGAGTAATGACAAAGGAATGAACTAAACCCTATGTTGTCTGAATCTAACCATCTGCTATTCAAAGTTGTGTTTAAAAAGGACACGTAGGGACAAAGCAATCAGTATCTCTTCTACTGCAAACATTCTTTAAATTTTTTTAAAAAACATTTTCCTTAAATAGAATGAATCTGGGATGAAAATAAATCTTGAAAGTTTAGTCATCCACTTGACTGTGAAAACAAAGCATTGAGACATTTTTAATAAAAATGCTGTATCAGTTGGGATTTGAACCTAATGCTTTTGAAATATAAGGCACTTAAAACTGTTTATAGTGTTCTTTTTGTTTTTTTTTTTTTTAATGAGACCGATTCCATACATATAGCTTTTTAAAAAAGCTAGCTACAGAGTAATGAAATTTTGGCACCTCTAGTTCTTTAAGATACACATACACCTACAAACATACACACACACACACACACAAATGACAACCTTGAAGCTATTTACAGATAAAAGTTAAATTTTAAGCACATTTTTCTAGCAGCTATCTCATTTAAATATATACCATATTATCTAAATATTTCAATAACATACTCCTTTCCGTGTCTGGTTTAATTAACTTTTATTTTTCATATTAATGAAGGAAATCAGAATCATGTGTAAACCAAAATACAGCCATGTACTGCATAACGACATTTTGGTCAACAGCAGACTGAATATACAGTGGTGGTCCCATAATGGAGCTAAAAAATTCTTATCGCCTAGTGATGTTGTAGCCATTGAAACATCATAACCCAATGCATTACTCATGTGTTTGTGGGGATTCTGGTGTAAACAAACCTACTGCACGGCCAGTGATATAAAAATATAGTACACACAATTATGTATAGTACAATTATATATATGTATGATAATAAATAACTATGTTATTGGTTAACATAGTTACACATAACTGTACTTTTTATTATTATTTTAGAGTTTACTCCTTCTACTTATAAAAGAGTCAACTGTAAAACAGCCTCATGTAGGTCCTTCAGCAAGTATTCCAGAAGAAGGCATTGTTTTCATAGGAGATGTATATCATTGCCACTGAAGACCTTCCAGTGGGATAAGATATAAAGATAGAAAATGATGATATTGGTGATCCTGATCTTGTGTAGGCTTATGCTAATGTCTTAGTTTTTAACAAAAAAGTTTAAAAAGAAAATTTTTTAAATTTTAAAAATTAAAGTACAAAGAAATTTATAGAATAAGGATACAATGAAAGAAAATATTTTTGTACTGCTGTACAATTTGTGTTTTAAGAAAAATGTTATTCCAGAAGAGTCAAAAAGTTTTAAAAAATTAAAAATATAAAGTAAAAAGTTACAGTAAGCTAAGGTTAATTTATTATTGAGAAGAGAAAACTACTTTATAAATTTAGTGTACCCTAAGGGTACAGAGTTATAAAGTCAACTCACCACTCACTCACTGACTCACCCAGAGCAGCTTCCAGTCCTGTGATCTCCATTCCTGGTAAATGCCCCATTAGAGGTATGTCACTTTGTATCTTTTGTACCATATTGCTACTGTATTTTTTCTATGTTTAGATATACAAATAGTTACCATTGTATTCCAATCGCCTACAGCAATCAGTAGAGTAACATGCTGTTGACTTTCGCAGCCTAGGAGCAATAGGCTATACCATATAGGCTAGGTGTGTAGTAGGCTATGCCATCTGGGTTTGTGTAAGTCCACTCTATAATGTTCACACAAAGACAAAATTTCCTAACATTGCATTTCTAAGAATGTATGCCTATTGTTAAGCCACGTGTGACTGTAGTATACAATCCTCACTACCTCCTCCAAAAAATAAATAACCACAAAACTTTTTGTCGCAATATAATTCCATTCTCTAGTATTGGGAGGCAAAATATGAAATGGTTAAGAGTGTGTAGTTAGAGTCAGACCTCTGGGATTGATTCCCAGCCTCACTATATACAACCCTGTGACCTCGAGCAAGTTTCCTGATTTACTTAATCCCAATTTTCCCCATTCACAAAACTGGAAATACTGGTAATACCTACCCAGTAGTGTGATTGTGGAGATTAATTGGTTGATACGTATAAAGTACTTTGAACAGATTCTAGCACATGATAAATACTTACTAAACATTGCTAGTAGTAGTAGATACAGAAGTATCAACATTCTGGAAATTAATTGAAAAAATATATAAAATCACAATTTTTTAATTTGTGGGAAACTAACTCAGGAGGCTTTAAGGAATAATATTTACTATGAGTACATCTCAGAGAAAATAATATCCCTATAATTTAAAAGTTTACAACACTCTCAAAATTAGCATATCAAGCTCTTCCTTGAAAGAGATCTGGGCAGCACACCACAGTGTCCACCATAAAGACCCAAAACCCTGTTAGATACAAAGACATAAGAAATACATATATTGTATATTTTACAATATATATGTCCAAGTAGATTGTATCCATAAATCAAGAATAAGCTTCAGTTAAAAAGGAACAATCAGAAAATAAGAACTTGAAAAATGTTTACTTAAATTTTAAAAATGCAGTGGATGACTAGAAAGAAATCAAGTGTGAAAAATTGCTAAGAGTTGTGACAATAACATTAAAAATCAAAAAAATTCATAGTTTAGTAGAAGCAACAATCAGGCTTTATGTTAAAGAATCTACTTCACTAAAAAGCTGAGAAACCTAGAATCCTAAACAGTGAAAGCCAAGCAAGGAAAGAATGACTGTAACAACTTTAGGCCAGTTATTTTATCATTTCTGTAACTCTCCCTGCTTGGAAGATGAATCCAAAGAGTTTTAGCAAAAGAAAGAGATAAGAGAGTCCCTGCATAATTTTTCCCCATCTTTCTAGCCTCACTTAACTTGGAGGTAGGAAATATTAAATGATAATGAGAAGCTAAAAGGTAATTTGAAGACTCCCCTCAACATAAATATGTAATGAGAAATGAACCAAACCTATACTGCCCCATCAGTGGCTGTTTCAAAGAACAAAACCCGAGGGTTGAAGTGACAGCTGCCTCCACAATGAGGCGGCAGTTCAGGGAGAAAGGCTGTGGGGATTCTAGGCCAAGGTACTCAGCTGCCAAATAATGGCAGAGGTGACCATTGCAGATGACCCCCGAACACTCTAGCTCATCAGAAAAGTAGGTTCAGAATAAATGCCTTAATGCAGTGAATTAAAAGAGAGTGAGAATGAGTGGTATTGAAAAGACTCTAGGTTAAGCCTAGTTTGTTTCTTTTAAATATTGTTTCTTTTATATGTTCATGTTTATTGGCTTCATATAGCATGATATTGTTTTAATAATATTCCTTTCACAAGATCTATATTTTTAAACTTTTTTACTTTTGTCTGTCCTTACTATGCTTCCATCTGCTAGTTTGTGAGCGCCAATCTGCACTCCACCACAAAGTGCCTTCTTCCCCTTATGTCAGTTCCTTCACTTTGTAGAAACCAGCCTGAAGACAAAAATGAGCCTAAAGAGGGCACGCCTTGCCAATATAATGTGATTTTAGTGACAGCTCATAATATTCGGCACTGAAAAAGACCTTGGCTATCCTTCATTTTAGATAAGGACTCTGAAGCCAGAAGGGATGAAAAGAGGTATGTAAGGTCACATGGCTAGCTTGTGACAAGTCTTGGACTAGAACCAGGTGTCCTAATACCTAAATGTACGTGGTTCTCAGTGTACCACCAAACCACACCACCGTTGTTGGAGAGTGGGTGCTGGGAGGAAGTGAAAGAATGTAGCTCCTTAACTGTCAATCAATCTTACTCAAAGCGGGTTACTGCTTCTGCCCTGGAGTCTGCAACCAAGGATGTGTATCTACTTGACTTCTACACACTTCACACAGGATTATAATTAATGAAAATGCTTTTAGTTTTTAGTACCAAATCCAATTTATTCTCCCCACCCCCAGATTTGCTTGGCTCTACCTTCCTCCTGGGTCCTCTGCTATGTGCTCAATGTAGACCTTCAGCGCCTTCCACTATTGCCTAACCTCCAAGCACTGTCAGTGTCTCAGTCTCCCCCAAAAGGAGGACCAGGCTCTGGCTAGTCCTCCATATGCCCAGTGCAGCAGGGGCTACAGTTTCCCTAACTCCCCCACCCTACCCAATTGCAACCAAAGACATGTGGGCTCCTCTATCCACTTTTGGACTCAATTGAAGCATCTTTTTGTGGAACATGGACTCTGGCCCACACCACCACTAACATCCAATGGGCTTACAGAATGCCTGAATCTTCAATATGGTATCCCCACAACATCACTTCAGACCACAAGATTTTTTAAAAAAATAAATATGAGTGAAGGCAATGGGTTCATGACTATGGAATCATTGCTAGAAATATAGCCTGATAAAAGTGAGATAGTCTCTTAAAAACTCAACTAGAGTACCAGGTTGGGGAAAACGCATTTCAGGGTTAGAGTACTGTCTTCTAGGATGCCATATCTGCATTTAAGCAATGATCAATATATAATACTATCTTCCCAACAGCTGAAATACATCACTCCCAGTGACCCAACTTGCAAAATTTGTGCTTTCTAAAACTAAAAAGCTAAGATCTGGAGGTCAGAAATCCTGGGCCCACCTCTGCCAGAGGACATATTATGTCCACTGAATCGGAGACTGTGACAGCCACCTGTTCACTTTGAACTCCTTATGTCAGTGAACAAGAAGTGGGGAAAAAGAGGAGTTATAGCATTTTTGAGCTAATCAACCCTAATTACGATAGCAAGCTAGCATTACCACACAATAAGGCAGGGAGGAGTGTATCTAAAACTAGGGAATTACTGGAGCTCTCTTACTACTTTCACATTCAGTGACAACTGTCAGTAGGCAAGCAGCAACCACATCCCAACTAAGACCTTTTCTTGAGAGGGTCCCAAAGGTAAAAGCCCTTGAGAAAGATGTTGAATATCAGTTATAACAGCAGAGGGCACTGTGCTTTGTCTTTGAGATTTCAAAGTGAAAGATTGTAGTTGGCCACCGGCTTAAAGGAGAATCTCTAATTGACTGGATTTATACCTCCCCTCTTGAGGATAAAATGAAGGCTCCTTGTTCTTATAAACTGGAGATCCCAATTAAGGTATCACAAGAAGGTTTGAAGAGATCTGAATGGTGCAAGAGGAGGCGTATATGGGACCTAATTATGTATTTTCCCAAATTGGCACAGACTCACCTGCCTTCTGGTCCCTTCGCTGCTCAGAGAAACTTGTTGTTGCCTTACCTTGCAGCACTACCAGCTGTCTCTGCCACATCCCAGGATTAGGGCTAGGCAGTGCCAGCCTCTGTTACACCCACTGAGGCAGGAGCTGCTGTAGCTCCAGAGCCCAAACCCAACCCAAGAGTCTAGCTACTCCCACTTTTCCACACTCAGATCAAGTGCCATGCCATGGAATGTAGGATCTGGCTTCCCCAGGGGTTAGCCAAAGGGTCAGGTGACAAAATCCAGAAGTGTAAAAGATGACAATGAGAGAGAGCTAACAGATTCCTCTCCCCTCCTCCTTCTGACAGACTATTCCAGACTGCTGTGATTCTTTACAGCTTATGTCATCCACATGCTCAAGTAACTGGCTGTGTTTTTTCATGAAGTCATGCCAGTTGGGTAATGAGCCACCTCATATTTGCTGTTCCTCCTTCTCTGCTCGTCTTCCTTTCCCCCTCACTATTGCCACCCTGGGATTATGCTTACTAATAAGGCATTACCATGGAAAGTTCTGCCTCAGGCTCTGTTTTCTGGAGAACCCTTGGTAAGGCTAAATATTTTGAGTCAGTCCTCCAAGTATTCCAAATATTAAAAGCACATTCTATGTACTCCTTTCCCTGAGTTTACCACAAAAAGGAATATACCACTATCTAAGGATTATACTTCAATAGATAAAGTCTCAATTTATACTTGCAATAAAATAAAAAAAGTTAGCCTTGCTCCAATATTCTTTGTTCTTTTATAACTTTCAGATATGTATTCTATTAAAATTTTTGTCTAATTGTACTTGAAAGTCTTTTTCTTCCAGCTATTTTAGTTTACCAAGCATCTTTTTATAACCTTTAATTTGAAAATGTATTATTTAAGCTTAAAATATTTGCACACTTTGATAGCACACTGTTATAAAATATATATTTCAATTTCTGCTTATAAATCCAAATTTTAAAAAGAGGGAATATTATTCTTAAAAATGCAGAACATGAATACATGTAAGAATAGAACACTTCATATTTTTTAAATTCCTCCTCTATCAAAAATGGACACATAAGACACATTTTTTTGGAGAATAAAATAGAAAAGGGAGTGAGAGTTGTTGAAATACTGTTTCGTCACCTCCAGATTACAGAGTAGAGGAAAGGTCACACCATCAAAAGAAGAAAATTAATCCATTAGCAGAAAAGACTAAAAGAATATCATACTGTAAATACCTAATTCATAGAACTAATTTAGGAGATTTTATTTTAATTGATACAGTTGAAGCTTTCAGATATATTTACAAATTAAATACAATGATAGTGATATACTAGAAATGAATTACATTTTCACTAATAGAATGTTCAAAGGACAGAGAGAGTGATTAGATCCTAAAGGGGGTTATTATGAATATTCAGTCTGCACTTGAGGACAGGGTGTTCAAACAACAGGAGTTTATCAAAGATCATTACAACCAAGCAGAGTAAATGAAGAATTCGCAATGGTGCAGACTCTCAAAAGAAGGAAAATATTATACTCCTCTTCTTTTTAAAATAAGTTCTCTGTTGGATTTTTAAAGGTTGTTTTACTTAAAATATAACAAAAAACTAAAAAATGCTTTCATTAAGCAGGTTCCATCAAAAGAAAACCCACAATTCAGAGAGTATCAGTTGAAATCTCAGTACAGAGGTGGGAATGTCTTACCAATAACAAATTACAGACCTAAGACTGAGTGAACAGATGTCTACTACTTTGGGAAAGTAGCTACACATCCATCTTGTTTTCCTCTGTGGAAAGTTGGGTAGATTATGGTGTGTGCTCTCCTTTTCAGTTTTAACAATGGCCTTTGAGAGAGTCACCAAATTCCTAAGAATGTGAATTTCCATTCTGACAATTCATCCTTTATATTTATGAGACAACCATAGTAAAAACTTATAAAACTTTTTTTTAGCCACAGTGTTATTTTTTTTTATTTCAAAATATTATGTGAGTACAAATGTTTTTGATTACATGGATCACTTTTTTAATGCTTGAGTCTGGGCTGTAAGAGTGGCCATCACCCAGCTCGTGTTCACTGTACCCGTTAGGTAGGTTTCACCCATTCCCTCCTCCCACTCCCCCCTGCCTGATTTCCACTGAGTCTTACTTCCCTTTATGCACACGTGTGCTCATTGATTAGTTCTACATTAATAGGGAGCACATGTGGTGTTTGTTTTTCCATTCTTGAGATATTTCACTTAGAAGAAGGGTCTCCAGTTCCACCCAAATTGTTGCAAAAGGCATTAATTCATGCTTTTTATGGCTGAGTAATATTCCATCGTATACATATACCACAATTTGTTAATCCACTCATGAATTGATGGGAACTTGGATGGATTACACATCTTTGCAATTGTGAATTCTACAGCAACAAACATTCAAGTGCAAGTGTCTTTTTGATAAAATGACTTCTTTTCTTTTGGGTAAATACCCAGTAGTGTGATTGCTGGATCCAATTGTAGGTCTATTTTTAGTTTTTTGAGGAATCTCTGTACTTTTTCCATAGAGGTTAAACTAATTTACAGTCCTACCAACAATGTCTAAACATTCCTTTCTCTCTGCATTCACTCCAGCATCTATTATTTGTGCACTTTTTAATAACATCAATTCTAACTGGGGTAAGGTGATATCTCATTGTGGTTTTAATTTTCACTTCCCTGATGATTAGTGATATTGAGCATTTTTACATATTTTTATAGGCCATATGTCTATCTTCTTTTGAAACCTTTTGTTGTTCATGTCTTTTGCCCTTGTCTTTAATGGGATTGTTTGTTTTTTTTCTTGCTGATTCTCTTGATTTCTTTATAGATTCTGGTTATTACCCTTTAGTCTTTTTTTTTTTTTTTTTTTAGACAGAGTCTCACTCTGTTGCCCAGTGCCCAGGCTAGAGTGCTGTGGCATCAGCCTAGCTCACAGCAACCTCAAACTCCTAGGCTCAACCAATCTTCCCACCTCAGCCTCCTGAGTAGCTGGGATTACAGGCATGAGCCACCATACCTGGGTAATTTTTTCTATCTTTAGTAGAGACAAGGTCTCACTCTTGCTCAGGCTGGTCTCAAACTCCTGAGCTCAAGTGATTCTCCCGCCTTGGCCACCCAGAGTGCTAGGATTACAGGCATGAGCCACCATGCTAGGCCTGGTTATTAGCCCTTTATCGTATATATAGCTTGCAAATATTTTCCCCCATTCTGTAGGTTGTATACTTAGTCTGTTGATTATTTCCTTAGCTGTGCAGAAGCTTTTTAATCAAGTCCCATTTATTTATTTTTGTTGCTGCTGTGATTGCCTTTGTGATCTTCTTCATAAATTCTTTGCCTATGCCAATACCTAGAGGAGTTTTTCCTACATTTTCTTCTAGAATTCATATGGTTTCATGCCTTACATTTAAGTCTTTTATCCATCTTGAACTAATTTTTGTGAGTGGTGAGAGCTATAGATTCTGTTTCATTATTATGCATGTGGCTCTCCAATTTTCCCAGCCCCATTTATTTAATAGGGCTTCTGTTCCGCAGTGGATATTGTTGTCTGCTTTGTCAAAGATCAGTTGGCTGTATATGGATAGTTTTATATCTGGATTCTGCATTCAGTTTCATTGGTCTATGTCTCTATTTTTGTGCCAATACCATGCTGTTTTGGTTACTATAGATTAGTAGTATAGTTTGAAGTCTGATAATATGATGCCTTCAGATTTGTTCTTTTTGCTTAAGATTACTTTAGCTATTTGGACTCTTTTCTGGTTTCAAATGAAGCATAGAATTATTTTCTATAGATCTGTAAAATATTGCATTGGTATTTTGATGGAGATTGCATTGAATCTGTAAATCACTTTGGGCAGTATGGACATTTTATCAATGTTGATTCTACGGATTCATGAGCAGGATCTGTATTTCCATTTATTTGTATCATCTGTGATTTCTTTCCTCAGTGGTTCATAGCTCTCTTTGTAGAGATCTTTCATCTCCTTGGTTAAGTATAGTCCTAAGTATTTTATTTTCTTTGTAGCTATTGTGAATGGTATTGAGTCTTTGATTTGACTCTCAGTTTGGCTATTATTGGTGTATAGGAATGCTACTGATTTAAGTACATTGGTTTTATAAACTGAGACTTTGCTAAATTTATTTATCAAGTCCATAGATGCAGAAAAAGCATTTGACAAAATTCAGCACCATTTCATGATAAAAACTAGGCATAAAAGGAGTATATCTCTTATAAAAGCCATATATGACAAACCCACAGCCAACATCATCCTGAGTGGGGAAAAGTTGAAAGGATTCCCACTAAGTACTGGAACAAGACAAGGATACCCACTGTCACCACTTCTATTTAACATAATGCTGGAAGTCCTAGCCAGAGCACTCTGGCAAGAGAGAGAAATAAAGCGTATCCAAATCAGGAAAGAGAAGGTCAAATTATTGTTTTTTGCAGTTGATATGATCTTATGTCTAGAAAGACTTATAAAACTGTTCTAAAACTGACCAGTTTCAGAAAAAGGTGACACCTTAGCTTTAATCAAGTAGAAGTAGATAAGCTCACAGTTTTTTATCCAGAAATCAGGTAGCCCTGATCTATATGACTGGTGACTAGCATTCATAAAGAAAGTATTTAGAAAATCATGCTTTTTTATAAAGTGTATTTTTATATTAAAAATGTGTTTGAAAGGTAGGAGGGAAAAAAGTAATTTTGAAATCAGTGGTCTTTGGTCTACTTGCCTCAGTTAAGAAAATAATTTTATCTTTAGGAGCTAATGATTAGGAGGGAAAAGGCAGAAAGAAGAGAGTAGTAGGGTGGTTGCCGTGGCCAGAATTAAAATAGAAATAGTCTGTGATAGAAACTTGGAAATATAACTTTTGCTGATTGGAAGTTTGGCATCATAGGGAGACAGGAGAGAAAAAGAGAGAAGGAATAGCATATTTTCTATTTTTATCTGAAATAGGCAACATCAAGCAGTAGCCCTTCTAAAGACTGCTATAAACCAGCTTCCTGGACTGTGAACTCCTAGAGAACAAGGTCTATGTCTTCTTTATATCTTTATCCTCAGCCCATTGCACAGTATGTGGCATTTAGAAGGTGGGCGATAGATATTTATTGAATGAATAAATGACCGTGCAGCTATTTAGTGAAAGGGAAGCCAAGTAAGCATGATACAGAAATACAGGGAAGTTAGCACACAGAGGGTGTTTCTGTCAGTGATTGCCACATACAGGGCAGCCGAAAAACAGCACAGCCTGAGAGAGCCCTTGTCTTTCATCTACCATCTCTGCGACTGGAGTTTTATGAGATTCCTAACAGAAGCCTCCTTGTGCAAAGAAGTGAAATGTTTCGTCATAGTTTTCATATTTTAATCACTGCTGAAACGTAAACTTCTTTCTTGAAAAATTACATTATTTTCTGAAATTGTCCTGTTGGAGACTAGCACATCCCTACCTCACCAGAACATCCATTCCTCCCTCTTCTTTCCTTGTTTGCTTTACAAGCAGCTCAGTTTGACCCCTACATCAGAGACATGTATATTCAGAAGCACATTTACTTTATTTACTTGTACAACTCACAAATTCATTGCACCCATTTGATTGTGGAATAGCTTGGCAATGTATTCTAGTCACATTTTGTGTTTATAATTAAGAAAAATACTGGCTTGAATCCCAATACATAAGGATAAATCTTCTACATCTACCACAAAATGTATTCAATGGCTATTTGTTTGGGAAGTTTTTATGTCCCCAAACACCAATTCAGAACAGAACACAGGGTAAGTCATTACTTAAAGCACAGCCACACTTTAAATTGAGTGTTTAAGTGACCTTGTGAGTTTCTGTTTTCTCTAGGTGACATTCACATTAAGTTTATTGCTTAACACACCAGCATGGGATTCTCCTGGATGCCTGCATGAAAAAGCACTGCTCACACTACTGTACACTCCCCATGATGACCCCTTAACACAAGGGTGCCTGTCCCAGGAGCACGTGCCAGTCAGCACACATGGGGCATCCAGACCCAAGTCCTCCTCTGCAGCTGACTCCTGAAATGGGTGACACCTTGGTTTGACACACAATCCAGTCACTCCTGCTTCTGCCTTACCTATTCTTCTGTTTATGGCTCCATCTCTTCATTTTAGCAAAACACTATCATAAACAAAGACCTTTTATTCCTACCCACCACCAGAACCCTGGGACCCATGTACCACCTAAGGAGGGGCAGTTTCACCTGGTTTGTCTCCACCTTCCAGAAAGAATTCATACAACATGTTGATCCACATGGGATACTCCGTACAAATCATACATTACTGCACATATTCATAGATAATGTTTAAATGCAGACTTCCTGTGTATGACAAATTATCAACCAAATAGTTATATGAGTTCATCGTTTTAACTCTCACCTTTAGCCAATTTCATCAACTAAATATCATAACCATAAAAATAAACACACCCACCTGTAACCATGCCCATTCTAACTTGCCGCTGTTAGAGTATTAGCAGGCCCCAACCCAAGCAGTGACCTCACAGCACAACTCATCCAGTCACACTTCCACCCTTCAGCCTCCGTTCCCTTGGAGGTTTCCTTTTGTTTCATCTTGACCAACCTAGTGTCATTGCTCCACTGACACCTACTTATGCTTTCAAGGATAGACTACCCCACCAAAACTAATACACACCAAGGTGCCAATGCTAGTAAAGCTTATGAAATCAGGCCTACAGTAGCTCCATTCTAGTAATGAACAATTGTTTATTGATGGCAAAATCTCAGTCGTTAGTAATAAGATTAAAAGGAGATATTCCAGGGAAGAGATCCTTCTCATAGGACTCTACCTACTTCCTCTCTATAAGATGGCCCTACCTCCGACATTTAGTCCTTACAAGGTATAAGTACTCTGCATAACTAAACTATAAGCATGTCTGGAAGACACTAAATAAATGATAGTCTTTCCTATTATTTCCATTATTAGACTTTTTAAATCAGGTTCTATTATTTCCTATTAACCAAATATCAATATGAACAAGTGAATAAAATAGATATAATACTATCCCAGGATATACCTGATGAATTATACAGTGCTCTGCATTCAATATCTCTTGACCCCTACAGTCAATTAGTTCATAAAGCAAAGCTTGTGGTTTAATGGAACAAAATTTAGCAAATTCCATGTATTCATTTATGTGCCACTACATGATCAAGCAATAATACTAAACTAGAAGGCCTCTTTCCAGATTTGACCTCCACACCACAGGCTACAAAATATCTCTCAAGATAAAAATAGTAAACCTTCTTCATTAGAGCAAAAAAAAGAAAACTTGATTGGTAAGAGTGACTTAAATAGCAAAACCTATGTTTAGTCTGAGTAAAAAATGTCCCACTCTCAAAGGTAATTATCCTAAAAGTAATGGTGAATAAAATTGAGTTTAAAATTCAATCTTCAAATTGAAGTGCACTATCAATTCTAAATATAATAAAAAGAAAAACAGAACTTGCTAGTTTTCACATTGTGCCCTGGTGTGATGATTCTAAACCTCTGTATTTGCTCCTCCTTCTGACTGAAATGCACCACTCTCCTTGACCACTCTCCTTGGCAAGGGTCTTTCAAGACCCCATTCAAATTCCACTTCATCAATGAAGCTTTTCCAAACTACGGTGGGACACTAAAGATGGGACAATAGGACATTATGTGCTTCATGATGTGCATGTAATGCAGTAGGAAATACCCACTTCTACTCACAAAATAGTATTGGGAAAAAGTAGAACCTCCATCTAATCAAACTCCTCAATTTAACAAGCAGTTTGTAGGAGGCATATGGAATAGAAGAACCAGTTAAATGACACCCTAAAGAAGCAATTAGCCACATCCAACGTATGACAGTCTCTAGGACAAATTAGTGGGAATTAAAAGGGAAAGGCTAAAGAGACAATCATAGAATAAAAGTTACTGAAGAGACACAACAACTGAACATAAAAGTGGACCTTGTTTTGATCCCAAGTCCAATAAAATAACTCTAAAAAGACATCTTTGAGGCAATTAGAGAAATCTGAATATGGACTGGATATTAGATGATATAAAGAATGATATTTAATTAGTTAGGTGTTGTAACAAAATGGCAGTTATGTAAAAACTATTTTTTTCAGTTAGCGATTCATTTTAAGTGAAATGACATGGAATTTGTTTTAAAATACTTAAGCAAAAGAGTAAGGGATAGATGATAGTTGAAATAAGATTAGTAAAACAATGGTGATTATTGAGGCTGGTAACAGGTACATGAAGGTTTATTAAACAGCACTCTCTAGTATATCTTTGAATTTTTTACATAATAAAAAGGCTTAAAATGCTAAAAGTCTATAGTGGGGGAAAAAGCTACAGGACTCTTGATATACACTGGTGAACAAGAGCCCATGGGAGCTTATATTCTCAAATAAAAAATATAATAAGCATTTTTTTTATAAATAATACATTACAATTTTTTTAGTGCTACCCGAGAAAAGTCCAATGTGTCATGACAGTGTGCAATCAGGATCATGCCTGGCTGCCTCCAGGGCCTGGCATGCTTCTCAACATCTAACCCAAGCATCACTCTAGCTCTCTGAATTACCTTGTCCCCTCTATGACATTTAGTTATCCTCTTCCTTTCCCCTTCACTCTTACACCAGATGCAATTTTGTTTATAACACCCAATGTAATTTACTTCATACATGAGATATGTCTGCCCAAACCACATCCACTTCTTCTCCCCCTCCCCAAGTTTATAAGGTCCTTAATGGCAGGGACATGATCTGATCTAGTTCTCTGTTCCCAGTACTCAGTTGACGATGGGCTCATGGAGATACTGCCTGATCCCACTATAATAAATCTCCCCCATCAAACTTTCACTTAATGGTTTTGATATCCACCGATAATCATTGCCCAGATACATTATTAGAGCAAATTTTTGAAAATAAAGTCTGCTAAGGTCACAGAATTCTAGTGTGCTCAGGGGTTTCTATACCTTACAGAATTTCTGCCTTACCTAGTATAATAACCAAAGGATCCATCCAATGCTGGTATTATGATAACCAGCAAAGAAATATTTTTTATTTTAATCTTTTTATTCACCTTATATGTAGGTTATACATACATAGGCTTTGGAGAGAAAAAAATAACAGTAAGTAAAAAACAAGGATTTGAACCTAATGCTTTACTATGCCTCATGGGAAAAATATGTTCTAATTCACAATGAAAAACAAACAAACAAAAACCTACAACTGGATCCAGCAAGAGAGAATATGTAGTAATTTGATTTGATATAAACCTAAAACTTAAAGAATGCTGCTGGGAAAAGGCAATTTTATTTAGAAATACTTCCTTGTATTCAGGCCTGGCCATTGGACATGGATAAGATGAATAGGGCAAGATAGGGTTGTGGCTGGGAGCACTTCCCCTACATGCAAACGGAGATTAGGGACAAGGCAAGAATATCCATTCGCTCACCACTTATTCAATATTGTACTAGAGGTTCTAGAGAGTGCAATTAGGCAGGAAACAGGAAAAAAATGGCAGCCATATTGGAAAGAAGTAAAACTGTCTTTCTTTATGTACAACATGACAATCTATGAAGAAAATCCTATAGAATTCACAAGAAAAAGACTAGAACTAAAAAGTGAATTTAGCAATTTATAGGATATAAGGTCAATACATATAATTAGATCATATTTTTGTACACTAGCAATGAAAAACTAGAAATTGAATTTCTTAAAAATTACCATTTGAAATGGCGTCAAAAAAAATAAAATACTTAGGGGAAAATTGAACAGAAATTATATGAGACCTATACAATAAAAACTATAAAACATTGCTGAAAGAAAGAAAGAAGGCCTACATAAATGAAAAGCATACTGTGCTAATGGATTGAAACTTTCAATGTTGTTACAATGCCATTTCCCACAAATTAACCTATATACTAAATGCAATCTCAACAAAATTCTGACAGGCTTCTTTGTAGAATTTGACATGGTGATTCTAAAATTCTTACAAAATGCAAAAGATGTAGAATAACCAAAGTAACTTTGAAAAAGCACAAAGTTGGAGAATATTTACTATCTAAGTGCTAGCCTTAATATAAAATGATATTAGTCCAAAATGTGGTATTGGCATAAAAAATAGAGAAATAGATAAATCAGACTGAGCACAGTGTCTAAAAATAGGTCCACATATAGGTGGTCAGTTGATTTTCTACAAAACTGTGAACAATTTGGGTAAAAAAAGTATAGTCTATCAAAAAATTGTCCTGGACCTATTAAATATTCATATGCAAAATTATAAAATTCTATTCACACCTACCAGTGTAGATAAAAATTAACTTCAAATGGATCATAAGACTAAATGCAAAGTCTAAAATTATAAAACTTCTAGATAAAAAGCAAAGGAGAATATTCATGTTACTGAATTAAGAACCTCTTAAAATTAAGAACCTCTGCTCTTTGAAAGACAAATTATAGACTGGGAGAAAATACCTTAAAATCAAACATCTGATGAAATATCTACATCAGAAGACTAATGGCCAACAAACAATGAAAAAATGCTCAACTTCTCTAATCATCAGGGAAATGCAAATCAAAACCACAATGAGATATCACTTAACTCCAGTGAGAATGGGTTTTATCAAAAAGTCCCAAAACAATAAATGTTGGCATGGATGCAGAGAGATAGGAACACTCAGACACTGCTGGTGGGACTGCAAACTAGTACAATGTCTGTGGAAAGTAATATGGAGATACCTCAAAGAGCTAAAGTAGAACTACCATTTGATCCACCAATCCCATTACAGGGCATCTACCCAAAAGAACAAAAGACATTCTATAAAAAAGACATCTGCACTTGAATGTTTACAGCAGCACAATTCACAATTGCAAAGATGTGGAAACAACCCAAGTGCCCATCAATACATGAGTGGATTAATAAAATGTGGTATATGTATACCATGGAGTTCTATTCAGCCACAAAAAACAATGGTGATATAGCACCTCTTGTATTATCCTGGATAGAGCTGGAACCCATTCTACTAAGTGAAGTATCACAAGGATGGAAAAACAAGCACCACATGTACTCATCATCAAATTGGCATTAACTGATCAACACTTAAGTGCATGTATAGTAATTAACATTCATTGGGCATCTGGAAGATGGGAGGGGGGAGGAGAGATGGGTATATTCACACCTAATGGGTGTGGTGTGCACCGTCTGTGGGATGGACACGCTTAAAGCTCTGACTCGGGTGGGGCAAAGGCAATATAGGTAACCTAAACATTTGTACTGCCGTAATATGCTGAAATAAAAATAAATAAATAAATAAACTCTCAAAACTACTCAATAATAAGGAAAAAAAAAAAACTATAATGTGTAAAATATTTGTGCAGACATTTGACCAAAGAAGATATTTGAATGACAACTGAGCCATTTGTATCAAAAACACAGTCAATATCATTAGTAATTAGGGAAATGCAAATTAAAACCACAATGAGATACCTCTACATACATATGGAATGGCTAAAAAACATTTTTTTAAAAACTAATAATAACAAAGTATTATCAGTGGAACCAAAGTATTATCAATGGTGAAGATGTAGAACAACCACTTATGGGAATGTAAAGTTGCACAATCTTTTTGGAAAACAGTTTGGCAGCTTCTTCTAAAATTAAACATGTACCAACCATATGACCCAGCCATTCTATTAGGCATTTACCCAAGAGAAATAAGAGCATAAGTCCTTGCAAAGAATTGTACACTAATGTTCTCAATAGCTACATTGGTAATAACTAAAACCTGCAGACAACTCAAATGTCCATCAGATGTGAACAGATAAACAAACTGTGGTATATCCATACAATGGAATACTAATTAGTAATGAAAGAAATAAACTACTGACACACACGCCAACATGGATGAATTGTAAAATAAATATGCTGAATAAAATAATATGAAAGAATACATAGTGCATAATTTCATTTACATAAAATTTTAGAAAATGTAAACTAATGTATTGAGACAGAAATCAGATCAATGGTTGCCTGGACATGGGATAGGGGACGGGAGAAGTGATAGAGTGTCCAGGGAGGTGTGAGGAGGAAAAATTACAAAGGAGCATAAGGAAGGTTTGGGAAGTTAATGAAGAATAGGTTTATTATTATTGGCTGTGGTAATGGCTTTACAAATGTATACACATGCCAAAATTTATCAAATTATAAAGATTAAATATTACATGCCAATTATACCTGAATAAAGTTAGTTATTTTAAGGCTATAGTAAACATTATTCTTAAAGAAGTAATTTTACAGGCATTGCTTTTAAGTATTAAGAACAAAACAAGAATGCTCTCCATCACTGTAGCTGATTGAACACTATGGTAGATCCTGGATAACTTTATAAGAAATAAAAAGGAATAAGAAACACATGATTAAAAGGGAAAAAAATTTCTATATTTGCAGAATATATCATTATTTGCCTAGGAGGGAAAAAACAATAGAATCAGCAGAGAAAAAAGATGACAAGAAATAAAAAGGAAAGAAAATAGGGAACAAATGAAGCATAGAGGACAAAAGGAAGGGAGAGGGTAGTGAGGGAGAGACGGAGGAAAATACAGATATTAATTCTCATACATAAAATACACAAGGCCTTGTATGAAGAACACTTAAAATTTTTTATAAAAAACATAGAAGATGATATAAACAAATGGAGAGTCTTTCCACACATTAGAAGCCACATCTTAATAGGTGTCAGTTTTCTCATATTAATCTATAAATTCATTGCAATCTCAATCAAAATTCGTTTAAATTTTATTTAATCAATAATTATTTTATAAAATTTTCATGGAAGAATACAATTCAATAAATAGCATTGTTTATGGTGTTAGGAATTTGAAGAGGCTCTGGGTGTCCCTTTGTCAGAGACTAAATTAAACAGAGTAAATGCTAACCATGGGGTACCTTGTGGCTTCTTAAAACAAGGGACTTGATGTACATATAACAGTATGGTGGGCTATAAGTACATAGTGCTGGGGGAAAAAAATGTAAGAAACAATGAGATCTATAACTCAATGTATTATGAAGCAATGGAATATATATTCACTCAAAACAATAATTCTTATTTTGGGTCAATGTGTATTGAACACCTGTAAACAAATGGCTACACATTGAACACATTACAATGATTACCCGGGATAGGGAGAGACTGGGAATGGGAAGTGAGGAGAAAAGGCAATAAATAAATAAGAGGAAGATTATGTACAGATCAAGGACAACAATCTGTCAGTAACTGAACTATATGATTAACTCAACCTACTTCATCTGAACTCCTACTAAAAGCAAACAAAGTAATTAATTAAGAAGGAAATGGACTGTAATATTTGGAAGTTCCTTCTTTGGTTGGCACAAATTTATTGACATAAAATTAAATTTTCTTTTCTACAGATAAAGTAATTTTACTTGGAGCTACATTGTATTAGTTTTCTATAGCTACGTAACAAGTTATGACAACTTAGCATCTTAAAGCCACATACATTTATTATTTCACAGTTTATGTGGGTGAGGAGTTTGGGCACAGATTCGCTTGGGTCTTCTTAGAAGACTACAAACCAGGTTTGGGCCAGACTGCATTTTCATCTGGAGGCTGGGCTGGGGAAGAATCTATATCCAAGACCATTCAGGTTTTTTATAGAATTCATCTCCATGTAGTTATAAGGATGAGGTTTCTATTTTCTTCACGGCAGTCAAAAAGGTCCTACACAAGCACACACGCATGCACACTTACAGATACACACACACCCTGTAATGTAATCATGGGAGTAACATCCTATCACCTTTGCCATATTCTACTGGTTAGAAACAAGTCAAAGGTCTTACACACACTCAAGGGGAAGGCGTGAACATGAGGACCACTCATACACATGGCAGACATACACATGTTTGTCTGCCATGTGTTTGAACAATATTCACACCATCATATTACTGTAAATTCTGTTTTACAGCTTTTCAATTTTTAGAATCAACCTATAAAGTATAGAGTTAATAATAGTTATTATAAGGTTGATAACAGTAACAGAGATGGAGAAGCATCAAAAGATATGTTCTAAATTGGATAAATGAAAAAATAGAGTATACTATCTAAAGTCATAAAGGAAGCCACTGAAAAAAAAATAAGATCAAAAAAAGGGGAAAGATTTGCTGGTAGTATAAATAGAATGAATTCTTCCATCTTTTATAACAGGCGTCCATATTGTCTGGTAGTAAATCTAGTAATCGAGCCACAAATATACTATTTGAATGGTAATCACTGGAAGAAGTGAAAAGCAGAAACCATTAATGTTTGCTTATGTGGCACAGACCAGTGGAGAGAGCAGGAGAGAGGAAAAGAAACTTTTAATTTTTCTTTAGATCCTTCTGCTAACCTTGATTTCTTTTTTTCATGGCATTATTTTCATATTACTTTCAAATTTTGTTTAAAAAATAAGACATTTTAGAAATTGGATGATAATATTTACATCATCAAATATAAAAGCTAAAAGGAAACAAAGATAATATATATGCCATCACTCTTATTTTTATAACTGCAGAAACTAAGTCATAGAAAAATTAAATTGTTTACTCTGGGTCACCCAGCTGATTCTAGACAGATCCATGAATAGAAACTTGGTCTCCTGATTCTAAACCCATTTCCCATCCTTATATAAAACACTGCTCAAATATTTTTAATCAAAAGCAGGAAAGCTCAGTTCTGGGTTCCAGTTTTAGATCTGCCAACAATCTGCCTTGGGTGAGTCATTAATTGAACTTCACTTTCCTTATGTATTAACCTCATGATCATGTATATGTCTGTGGTTTTCAGCTGTTTTAAGTAGCAAAAGTTTTTCATTTAATGAAATATTGGAGTCTCAGATATAGCAAAAGCTCAAATGAAAGGAAAAATAATCAAACCTGAGCTTCTCTGGTTGAACACTTCAGGCTCTCTGGAGCTTCTTTGAGATGTCTGGGGCTTTCGGGTTCATGTATGTATAAACGATCAAGCTAGATTCTGATTGAGGAGCTCTGAAATGAGGCAGAGAGCCTGAATTTCTAACAAGCCCTCAGGAGATGCTAACGTTGCTGGTCTGGTTATTACCTGTTTACGAAGTCACTTGATGTCTCTTCTAATGCTTGTGTGGAATTTCTACTACTTTTACTCAACATCCATTTTTATATTTTTATATGCCCCCTTGACAACAGAGACCAATCAAAGAGCATTACTGGCTCCCAATTTACTAATGTAGGAGCTGGCAGAAACAGTCTGAATCTGCATTGCAACACCAGAACATAGTGACAGAGAACATAACCTCTGAGTATGATGGAACTAGGCTCAAGTCTCAATTGTCCCACTTAACTTGTTAGGTGACCTTGGCAACGAACTTCCTCTCCCTGAGCATCAATCTTTTCATCTGTAAAGTGGGGATAATAAAAGTAGCTGCCTTGTAGGTGGTTGTGAGGATTATAAACGATATTATGCTACAAGGCACTTAGCACAGTGCCTTAAATGTAACACACATTCGATAAGTGTTAGCCATTAGAGGAGCATAGAGGGTATTTTAAATAATTGTTTGTAAGAACTTAACTCTAGTATAAAAGTACTTATGCATAGAGAACTCCAGCCTTTGGTTGGTAGACCCAAAGCAAAGTTATAATGTACAGAGTAAGAGCACAGGAAGAGTTAGGCAACAGAAATAAACTGCATTGTTTTCACCAAGGCCATACTGACTATTTATATCCTATCAAGAAGACAGCATTTTTATACCATTAGTTACCCTAAAGTGTTTCTTCTAGCATGTCTTTGTAAGAACAAGTTATAAATAAAATACAAAGCAAAAGCAAATCTTTTCTAAGTTATAACTAAGTCTTTCCTGAAACATTGATTGCATCTCTTAGTTTATCTGTCCCTTTTCTCTGATAAAACTCTACATATATATATATACATATACCTATATATATATTACAATCATCCTTAAAACCAAGCATGAACATTCTGTCACATCAAATATATTCCCTCTAATATTTTCACCCAGCTCACCATACATAAATTACTAAAAAATTTTTTTGAAGATTCTATCCTACAGAATTTTAGATTTGAACAGAGGAGATTATTTCACTTATTTAAAAAACATAATCAAGAATACTCGGGTTCCTTCTCACTTCCTTTAAAGTGGTACTTCTCAATGACATTAAGAATAACTCATTGTATGGGATATATCTATCGCCTGGGAATTAAGTGATGTGGGGCTGAGGCATGATGCTATATTTTGGGAGAATATTGTGCAAAGATGATCTATCCAAGGTATTTTCACATTAATCTGCAATAATCCTAGTTCCAGTGTCAGCCAAATGTACTTTCAGAAAGCTTAGCTTTGAATACATAGCTAATTTAGAAAATAATAAAACACTTAATCTTTTGGTAGAATATGAGACAAAAACCAGAAAATCTTCACTGCATTCCTATTAAAGGTCACACATAGTTTCAAAAATAATGATTAATTTATAGGAAGCATAGGTATTAGCAGAAGGACAACAATGCAGGCAAGAGAAGAGTTAGTTGAGCCCTAGTGAGCTTCCCAGACAATACCCAAATAAAGAAGGTAGAAGACTGAGCTCACCCACATGTTCCAATAAAATGTATTTTGTTTTCTCATATTCAAAAATTAACATACTTCCATTTTTATAACCTCTAGTTTAAAGGGCATGAGAACTAATTTTTTCCTTAATTTTACCTCTAACATATTGTATGACCTTGGGCAAGTCATTTAATTTCTTCTAACTTTGACTTCTTCATTCATTAAATAAAGGGATTGCCCATTCCAAGTAATTTTTTATATTTATTTAAAAAATTATAAATTTATAAATGATCCATATTTGTTCTGTGCTCATTATTGTAACCTTATCTTTTACAAGCCTACAATAACACAATTTTAAATGGATAAAGTAAACTGTATTTGAGAAGGTGTGTGTATATATGAGAGAGACAGAGAGAGAGGGAGAGAGTTCACACCTGAGAGAATATATGTTTTTTAAATATGGTGAATATTTTTCTGAAAGAAACCTCAATTTTAGTTTATCTGAGTTTTGTATTTACATCACTACTTCCTGAAGGAGAAGGAACACAGCTTCAGAATGATTCTGCACAGTGCCGGCCATGGTCTCACAGGCATTTAGGGAGTTATGAGGCATCATGCCCATTAGAATTGTTTCTTCCCTAAAGAATTACTCTTTCTTCTCTTCCATGACATTTATTCTTATTTATTTCCCAAAAGACACAATGTCTAATATGGGCTAGGCATTCAATAAATGCTTGCAGAACAGAATTGAATGCTAGCCAAAGTACAACAGAAATTCTTTCTCCTAGTTCAGTAAGCTGCTTTTTCTTACTTTGATGTCTCAGTGTCCATCATACCAATGAAGTCTGCACTTTCTCTAGTTCTCAGCCTGGAAACCTCCCGCAGCTCAGCCACCTGCTTCCTGATCAAGTTAACCAGTATGTACCTCCCACACCAGATGGCTCCCTTCCCCTGCCTTTGCTTGGCAAGAATTTACAAACATATTTCCGCATGT
This sequence comes from Eulemur rufifrons, assembly GCF_041146395.1. Lineage (NCBI taxonomy): Eukaryota > Metazoa > Chordata > Mammalia > Primates > Lemuridae > Eulemur > Eulemur rufifrons. The sequence continues at coordinate 56,211,320 of NC_090997.1, read as the reverse complement.
CCAGACTGGGACATGGACAGACACATCCAAGGGTCAAGGCTTTGTGTGGGCATCAGTAGAGGAGGACCAAACAGCCTATCTGAACTTGGAATATCTGTGTTTCTATACCATTTTGCATTCTCTTTTTGTTTATGCTATCCTTTTGTTTGTTGCGTACAAATATTTTGTATTTTGTTCTAGAAGCTTTGTTTTCTTCAAACTTCCTAATTCTTCACAAATTTTTCAAGACTCACCCAACAAAACCATATCAGAGAATGAAAAGATTTCATATTTGACCTCACAATTTTGTGTAACCTGATCATCAATCCCGACCCCACTGTGATAGTGAGATTACAAATGGAGTGCTTCTTTAGGGCAGCTGTAATTACAGGTTTGGGAGGGTAAGAGTGTGTGAAGGAGGTTGACTTTACAAACTGCTTGGAAACCAGCCTGGCAGATCACTTGTACAGGCTATAAAAACAAGCTTTACTATCCACATTTCAGAGAT